>NC_053041.3:459401162-459704193 GCF_002575655.3 Aegilops tauschii subsp. strangulata | reverse complement strand
TCCGGTGGAAGTGGACGGCTGATGGGCAATACTCGGCCCGGACGGCCTATCAAATGCTGTTTCAAGGGAGAATCAGAACCAACCACAATATGCTAATCTGGTCGTCGCGGACGCCTCCCAAGTGCCAAATGCACGCTTGGCTTGCAATCCAAGGGCGTTGCAATACAGCAGATCAGCTCGCGAAGAAGAACTGGCCTCACACCCCAACCTGCACTTTGTGCCAGCTGCAACCAGAGACTGCCCTACACCTTTTTGCTCAATGCCAGTACACCCGCTTGCTATGGCAGATGATCTTACAGCGGTTCCATGCACAAATCACCCCGCCAAGAGCCGACGAGCCCTCCCTTGAAGATTGGTGGTACAGCTCAGTTCGAAGCCTCTCGAAGCAGGAAAGAATGAAGGTCAACTGCCTCGTCATTTGCGCCTGGTGGCACGTTTGGAAGGAGAGAAACGCCAGGATTTTTGAGCACCGAGCCTCGGCGATCACTGAGGTCTGCTCCCTGATCAACGAGGAGCTCCGACTATGGTGCACGGCCGGCCTCGTCAGAGCGATGTGGATGCCGCCGGACTAGCTATGGCGCTACCGTAGCTTAGCCGGCCCTAGGCCAGCTAACTCCTCTAACCTTTCAGTTGTATATATCTAATTCCTAACGCTTCTGGACCTTGTAACACGGCCGTCTTGGCCTTTCTCTTATTGGAATGAAATCAGCACTAAGGCTGTTTTTCGTCAAAAAAAAAGTTACGTTGGAAGGAGGGCTCTCTTGAGAGTGGTCGACATCATCTCTTAAAGGTTCCCCTACTATCTCTCAAGTATTTGCTCTTGAGTCAAAGCTTAGCATTGTCACACAGCTCCTGATTTGCTAACAATCTACCGTTCTTCTGCAGACTATTGACTCATATATAGCAGATGAGAGAGTAGGGCTAGTGAAGCCTTCTGAAGGGGTGGAGTTGTACTTCTGTCCTTCTCAAGGGAAGGCAGCTCAGATGCTTGCTGACCACCTGCCAAAGGAGCACTCGGGTAGTTTTACTGTGCCTGGAACATCTATCATCGGAGTCGTCGTGTGGCGAAGACCCCATGCCTCATCTAGGGTGCCCAACAGGCAAGATGACTCCAAGAGGCAGGCTGCCACTTCTGGTTCAGCTATGCCCATGATCTCCCAGCCATCATCTCGCTCTTCCAATGCTTCTCATCAGGAAGTTGTAACCGCCGATGTTCCTCCTGGCTTTGGTTCTGGTGTTGTTAGGGATGATGATGACCTACCTGAATACAATTTCGTTAGCGTCTCAAACTCGGCTGCCAATGTGACAGTGCCACAGAGTTACAGGAGCCATCAGCATCTACCGCACACTTCTCCCCGAACAGACCGAGTGAGAGAATTGATTCGCAAGTATGGTAACAGATCTGCTGCAGCCCAGCCCTTGAACACCGATGGCGACGACGACGACTTACCAGAATGGGATCCGTGTTCTCAAGGTAACCTCCAGCAGGCGCGGATTCCACAGCCACATTACCCTTATCAACATCATGAGCAGCTGCAGTACCATTCCTTGCTTCCGCAATCGCAAAGCTCACTGTCCCAGGCATACCCCCAGCAGCACCAGCATGTTGCCATGCCCGTGCATGCTCAGTCGCTGACCTACAGCCACCCAATGCAGCCTGCTCAGCAATCCTACTTCGGTGTACCAGACGATGGCAGTGGGTCCTACGTCAGAGGTAAAACCCATGGCACCGGGAAGGCTGGAGCCAATGGATGATGGCATGTAGTCCACCGTAGTTTTGTGCGATCTCTGCAAAGCATTCGTTCTAATGGTTTGCAAGGATCCTGCGTAGTTACCGTGTCTGTGTTTCGTCCACCTATCGTAAGTGTCTGCTCAATGCTCATTATGATGGTGTGAGAATCATCTTGATGGTACGGTCTCGTATCTTATTTGCTACTAGTGATTCCTGTGCTATCATTCTGATGTTAATATGAATGCCTTTTAAAATGAGTATAGTAATCAGTACAAGAGCTCCCCTGCTTTCCTTTTTCACTAGAATTGATCAACAGATAGACAGAGTGTGTATGGATGAAGCTCAGAAAGATCTTGCTTCGTTTCCTCCTGAGCAACTCCTTGCGGAGTCCGACCCTCCATGATTGTCAGTTTGTCAATTATTGTGTGGTATCTATTTTGGCTTCATGCCATAGCCCGTCGTGGCTTGTATCGAACCTTTTTATCTTTATTTGCTGTATTTGCGACTTCGGTTTGTAAACGCTATAAGGCCTTCAGTTCGCTGGGCAAGTGCATCTTAAAAAAAAAACTCCTGAAAACCAATTCAATCTTGGAAAAAAACAAGCAGCGAGCGTCTACACCAGGGCTGCATTTGAAAATATTCCAAATGGACTTGCCGCATCACTATGCTGTTAAGGTCCAGGACAGCCCTCATGAAGCCAAGTACTATGTCGAAAGAGGTGGTGATCCTCCTACCAGGCACACTGTTGCCTACAATGTTGCCGAGAAGAAGGCTGTTTGCTTTCTCGGCTATATTATGCCCGGCTCATCAGTGTCCGCGTATTAGTCCTCCCTATCTGTAGACGGGTGCGGTGTCCGATTTACACGTCAGCTTGGACATGCCCTTAGGCCAGCGCAAAGAACAAATCGGCTAAAATTTGTGTGAGTCGACTGACCCAAAAATTAAAATCAATCAACTTGCACATTGTTGATCCCATATTAGTTTTTGTTTAAACAAGGCAAAAGACTTGCCATTTTCATTGATTAAGAATAAGAGAATTGTCCGGTTAATTAACGGAAACCCGGGCGAAAACCGTTACAACATGCCTACAGAGAAGGCACCCGGCCGACCTAGTACCCACAAGACCGACACACACCGCCGAGGAAAGGACACTGTCGAGGTTGCCTGCAATATCATCGTCGTCACCTCTCCCCGAGCAAGCGACTCCGACTTCGTCGCTGACGAACCAACAAGACCCCTCCGAACGAACAGCACACGAAAACCCTGCCGGCCAAGGCCAAACAATCGACCGCCCGCGCCGAGGAGAGGCAGCTCCGACTTTGATGACGAGCCTCGCAGGAGAAAAGGAGCATGCCTTGCACCAACAGAGTCCGATCTGCCCATCGCCCGACATCGTTGCCGCAGAGTCGCCCCGCAACGCCACAGCTTCGACTTCAAGCTCAAGAACATGCCAGACGGTCGACGACGAAGGCAAGCCATGACCCTGCTCATCTTGCAACCATCATCGTGCCACACAAGTCGCAACGCCACATCCGCACCGCCAGCCGGGCACCTGCCGACCACGATGTCGTGCACGTCCAGCCGCAAGGAAGAGCAGGAGGGATCACGGTCTTCAAGACGGCGCCCCCAAGAGGGAGAGCGATGTTGGAGACGACGCTGCCGCCCGATCCAACAGCAGGATCTTGGCTTTCACCCGAAGAGCTCGATCTAGGAGAAGAGGATGCGCGGATCTCCTCGGCGGCGCCTTCAAGAAGGATATTAGTGTTACTCCTAATATTTCCTCCGTCCCAAAATAAGCATCTCAACTTTATCGAAAAAAATTTCATCCCGCTGTGCCTGTGGTGGTTTGTGTCTCAACTTTAATATAACTTTATATTAAAGTTAGTATAAAGTTGAGACACTTATCTTGAGAAAAGGGAGTATTTTAGGGCTCGCACTAACTACTTCTCACCGCGTCTCAGGGGGCGAGAAGAAGGAGGAGAAACTTTCAAAGCAGCCCTCGCCGGCCGTACGCATGCATATGTGCCATTCTTAGCTTGCTCTTAATCTGAACCTCTTCTTCTTGCTACCACCGCGAGAAAGCAGCTGAGGCGCTCCCTTTCTCCTTTAAATCTGTACCTTCCCAATTCATGCGTCCCATTCTCCAAACCAGCACCTCATACTCTTCGTTGCTTTCGTAACTCTGGTTCACTCTTGGGAGAAACTAACCATCACCTCATACTCCGCCGATGCCTCCTTCGTCGCCTCTTGCGCCCGTCCACAAAGAAGCATGAACTACACCGGGAGCGCCCTCTCCCTCCTCGCGCCAAAAGCCACCAAGGACATGTCCCGCCTGCACCAAGGCTACGACCGTGGCTAGCTCCATAGCTACTACCCCCACGTACTAGTATACTGTTTCGATCCAGTCCCGTTGTCTGTTGATAGCTTTCCACATCGATCGGCCATGAAGGAAGGGGGTCAGAAGAAGAACATCCTGGCCAAGACGCTCCAGAAGTGCCGGTCGCTGGGCCACCGGAGGCAGTCGGCAGCCTACGGCGGTGGCGGCGCTGGCAGCAGCGCCAGCGCCCCGGCCTCTCCACGCGCGGCCGATGGCAGGGCGGCGTGGGCCGTTCCGGCGGGGTACTTCGCCGTGCTCGTGGGGCCAGAGAAGGAGCGGTTCGCGGTGCGCGCCAGGTGCGCAAACCACCCCCTGTTCCGGGCGCTGCTGGACGAGGCCGAGACGGAGTACGGCTTCGCCGGCTGCGTCGGCCCGCTCGAGCTGCCATGTGCCGTCGATGATTTCATGGAGGTCATGTGGGAGATGGAGCAGGGCGGCGGCGTCGCGTCGTCGCCCAGCTGCGCTCGCTTCGCCGGCAGGGGCCACCACCAACAACAACAGCGCCACGGGTACCACTTGTTGAGTCCGGGCACGTTCGTCGTCGCCGGCCGGTCGTGATCACCATGCACGTGCTTGCTCTTCACCAACGACGGTCTAAGTCGTCGACCGTGGCAAGAAACCATCAACGGTCCAGTGCTGTAATCTTCTTTGTCTTCCTCTTTTTCTTTGCGCGTAGGTTGTTGTCTTGTTGATGTCGAATGCATGTAGAAATTAATTCTTCATCGCCTGCTTGATGGATTGCAAGCTTAGGGTGTTGACGTGATAAGTTGTCAACGTTTCTTGGTCCATCAGTTAGTGTATTTCGCGTGTTCTCCATGTGAACCAGATATGTATATGGTGTTCATTGTAAACTATGGACAGAAGATGCTTCTTTTTTGTTCTGGACGAAGTGGAGACGAGATCCACCTAAGAGCACTCCGGAACCGTGATCGAAGTCTTTTCCCGGGCAACTGTTTTGTGAACCTGTTATAGGCTAAGGATGCTCAGAGCGGAAATAACATAAACAATAACTTGCATGTCTTATAAGCAAAAAATATGATGTGACGAGTAATGAAAAAAATGCAAATGAAGTAACATAACATGTTACCATCACATAATGATTTTATGATTTTATAAAGTAATAATCAAAGCTTTATATAAACATATGCATGTTATTAATCTAAGTTATTTTTACTATGCATGACAAGGTATAAACCATTCTCCAAGTCCAAACGGTCCAACTCGTGAGTCACTTGCGCCCACAACCAACACTAAGAAAACCATTCTAGACAACTCAAAGCAACGCCAAGGCTAATCTAGACGCCATTTAGAAAAAGGCTAATCTAAACGCAAGTTGAATACTTCTCCTACACATCTAGATAACCACCCCTCGTGGCAACTGAGCCGAGCTTCGTCAGGCTCAGATTTTTCTGACCTGCCACTTGCAGTCCTAATTCCCAAAAAAATAAAAATGTGTCGTGATCCTAAGCCTGTGATGTCAACACACACAATTATTGTCATTATAGTAAAAATACACAATATATAAATATAAACATGACATAGGCTACCGTCCCAAAATAGAGAAATGTCATCATCCAAAATAGAGAAATGTTATAAACATGACATAACCATATGGCACACTTGCCATGTCCAAAATGACAGTCATAATATTGTTTAGCCAAACATGAAACACTAATCAAGTTTCTGTGTAATGAAAGAACACATAAAACATCTGTAAGCAGAACTTGAATTTATCAGCTAACTCCAGGGAGATGTCGCCGACAACTTCAACTTTTGCTTGAACTCCATTTGCAACTTCAATGCATTTTTCGCTTCTTTGCGTAGTCCGCGTCGAATGGAATCCCTGTAGTGAAGTTGCAACATGAACGGTTGCACCTGAGTGAATCCACCAAGTAGATTTCTAAAACTGTGTATACAAGGATTCATTTACAAAGGAAACAATGTTGTTACCTCTCTTTGCCATTATTGACTTTAGCCAAACAGGGCAATCTTTCTTATAGTGCCCAGTCCGCTTACAATGGAGACATGTATCTTTGTCCACCGGAAAAGACTTTTGCTGATGCTGATATTGCGTGAGAGCTTTTCCATGTGGCTTTGAAGGGGGACCTTTGCTACTTTGATTGTATTTTTTTTTCTTATTATCCTTCACATAGTTCAGAGAACCACCATGTGAGGTTCTAAGTCTTTCCTCTTCTTGCACACACATGGCTATAGTCTTTTCAATGTCCCATTTTTCACATGACATGTTGTAGTTGACAACAAAAGTGTCAAACTCTTTTGGCAGTGAAGCCATAACCAGGTGAACAAGGAGTGCAGGCTTGAGCTCCAAATCCGAATCCATGGGTTTAAGCTTAGCTGCCATGTTGCTCATCCTGATGATGTGCTCTCTTATGCCATGTCCACCGCATGTGTACTTTTCTGTCACCAGCCGCTTTAGCAACTGGGTAGCATATATCTTTGAAGAACCAGTGAACTGGCTCTTTATCTTTTCAAGAAACTACCCTACGGAAGTACACTCTGCAATTGAGCCCACAATAGCATTCTCAATTGTGTTCTTTATGAAAGTCATGCACTTTTTATTGGCGGTGAGCCAATTTTGGTTGTTGAGGGTATGTGACATCTTCACTGGAGCATGACCCCTCTTCTTTTTGTGTCAAGTAGCATCATCATCTTTTGCATCTCTGACTGGCTCTGTTGGTTTGACCGGCTGTGGAGTGTCCACAACCCAGTCCACCTCAGCATAAACAAAAGCCAAGTCGACCTTCTTTCTCCATTCAGTGTAGTTGTCACCTCTGAGGGTTGGAACATCCTTGATGCAGCTCATCAAGTAGTACCCTCCCTAAAACCACAATGAAGTGAGATCATAACAACAATTGCATGCATTAATCCAACATTGGTCAAAATTGAAACATACAACTGTTTGTGCAATTGAAACTATATCACCGTTGGGCAGAAAATAGAAATAAATGCACATAACACAACAATAAATCACGATTATGTTATTAACAACGTTGGTCATAAAATAACAGAATCATAATTGTTTCAATAATCACTTTAACATGCTCTTAAAAATTAATTCTCACTTTAGTTCTATTCACTTTTTTAAAAAAGCACTTTTATTTTTGCAGCGGAAAACATGAATAAAAAATCCATGAAATTTATGCTTTTCAGAAGCATTTCTTTTACTTTTTCTATTTTCTAAAACAAACATTTCGTTGGATCAGTTTGAATAGAAAAATTCTGAGCAAAGTTCTCTAAAAACGGTACATAATTCAATCCAAAACATGCTCCTGAAAAAATAATAACAGACAAAACGCTGACGGGCCTCTTTGCTTGAGCGGCCCGTCCCACAGCCTGCGACGCGCGCCGCTCATGGCCCACGGCCCGCTGTGCCGAGCGCCACTTGATCCCATCGAATTCCATCCGACGGACTAGCGCGCTCATTGCTGGGTCAAAACCAGACAACAACCGAAACCTAGCCCCACTCTATTTTCTCCTCCTCTCCATCCCTCTTCGTCTCTATTCTGTAGACGGTAGAAAAAGGGAACACGCCCGGCCGCCGGTGAGGCTACTCTCGACTGCTGGCGACGGTGTCGAATGCCACCGCGCCGTGCCAACTACTCTTTCCCTTCCATTTCTCCCGCCATCGTCCGCCTCCTGTGGCAGAGAGAGAGAGAGAGGGACGCGGCTGCGCCCTCCTCTGCTCCCCTTTTCTTTCTATGGAGTGGCGGCACCCCCTACTGATCTCCTTGCCGGTGTGCGCGAGCTCCCAAGGAGAGTGCGCTGCTGTCAAGCAGCTCGGTGGTGGGGCCCTTTGCCCCGAAGGGGTCTGTGATTTCGGCATCTTCATCGATCCGAACATGGTAAAAAAAGGGAAAGGGTTGTTCTTCTTTTATTATAATTGATCTAGGAAGTGTAGATCTCATTTGCTTTTCTTTCTACCCGAAAAAATCTAAGCCTAGCACTGCTCTGACACCAATGTTAAGTTCACTAAGAACATCTAGGCTAGAGATTATTGGTAGAACCATCTATATGTCGAATCTGTCTAGTCATTTGAGAAGGGAGGACAGAGAGATGGAGAAGTAGAGGAGTACCTTCTCCTTGGATCGATGAGCCCATGGTGCGGACATGGTGGAGGCTACAGTGATGGCAGGGTGTGGTTGAGGCGGCGATGGATCTTCCCGTCACTACTGCGCTGACCTAGATCGGCAGGTGTGTCGGTGGGGTGTACGGCTCGCGATGAACCTCGTGTTGCATGCCGCCGGCCCCACCTCTTTATCTAGCACAGGTGACAGGGGCCCTTCAACCATAGTGGGTTGGGCGCCCCCGATCAGGGCGCGGATCTAAGGGCCCGGTGGGCTGTTGGGCCCACACAGGAGGAGATCAACCTAACACTCACCACTACCAAGCCATATCGTCACATATGGAAGAAAATCTTGAGAAAGCTTCCATAAAATGAGAAACAAAGCACATCCTTATTTTCTCGGCTCTCGTGATCAAAAGTTGCTGCATGGCTTGTCTTATTGATTACTTCATCCATCCCATAATGTAAGACATTTTTTGACTTGTGTCAAATGTGCATTATGGGGCTGAAGGAGTATATTATTTGCCATGCTCTAGCCATAATGTCATCAGTACACCAAAACGGAAGAGATTGAAAGTGCATATGACACATAATCTTATTTTGGTGTGATGGCAATATGGTTAGTGAAACTAATAACATATGCTAAAGTTTATCTCAGGTTATTGGTTCCTTGGAAGTTTAATGTGTAGATGATTGCCCCCCCTTCATTTCGATGTGCAAGGCTTCCGGCGACTCAAAGGTTTTCGTTTTGGTTCGATTTGAGTCGTAGGACAACCACACTATTAAGAGGGGTCCTTGTGGATTGATTTTGTGTGGGTACACTCTAAAATATGTACACCAATGTTCCTACACCTACCACTTTAAATTACCTTGTTTGTGCTTTTATGGAGGTATCCATGGGGATGAAATAGAAAGTTTCTGGACACCATGTGCGCACGGGGCAACTGACAACTATTTGTGGGTCCAACGGGTAGAAAATCCCCATCCCTCACCTGCACTATAAAAGGCACCCTTCTTCCACCTCCAACCCTAATCCTTTTGCCTTGTTGAGCTCCATCATTACCAAACCTTGTTTCGCTCAAGATACTTAATCCGTTCATCAAAACTCGTTGAAAATTTGGGACTGAAGGAGCAAAGCCTGAACTACATTTTGACCAAACCAATTTGTGTTCCCCACAAGATTTTTTCACCATTGAGTTGTTACTCTTGGAGCTTGGCTCCTAGTCTATTAAGGTTCCTCCGGAAGCTTGATTGCTTGTGGTATGGTCTGTAGATGTATGTAAAGGTTGTTGGAAATATGCCCGAGAGGCAATAATAAATTGGTTATTATTATATTTCCTTGTTCATGATAATCGTTTATTATCCATGCTAGAATTGTATTGATAGGAAACTCAGATACATGTGTGGATACATAGACAACACCATGTCCCTAGTAAGCCTCTAGTTGACTAGCTCGTTGATCAATAGATGGTTACGGTTTCCTGACCATGGACATTGGATGTCGTTGATAACGGGATCACATCATTAGGAGAATGATGTGATGTACAAGACCCAATCCTAAGCCTAGCACAAGATCGTGTAGTTCGTTTGCTAAGAGCTTTTCTAATGTCAAGTATCATTTCCTTAGACCATGAGATTGTGCAACTCCCGGATACCGTAGGAATGCTTTGGGTGTACCAAACGTCACAACGTAACTGGGTGGCTATAAAGGTGCACTACAGGTATCTCCGAAAGTGTCTGTTGGGTTGGCACGAATCGAGACTGGGATTTGTCACTCCGTGTAAACGGAGAGGTATCTCTGGGCCCACTCGGTAGGACATCATCATAATGTGCACAATGTGACCAAGGAGTTGATCACGGGATGATGTGAGTTACGGAACGAGTAAAGAGACTTGCCGGTAACGAGATTGAACAAGGTATCGGGATACCGACGATCGAATCTCGGGCAAGTAGCATACCGATAGACAAAGGGAATTGTATACGGGATTGATAGAATCCCCGACATCGTGGTTCATCCGATGAGATCATCGTGGAACATGTGGGAGCCAACATGGGTATCCAGATCCCGCTGTTGGTTATTGGCCGGAGAACGTCTCGGTCATGTCTGCATGGTTCCCGAACCCGTAGGGTCTACACACTTAAGGTTCGATGACGCTAGGGTTATAAAGGAAGTTTGTATGTGGTTACCGAATGTTGTTCGGAGTCCCGGATGAGATCCTGGACGTCACGAGGAGTTCCGGAATGGTCCGGAGGTAAAGATTTATATATGGGAAGTCCTGTTTTGGTCACCGAAAAAGTTTCGGGTGCTATCGGTAATGTACCGGGACCACCGGGAGGGTCCCGGGGGTCCACCAGGTGGGGTCACCGGCCCCAGAGGGCTGCGTGGGCCAAGTGTGGGAGGGGACCAGCCCCAGGTGGGCTGGTGCGCCCCCCCACAAGAGGCCCAGGGCGCAGGAAAGGGGGAAACCCTAGGCTCAGATGGGCCTAAGGCCCATCTAGTGGGGCGCCCCCTTCTCTCCCCCCTTTGGCTGCCCCCCAAGCCCCATCTAGGGCTGGCCGCACCCCTTGGGGGGGGGAACCCTATGGGGGCGCAGCCCTCCCCCTCCCCTATATATATTGGGGTTTTGGGGCTACCATACACATGAGAACGTCTCTCTTTTGGCGCAGCCCTACCCCTCTCCCTCCTCCTCTCCCGCGGTGCTTGGCGAAGCCCTGCAGGATTGCCACGCTCCTCCATCACCACCACGCCGTCGTGCTGCTGCTGGACGGAGTCTTCCCCAACCTCTCCCTCTCTCCTTGCTGGATCAAGGCGTGGGAGACGTCACCGGGCTGCACGTGTGTTGAACGCGGAGGCACCGTTCTTCGGTGCTTAGATCGGAATCAACCGCGATCTGAATCGCTACGAGTACGACTCCTTCATCGGCGTTCTTGCAACGCTTCCGCATCGCGATCTACAATGGTATGTAGATGCACTCCCCTTCCCCTCGTTGCTAGATTACTCCATAGATTGATCTTGGTGATGCGTAGAAAATTTTGAATTTCTGCTACGTTCCCCAACAGTGGCATCATGAGCTAGGTCTATGCGTAGTTTCTATGCACGAGTAGAACACAAAGTAGTTGTGGGCGTCGATTTTGTCAATTTACTTGTCGTTACTAGTCTTATCTTGATTCGGCGGCATCGTGGGATGAAGCGGCCCGGACCGACCTTACACGTACACTTACGTGAGACAGGTTCCACCGACTGACATGCACTAGTTGCATAAGGTGGCTAGCGGGTGTCTGTCTCTCCCACTTTAGTCGGATCGGATTCGATGAAAAGGGTCCTTATGAAGGGTAAATAGAAATTGGCATATCACGTTGTGGTTTTACGTAGGTAAGAAACGTTCTTGCTAGAAACCTATACAAGCCACGTAAAAACTTGCAACAACAATTAGAGGACGTCTAACTTGTTTTTGCAGCATGTGCTATGTGATGTGATATGGCCAGAAGATGTGATGAATGATATATGTGATGTATGAGATTGATCATATTCTTGTAATAGGAATCACGACTTGCATGTCGATGAGTATGACAACCGGCAGGAGCCATAGGAGTTGTCTTTATTTTTGTATGACCTGCGTGTCATTGAATAACGCCATGTAAATTACTTTACTTTATTGCTAAGCGCGTTAGAAATAGAAGTAGAAGTAATCGTTGGCGTGACAACTTCATGAAGACACAATGATGGAGATCATGGTGTCATGCCGGTGACAAAGATGATCATGGTGCCCCAAAGATGGAGATCAAAGGAGCAAAATGATATTGGCCATATCATGTCACTATTTGATTGCATGTGATATTTATCATGTTATGCATCTTATTTGCTTAGAACAACGGTAGTAAGTAAGATGATCCCTTGTAATAATTTCAAGAAAGTGTTCCCCCTAACTATGCACTGTTGCGAAGGTTCGTTGTTTCGAAGCACCACGTGATGATCGGGTGTGATAGATTCTAACGTTCGAATACAACGGGTGTTGACGAGCCTAGCATGTACAGACATGGCCTCGGAACACATGCAAAACACTTAGGTTGACTTGACGAGCCTAGCATGTACAGACATGGCCTCGGAACACAAGAGACCGAAAGGTCGAGCATGAGTCGTATAGAAGATACGATCAACATGGAGATGTTCACCGATGATGACTAGTCCGTCTCACGTGATGATCGGACACGGCCTAGTTTGACTCGGATCATGTATCACTTAGATGACTAGAAGGATGTCTATCTGAGTGGGAGTTCATTAATCAGATGAACTTAATTATCATGAACATAGTCAGAAGGTCTTTGCAAATTATGTCATAGCTTGCGCTTTAGTTCTACTGGTTAAGATATGTTCCTAGAGAAAATTTAGTTGAAAGTTGGTAGTAGAAATTATGCGGACTGGGTCCGTAAACTGAGGATTGTCCTCATTGCTGCACAGAAGGCTTATGTCCTTAATGCACTGCTCGGTGTGCTGAACCTCAGCGTCGTCTATAGATGTTGCGAAACATCTGACATACACGTTTTGATGACTACGTGATAGTTCAGTGCGTAATGCTAACGATTTAGAATTGTGGCACCAAAGACGGTTTTTGAAACGTCGCAGAACATATGAGATGTTCCGAAGACTGAAATTGGGATTTCGGACTAGTGCCCACGTCAAGAGGTATGAGACCTCTGACAAGTTTCTTAAGCCTGCAAACTAAGGGAGAAAAGCTCAATCGTTGAGCATGTGCTCAGATTGTCTGAGTACTACAATCACTTGAATCGAGTGGGAGTTAACCTTCCAGATGAGATAGTGATGGTTCTCCATAGTCACTACCACCAAGCTATTAGAGCTTCGTGATGAACTATAACATATCAGGGATAGATATGATGATCCTTGAGCAACTCGCGATGTTTGACACCGCGAAAGTAGAAATCAAGAAGGAGCATCAATTGTTGATGGTTAGTAAAACCACTAGTTTCTAGAAGGGCAAGGGCAAAAGGGATACTTCATGAAACAGCAAATCATTTGCTGCTCTAGTGAAGAATCCCAAGGTTGAACCCAAACCCGAGACTAAGTGCTTCTGTAATGAGGGGAGCGGTCATTGAAGCAGAACTACCCTAGATACTTGGTAGATGAGAAGGCAGGCAAGGTCGACAGAAGTATATTGGATATACATTATATGAATGTGTACTTTACTAGTACTCCTAGCAGCACCAGGGCATTAGATACCGGTTCGGTTGCTAAGTGTTAGTAACTCGAAATAAAAGCTGCGGAATAAATGGAGACTAGCTAAAGGTGAGATGACGATGTGTGTTGGAAGTGTTTCCAAGGTTGATGTGATCAAGCATCGCATGCTCCCTCTACCATCGAGATTGGTGTTTGCGTTGAGCATAAACATGATTGGATTATGTTTATCGCAATACGGTTATTCATTTAAGGAGAATAATGGTTACTCTGTTTATTTGAATAATACCTTCAATGGTCTTGCACCGAAAATGAATCTCGATCGCAGTGATACACATGTTCGTGCCAAAAGATATAAAATAGTGATGATAGTACCACATACTTGTGGCATTGCCATTTGAGTCATATTGGTATAGAACGCATGAAGAAGCTCCATGTAGATGGATCTTTGGACTCACTCGTTTTTGAAAAGATTGAGACATGCGAACCATGTCTATTGGTATGAAGAAACTCCATGCAGATGGATCGTTTGGACTCACTTGATTTTGAATCACTTGAGACATGCAAATCATACCACATGGGCAAGATGACTGAAAGGCCTCATTTTCAGTAAGATGGAACAAGAGAGCAACTTGTTGGAAGTAATACATTTTGATGTGTGCAGTCCAATGAGTGCTGAGGCACGCAGTGGATATCGTTATGTTCTTACTTCACAGATGACTTGAGTAGATGCTGAGAATATTTACTTGATGAAACACAAGTCTGAATTATTGAAAGGTTCAAGTAATTTCAGAGTGAAGTTGAAGATCGTCGTGACAAGAGGATAAAATGTCTGTGATATGATCATAGAGATGAGTATCTGAGTTACGAGTTTGGCACACAATTAAGACATTGTGGAAAGTGTTTCACAATTAATACCGCCTGGAACACCACAGTGTGATGGTGTGTCCGAACATCATAACTGCACCCTATTGGATATGGTGCATACCATGATGTCTCTTATCGAATTACCACTATCGTTTATGGGTTAGGCATTAGAGACAACCGCATTAACTTTAAAAGGGGCACCACGCTATTCCGTTGAGACGACACCGTTTAGAGAAACCCAAGTTGTCGTTTCTTAAAAGTTTGGGGCTGCGATGCTTATGTGAAAAAGTTTCAGGCTGATAAGCTCGAACCCAAAGCGGATAAATGTGTCTTCATAGAAAACCCAAAACAGTTGGGTATACCTCCTATTTCAGATCTGGAAGAAAAAGTAATTGCTTCTAGAAACGAGTCCTTTCTCGAGGAAAAGTTTCTCTCGAAAGAATTGAGTGGGAGGATGGTGGAGACTTGATAAGGCTATTGAACCGTCACTTCAACTAGTGTGTAGCAGGGCACAGGAAGTTGTTCCTGTGGCACCTACACCAATTGAAGTGGAAGCTTATGATATGATCATGAAACTTCGGATCAAGTCACTACCAAACCTCGTAGGTTGATAAGGATGCGTACTACTTCAGAGTGGTACGTGATCCTGTCTTGGAAGTCATGTTGTTGGACAATGATGAACCTATGAGCTGTGGAGAAGCGACGGTGGGCCCATATTCCGACAAATGGTTAGAAGCCATGAAATCCGAGATAAATGGATCTTTAAGAAGAAGACGGACGTGGACGGTAATGTTACCGTCTATGAAGCTCGACTTGTGACAAAGAGTATTTTCACAAGTTCAAGGAGTTGACTACGATGAGATTTTCTCATCCGTAGCGATGCTTAAATCCGTCGGAATCATGTTAGCATTAGCTGCATTTATGAAATCTGGCAGATGGATGTCAAAACAAGTTTCCTTAACAGTTTTCGTAAGGAAAGGTTGTATGTGATACAATCAGAAAGGTTTTGTCGATCCTAAGGATGCTAAAAGGTATGCTAGCTCCAGCGATCCTTCCATGGATTAGAGCAAGCATCTCGGAGTCAGAACATACGCTTTGATGGAGTGATCAAAGTTTTTGGGTTTATACAAAGTTTGTTAGAAACTTGTATTTACAATAAAGTGAGTGGGAGCGCTACAACATTTCTGATAAGTATATGTGAATGACATATTGTTGATCCGAAATGATGTAGAATTTCTGGAAAGCATAAAGGGTTGTTTGAAAGGAGTTTTTCAAAGGAAGACCTGGAGAAAGCTGCTTACATATTGGGCATCAAGATCTATAGAGATAGATCAAGACGCCTGATGATACTTTCAAAGAACGCACACCTTGACATGATTTTGAAAGAGTTCAAAATAGATCAGCAAAGAAGGAGTTCTTGGCTGTGTTACAAGGTGTGAGTATTGAGTAAGACTCAAGACCTGACCACAGCAGAAGTGAGAAAGGACGAAGGTCGTCCCCTATGCTTTAGACGTAGGCTCTACAGTATGCTATGCTGTGTATCGCACATGAAGTGTGCCTTGCCATGAGTTGGTCAAGGGGTACAATAGTGATCAGGGTATGGATCACATGACAGCGGTCGAACTTATCCTTAGTATCTAGTGGACTAAGGAATTTTCTCGATTATGGAGGTGAAAAGGAGTTCGTCATAAAGGGTTACGTCGATGCGAACTTTGACACTAATCCGGATGACTCTGAGTAGTAAACCGGATTCGTATAGTAGAGCAGTTATTTGAAATGGCTCCAAGTAGCGCGTGGTAGCATCCACAAGATGACATAGATATTCGTAAAGCACACACGGATCTGAAAGGTTCAGACCCGTTGACTAATAACCTCTCTCACAAGCATAACATGATCAAACCAGAACTCATTGAGTGTTAATCACATAGTGATGTGAACTAGATTGTTGACTCTAGTAAACTCTTTGGATGTTGGTCACATGGTGATGTGACCTGTGAGTGTTAATCACATGGTGATGTGAACTAGATTATTGACTCTAGTGCAAGTGGGAGACTGTTGGAAATATGCCCTAGAGGCAATAATAAATTGGTTATTATTATATTTCCTTGTTCATGATAATCGTTTATTATCCATGCTAGAATTGTATTGATAGGAAACTCAGATACATGTGTGGATACATAGACAACACCATGTCCCTAGTAAGCCTCTAGTTGACTAGCTCGTTGATCAATAGATGGTTACGGTTTCCTGACCATGGACATTGGATGTCGTTGATAACAGGATCACATCATTAGGAGAATGATGTGATGGACAAGACCCAATCCTAAGCCTAGCACAAGATCGTGTAGTTCGTTTGCTAAGAGCTTTTCTAATGTCAAGTATCATTTCCTTAGACCATGAGATTGTGCAACTCCCGGATACCGTAGGAATGCTTTGGGTGTACCAAACGTCACAACGTAACTGGGTGGCTATAAAGGTGCACTACAGGTATCTCCGAAAGTGTCTGTTGGGTTGGCACGAATCGAGACTGGGATTTGTCACTCCATGTAAACGGAGAGGTATCTCTGGGCCCACTCGGTAGGACATCATCATAATGTGCACAATGTGACCAAGGAGTTGATCACGGGATGATGTGAGTTACGGAACGAGTAAAGAGACTTGCCGGTAATGAGATTAAACAAGGTATCGGGATACCGACGATCGAATCTCGGGCAAGTAACATACAGATAGACAAAGGGAATTGTATACGGGATTGATAGAATCCCCGACATCGTGGTTCATCCGATGAGATCATCGTGGAACATGTGGGAGCCAACATGGGTATCCAGATCCCGCTATTGGTTATTGGCCGGAGAACGTCTCGGTCATGTTTGCATGGTTCCCGAACCCGTAGGGTCTACACACTTAAGGTTCGATGACGCTAGGGTTATAAAGGAAGTTTGTATGTGGTTACCGAATGTTGTTCGGAGTCCCGGATGAGATCCCGGACGTCACGAGGAGTTCCGGAATGGTCCGGAGGTAAAGATTTATATATGGGAAGTCCTGTTTTGGTCACCGGAAAAGTTTCGGGTGCTATCGGTAATGTACCGGGACCACCGGGAGGGTCCCGGGGGTCCACCAGGTGGGGTCACCGGCCCCAGAGGGCTGCGTGGGCCAAGTGTGGGAGGGGACCAGCCCCAGGTGGGCTGGTGCGCCCCCCCACAAGAGGCCCAGGGCGCAGGAAAGGGGGAAACCCTAGGCTCAGATGGGCCTAAGGCCCATCTAGTGGGGCGCCCCCTTCTCTCCCCCCCTTTGGCCGCCCCCCAAGCCCCATCTAGGGCTGGCCGCACCCCTTGGGGGGGGGAACCCTAGATGGGGGCGCAGCCCTCCCCCTCCCCTATATATATTGGGGTTTTGGGGCTGCCATACACATGAGAACGTCTCTCTTTTGGTGCAGCCCTACCCCTCTCCCTCCTCCTCTCCCGCGGTGCTTGGTGAAGCCCTGCAGGATTGCCACGCTCCTCCATCACCACCACGCCGTCGTGCTGCTGCTGGACGGAGTCTTCCCCAACCTCTCCCTCTCTCCTTGCTGGATCAAGGCGTGGGAGACGTCACCGGGCTGCACGTGTGTTGAACGCGGAGGCACCGTTCTTCGGTGCTTAGATCGGAATCAACCGCGATCTGAATCGCTACGAGTACGACTCCTTCATCGGCGTTCTTGCAACGCTTCCGCATCGCGATCTACAATGGTATGTAGATGCACTCCCCTTCCCCTCGTTGCGAGATTACTCCATAGATTGATCTTGGTGATGCGTAGAAAATTTTGAATTTCTGCTACGTTCCCCAACAAAGGTGTGGTGGTCGCCTTCAAGACCAACCTCGCATGATTCGAGGCTCATCCATTGGGGATGACATGAGGAGATACAGTGAGACTTGTGTGGCATTCCGGAAGCTTTTGTTTTGGCACCGGTCCAACAAAGATTAGCTCTTCCCCAAGGAAGAGTGAACTTCGAGATAAAATCTACGTCATTGACACACTTGTGGTTAATCCTTTCCCACACCTTGTTGTGCTTTATATGCTTATTGGCTTGCTATCTGGGTTGTTCCCTAGCATACCTCGCCTTAAGTTTTCTTGCCATAGAGGTTGTGTTCATCTAGTTATATTTCTAGTGAACCTTATTTATCCACTTAACCCTAAAATTGGCAACTAAGTTTAAAATATGTAGTCTTATATTCACCTCTCCCCCTCTAGTTGACTGTATTGATCCTTTCAATTATCATGAACACAAGGAATATGTGTAGCCACGTCCTATCATTGTCACCTGCAATGTGGCCTCTCTCCAACATAGATGGTCCACCATCCAAGAAACACTACATCGAATATTATTCAGCTTTCTCTTGAATGTGTGTGTATGTGGAAATAACCGAGTACTGCTCACAAGAGCTCAAAAGAGACAACATATTGGTCCATAGTACTTATGCTTAAGCCACTGCAAAACCCGTGCAAGATCATTTCTTTGGCATGATCCCGTCACCGGACAACAAAAGTTCCAGCAAACAATGACTGAAGTAAGTGCTTGAGAGCCTTGACTTGAGAACGTTAGTGGACAGTGATGAGAAACTCTATAACTTGACTTTTTGTCAACTCTCTATGCTCAAGTTTGTTTAAAAAAGAAAAACAACAAAAAGAAATGAATAAGCTATCAAGTAAGAGGATCCAAGTATTTGTTTTCATGCTAGATTAAACTTTGACAAGGAGCATAGAAATTTTACTGAAGCTCTGGTGGTTTGGTTATCAAAATGTATATATCTTACTTAGTTGTGCATGTGCTACCTTGTACAAATACGATCCATCTTGCTTATAACTTGCAGATAAGATAAGATACACCTATGTGCAACAATCTTTATTGATGAGCTAGTTGGATAACTTCGATTGATCAACCTTCTTGCTCGCTGCCGAGCAAGGTTTAAGATTGGGAAAGTTGATGAGTGGATTTTTATGCATACTTTTCAGAGTATATTTTAGTGCCAAAATCCCTCATAACATATCCATCTAGCAATAATACATGTCTTGAATGCATAGTTTTTGGTGTTTACTCCTTTTACCAAGTTCATGTGCTGACATCAGCCATATAAGGTCCAAGCCATAGCAAGTTGCACTTGGCACATCAAAAGAACCAAGTTGGGAGTCAAACCGAAGAAGTTCCAGGCACCGGATGAAGGACTATTTAGTATTTGATGTTTTGAAATTTATTAAAGTGTCCAAAATGAATATCCAAGGCCTCTGGCGCATCGGTCATTTCGCTAGCAATCCAACTAGCCCAAGAACATAAAAATCGGAGTCCGTACGAAGAAATGGCGACCAAAATATGAAACAGCTCCTGAAGTCCACAATGAACAACATCCTTCCATACAAGCATAGCCGCTCGGACGGATGCTCGTATGATATGCAAATAACTTTGTAAATTGGCCAGAACTTTCCTGATCTTGCTCCGATTTTGTCCCGATTTATTCCTACGGGATCCTTGGCAGATAAGACATCCTCTGGGAGTGGATGTGACTTCCCTAGAGCCCTTGGATGAAAGGGAGGATGCTACATCAACGGAGGAGAACCGAGGAGGCCTGCTATAAGAAGACCTCCAACCCTAGCCGCTAGAGATCATCATCATCATCCTCATTCCAGCACAAGTCCACGCAGCCGCCGGGAGGCCTCTCACATCTCATCTAGGTGGCGGCCTCTCCCTCCATCACCATCACCATGAAGGCCATGCAAGAGGAGAAGGAGGCGCCGCCGCCATCACTGGGTGCCGGCCATAGGCCGGGCGCACCGGTGCCGACCTCCATCCTCGCACTGTATTTTGTAAGATGAACATGTTGATGCGCAGGGCCGGGCCGGCAAAATCCGGGGCCCTGTGCGAAACTCAAAAATGGGGCCCTATCTCACTAGAGAAAATGAAGCAGATACCAATTGGAGATTATGCGTCAATGTTTGCCAATCAGACGAATCGTCTAACTCACCTAGTCTTGTGTCCTGTCTGGTTGAACTGCGATGCTCTGATCTTTAACCGAGGAGGCGAGCAGTGGCGGAGCCAGGATTGAAGCAAACCCTAGGCCATTTTATTTCCGACAACATAGATAAATTTTGGCAAGTTGTTACTACCCAAAAATACCACATAACATTCCCAAAAAATACCCTATTCTAAAACATACAAAATAAAGCTCAGTTGCTCAATAAATCTAGAGTTTAAACTCAATGGGCAATGATCCAAAAAATAGATAAACATGGAAAATTGCAAATAATAGTAAAGGGATGAAAAGAGTACCAAATCAATTTTTTACTTCATCCATAGCTCCCATAACCAGATCAACAGTAAAAGAAGAACCAACACCTTCAAGGCATCAAAAGTATAATTTCATAAGAAAATGCATAATCATCAAGTGAAATAATTATCATTGATATAAGCTGAAATACTTACCATCAGGTTAATATAAAAACCATTTGCGAGACTTTTAAGGTTGTATGATTTCAGGTTAAAATGTATGCATCTGTTCAAGCATTATCATTTTAGAATCAGTTATGTATTTATTAATATTCACTCTTCAAATATAAGTGCCAATATCCTAATTTTTCAGTGTCATTGTTTTTTTTGACCAGGAAACCGTAGAACAATGGTTCTACGGTAAATTATATTAATAAATTATGTACAAGCAATAAGATTACATCACAGCAATCATCCAATACCAGTTTTGTGAAACATGAGAACAATTATAAATGCTGTAAAACCCAGGAGCTAATCTTGGCCGCTTTAGTTTGCTTTGCTTTTATCTGTGCTGCCCATAGACCATCTTGAAGATAGAATTTCCAACCCAGAATATGAGGAACTGCTGCACGAAATATCTTGTCATTTCTGATGGACCATATGCTCCAACAACCCATCACAATAATATCCAGGGCAATATCTGGAGGGAGTTGCTCCAAGGCTAGTTGAAAGTCATCGAAGGCAGATATTCCTCTTGGCTTGGAAGGGATGATGGTATCCCAACATTGGAGAGCAAAGGGGCAATTCCAGAATAAATGAAGCAGCGTCTCCTCCGTGTTATCTGAACAAAGTGCACAGTTGTAGCTGGTGAGATGCATAGATTTCCTGTTGAGGAGGTTCCTTGTGTTGATCCTGTCATGAAGCAGCAACCAAATAAAAATCTTATGCCTCAGTGTCATTGTTGACTAGAAACTTATAGTTTACCTATTTATTCAGCCTAATATGCATCTGCTGACCGCCACAACACCACTGAATTAACTCTGCATCTGCATGTACTATAATGCCTTGGCTTTGCATCGTTCTTCTAATGGATCCAAATCGACCTATCTTCAAGCACGCATCTCCTTGGGATTTTCCTTCAAAAAACAACTAGTTTCCATACTGTTGAAGATCATCTTCTGCACAAGGGAACGTGAAGGCATAGGCAGGGGACACCGGCGGCCTCGGTTGGGGCGGATGGAAGCACGACGGCAGCAGGGCAAAGCGGAGGTTGGGCTCGTCGGCTCGTCACACCGCGGAGCGGGAAGACGTCTCTGGCGGCTGGCGGCGGACTGGCAGGAGCAGGTCGCCTCGCCTCCATCCCATCCTCCAGTCCAGTACGTTATGTTTTTTAGGACTTCCAGTGCGTTAGGCCATTTAGGGCTCATTCGGTTTGGAGAAAATCAAAACGTAGGAATTAGGACTAGTATAGGAATTTGAGGAATTGACCTGTCTCGTTTTTACGCGCAAAATAAGCTTTGAGTGAATGTGTAGTTTTCTTCAAAAACACAGAAAATGAGTAACATTCCTACGAAATTTCCGTACACATTTCCTACAAACTGAATGCATATATAGGAAATTTTCCTCCGGAATCCTTGTTCCTATGTTTTTCTCTTAAATCCTCCAAACTGAATGAGGCCTTAGTGTGTACCGTATGCGTTAGGAGTAGCAGGGTGGCTTGCCCTGGGATGTATGTTGGGCCGCTGAAGCCAGCGCCATCCGCGGCCCAGCTCCCAGCCTGGGAGCTGGGCCGCAGATGTATAGGGTTGCCTATACATAGTCACATGCCTATAAAAAATTTAGGGCCCTGTGCAGGCCGCACAGTCTGCACAACTATGTTTCTGCCCTGTTGATGTGTGCAATGAATCATTCCTCTTTGTGTGTATATTCATCTATGTTTGAGTAATTGATCCAGTTTTAGGTTGACGTATGATATAGTACGCATAACTGGTCTTCATGGATTCATTTAGTATTTACTCTCTTTCGCGTTGCATGTATGGCACTTGCACGTACACGGAGTAGATAGATGAACTTTGTGATCCTTTGGTCCCGTTGTGTATTATTGACAGTCGCGTGTGACCATGACACGATGTTATATCTAGCACATCTGGAAGTGACAGAACGCGGAATACTTGCATGCCACTGGGGCGCTCCTCTACTAGTAGTGAGACCAAAAGCCTGCTATATACCGCCTTTTGCTCTGTTCAATTCTATATAAGTACAACCCCTTTTACTTTGTGTTCTAGTTTAGTATATTTTTTGTCCTAGTTTGTAGTCTATTAAACCCTCATTTATTATCATTTTGTTAGCAACCGACGAATAGACTATTTTCAGATAACGCTCTTGGTGTGAATGTAGCCAAGTAAGTGACGAAGTATCTGCGGGGTTTGTAGTTACCTGTTCAACCGCTCCCTATGGGATCAACATGCTCTACTTACCACGAATTGCTATATCCCTGTGCCCTGCATATCATCAGACGCCACATATGTTCCTGACATCATCTTGAACTTGAACGGCTGAGCTGGCCACGCAACCAAGATGTTCACTTCGGGTGCCAGGAGGTCCGTTTCATGATCCCCTCCACCTCCTACCTTGCGAAGAAAACCCTGCGAAAATCAGGGTCGAATTGTCGCTGGTGTTCGTGTCGCGCGCCAAGGCGAGAGAAGCCGTCGGGTACGCGGTCGATGCCATGTACGCTTCAGTGTAGGCGAGGACGATGTTACGTTATAACCCAATTTTATATATAAAGATAAAGGCTAACTTCTGGAGCGAAACTGAGCTACGGTCCATCACTAGGAGACTTGGGCCAGAGTGGCTGCCCCTACCAGGGACACCTCGGGGGTGTAGGGGGGCGAAGCCCCCCTCCCCTCCCCCCCGCATGGTACAGATCAGTATTGTGTCCCTTCTATGATTGATTTCGTTCTTCTTCGTTTTGCATGTACCGGACCGCCTCAGCAAACCACTCTAGGCGAATAGACTATTTCCAGATAGATGTTCACTCCGGGTGCCAGGAGGTCCAGTTTCATGATCCCCTCCACCTCCTATCCTGCGAAGAAAAGCCTACAAAAATCGGGGTTGGATTGTCGCCGGTGTTCGTGTCGCGGGCCAAGGCGGTCGACGCCGTCGGGTAGGCTGTCGACGCCATGTATGCTTCAGTGTAGGCGAGGACGATATTACGTTATAACCCGAGTTCATATATAAAGATAAAAGGAGCGAAACGGAGCTACGGTCCATCACTAGGTGACTTGGGCCAGAGCGGCTGCCCCTAGCAGGGACACCTCGGGGGTGTAGGGGGGCGAAGCCCCCCCCCCCCCCCCCCCCCCCCTCCCGCATGGTACGGATCAGTATTGTGTCCCCTCTATGATTGATTTCGTTCTTCTTCGTTTTGCATGTACCGGACTCTGCTCGCAGCCGCGCCGACGACTCAATCTCGCCATCCAACTTGCGGCAGACGACAATCCCGCCCATCACCTTGTCGGTGGTCAGGTCCTCTAGCTCGCTGTAGTGGTTCTTGACGAGCGCGGCGCTCCTCCTGCTCTCGGCCCCCGTGTTGTACAATGACTAGACGATGAGCACCGGT
The DNA here is from genome assembly GCF_002575655.3 of Aegilops tauschii subsp. strangulata. Taxonomy (NCBI): domain Eukaryota; kingdom Viridiplantae; phylum Streptophyta; class Magnoliopsida; order Poales; family Poaceae; genus Aegilops; species Aegilops tauschii. Next base: position 459,680,084 of record NC_053041.3, on the reverse strand, counting down.
CCGTTGCCGAGGTTGAGCTTCACCGGGAACATGCGGTCCACGGTGGCAGTGCCGACCATGGTCACCCACGACGCCACATTGGTGACCGTCGACGGCCGCGTGCCACTGTTGCCATAGAGGACAACGAGAAAGATGCCCCGCTGCTCTGCGCGAATGAGGGCCACGGTGATAACGTCGTAACTTTTGGTGCCATTGTCTGGGAGTCCTATTCTACCAAATCAGGTACCTGGACATAGACTTCGTATTTCCTGTTTTATTCCTTGCCTAGTTATGTTATTTTACCGTTGACTCACTAAAACAGAAAACAAAAATAAAATATATTGGATCATCTCCATTAGTTGGACTTTAAAAAAAATTCTAATTAAGATTAACCAATAGCTAATGCTATCGGGATAGGTTCTTTGAAAGAAAAGATGGAGTTGAGTGCACTTCTTTATCTTGATGAAGATCTTTGTGAAAATTGTGAATCTAATAATTGTTATGAAGTGTTAGAAGAAGGATCTTGCATTCTTAAGGCTGGTCATAGTGGGAGTAACTTAGATAATAACATAACACATCTCCAGATAAGTTTGCTTATGTAACACGTAGTTAATAAGAAAAGAGGTGTTTAGAGTAACATAACACCTCCTAACATAAAATGAGTCTAAAATCTAATTAATACAACCTCTATGTTACTCCCCACTATAAAGATAATAACATAGACTAATATCATATACATGACATTAGTCTAAGTTACTTCTCACTATGACTAGCCTAAGGAATTGAACCTCACTACTACCAATTCTCTTAACATGCAAACTTTCTACATCAGCGTCCATTCAGTGTGGCCACATCAGCACTAATCCTCCACCCGCATGATTTTCCATGGCTAATGCTGCTTAACTAAAGCGAGCTGGGTTGTACCGAAGCTATTTTTTTTGCAACTGGGCCGAGCTTGGTTTCCCTAAAATAAATCTAGCTAGGCTTGGTCGTACATTTTTGTTTTCGAGGAAATTGGCCGTACCAGTTAGCGGAGGCCATTTAACTAACACGCAAGCATGTACCTCCCTCAAAAAAAAAAAAAAAACACACACGCAAGCATGTACCTGTTCAGAACATCTAGCCGGGCGCCCTAAACTCGTCCGGTCATTAACTGATCACGGAAATTTGACCCAGCCGTACGTTTCAAACGCCCGAACTGTCCGACGTTCCTCATATCTAGCCCAAATATAGGGCAGATATGGGGATGCCCGCACACGTCCGACATATGAGCCCGGCTCACCCCGACCCACTCCATTCCCACAAATATCCCCAATCCGGAAACCCTACCTCACTGCGCTCTCGCTCCGCCTCTTCTTCTCTTCCTCCTCTGATTTCTCCGATTTGATCCAGTCTGACGACTCCGGCGACCATGTCGAGCTCCAGCAGCCGCTCCGACTCCGACCTTCACGAGGAGCTGACCCTCCACATTGCCCCCGAGAGGTCCAAGGTGGACACGGGTGGCAGTTCCGGATCGGCCGCCTTCTCCCCCGCTGATGCAGCGAGGACGCCGGCGCTGGCTCCTCCCGGCCCGTGCTTTGCTCCGCATGGGCTCCGTAGTCCGCGCCTCCCCCACGTCATCCCTTGCCCCTACCGGCTGCTGCTCCCTCATGCGGGCAGCGGTGGGTGCTTGTGTCTGCCTTGTTGGCCCAGACGCGCACCCCGGAGTCGGAGGCGTGCGCTGCCCGCCGCGACAAGCAGCGGGCAAGGGAGAGGGCCGCGGCAGATAGCTCTATCTGCCGCCGCCGCAGATTACCAGCGGAGCCCGACGAGGACGAATGGCTCGTCGCATGGGTCTATCGCCGGAAGAACGCAAAGGCTCTTCGGTTGGCCATTGAGCAGCCCGAGCGCGAGGCCAAGGAGAAGGCAATGAGGCAGCTCGGCTGGCGAAGCTCAAGCACCAGCAGGACCGGGCCGTTCGGCGCCTCAAGGGCCTCATCACCGTCTCCTCCTCCTCCTTCTCCGACGGCTCCTCGTCCGACGAATCGGACGATCATCCACCAGCCGCCAATGGCTATAGCTGCGCAGTCGACCAGGGGCGAAATGGCCGGCCCGCAGGTGGTGAAGATCCGCTTTCTTAAATTTAATTTCAAGTTTAGATGTAGTTTGAAGTTGTTCGTCGTTTATATGAACTTTGGCGGTCCTTTGAACATCCGTTCGTGATATTTTGGTGAACGTATGCTTCCCGGTGTCCGTTTCTATGTCCTTTGCTGATCTACATAGTTTCGTCCTTGCATGCTTTAGTATGGATATAGGGGACCGGATATGAGATACACGGATGTGGACAACGCGATTTGAGGAGTGATCGGTCAGTGCCTGTGGGCGCGTCTGAGCGTGTCCGCGGGCTTTTGAGGGCCTAGATTTGCCTAGTCGGGATGTGGATGCTCTTATCGCATTAGGTCGCTGCTATTTCTGAGCTGCGTTGGGATTTTCTCGAAGAGGAGATGATGAAGTAGTACAACAGATATAAGTATTTCCCTCAGTTAAGAACCAAGGTTATCAATCCAGTAGGAGAACCACATAGAACCTCGTTAGCAGCACTTGCACACAGAAAAGCAAATACTTGCACCCAACGCGAACAAGGGGGTTGTCAATCCCCTCGGAGGTTACTTACAAGGACGAAATCTCGTAGTGGTAGGTAATAATATAAATTGCAAACAATATAAAAGAAATAAAATTGTAGCAAGGTATTTTTGTGTTTTTATATATGATAAAAGTAGACCCGATGGCCATAGTTTTCACTAAAGGCTTCTCTCTCGAGCACATAACATACGGTGGGTGAACAAATTACTGTTGGGTAATTGATAGAAAAGCACATAGTTATGACGATATCCAGAGCAATGATCATGTATATAGGCATCACGTCCCAGACAAGTAGACCGACTCCTGCTTGCATCTACTACGATTACTCCACCCATCAAACGCTATCTAGCATGCATCCAGGGTATTAAGTTCATGACAAACAGAGTAACGCCTTAAGCAAGATGACATGATGTAGACAAATTAAACCCAATTAATATGAATAAACACCATTGTTTTATCCTTAATGGCAACAATACAAATACGTGTCTTGTCCCTTTCTTTCGCTGGGATATAGAACACCGCAAGATTGAACCCATTACAGAGCACCTCTTGTCGGTGTCAAAACTGGCAGATCTCGGGTAGGAGATCCCGAACTGTGCGTCTGAGGATTAATGGTAACAAGGGAAGATGGGGATACAATGTTTACCCAGGTTTGGGCCCTCTTAAAGGAGGTAAAACCCTACGTCCTGCTTGATTATATTCGATGAGTATTGGGGTTACAAGAGTTGATCTACCTCGAGATCGTAATGGCTAAACCCTAGTTATCTAGCCTATGAAAATTCTGATAGCCTCTACAGTCTAAACCCTCTGATTTATATACACACCGGAGGGGCCCAGGGTTGTACAAAGTCGGTTTGCAGAGGAAGGGAATAATACATCTGGACACCAAAACTTTCCGTTCACGCATACAGGAGTCCTACCCGGACACGGGGGATAATCTTCGACTCTATCTTCACGGCCCATCAATCCGGCACATATCGTGTAGGCCGGACACCCGAGGACCCCCTTATCCAGGACTCCCTCAGTAGCCCCCGAACTTGCCTTCAGTGACGACCCGGCTTATGTCTTCGGCTTTGCAAGGTAGGTTCTTCATCATACTTCGGACGGACGACAGTCCGGTCATGATCTTCACGTTCTGCCTTTATGATTCCTCTCTGTCGTCGCCTCGATTTCCATGCACCGGGCGAATGCGAACGGCCCATAATATTTTTTTTACAAACAAGCCCCTGACCACACATGGGTGGTATCTATATAAAGAGGTCAGATCCCCAAATGCCATCCACATCGCGTAGAGATCATCAGAACTAGCCACGGAAAACTTCAAACATGGCCAGCGCTCGTAGCTCTTCTTCGCGCCCCCATGGCCCTCAAGAAGGTGACTGGCGAAGCTGCTCCATGTCTCACCTTCAGTTGATTAGACTTCAGACGCAAGGATATCTCCCTCTCGCAGATCAAGTCTCTGTGCCAGCGGGATTGGCCTCGATTGGTAATGATGTGCTAGCAGAGAATTTCCCCAAGCCCAATAAGGAGGAGAGGGTGTGCTTCATTTCGTTTCTTTTGCGGGGCTTAGGATTCCCGATCCACCCCTTTCTCAGGGGTCTGCTGGATTTCTATGGGATCCAGCTGCACAACCTCACCCCAGGTTCCATTATGCACATCTCGGGTTTTGTCGCTCTCTGCGAACTGTTTCTGGGCTGCGAGGCTCATTTTGAACTATGGAGAAAGTTCTTTTGCCTTGTCCCTCGTCATCGAGGATGTTCCATATTTGAAGTGGGCGGCGTCGAAGTATGGCGCATAGCCGGATCAGGTTACCCTATCGGAACCCCCAAGGAGGCATCCCAAGAATGGTCTTTGGAATGGTTTTACATTGAAGATGTTCCCCTTCCGGACCCAGTTCGGCGCGGACTCCCCAAATTTTCTAGCGCTCCCTTGAAGAAACGCCTTAATTGGCACCCCCGGAGTCCCAAAGAAGAAGACAGCGTGGAAGTAATGAGGCTGGTCAGCAAGGTCAGATTACTTGCTCATTCCGGACTCCCGATAATCGAAGTCATGGCCATTGCGATAAAGTGATGTATCCAGCCCCTCCAGTCCAAGGAAACCCCTTTATGGTGTTACAACGGGGAGGACGATGCATCTCATTATAGGCGTAAGGGCCCGGATACCCCAGACGAACTAGCTATAATCCCGGCCGATCTTTACAGGGGGGAGAAAGAAGACTTCCTCTGTTTAAATTGTTGGGAAGGTTTTTCCATGTACAACCCCATTGAATGGGTAAGTTTTTGATTATCGGCACTATGCTACCTCGTTATCGAGGCATGCTATTTAAATTGTCTCTGTTGTCTTAAAGCAGTCATGGAGGAAGATGGTTAAGAACATTCATTGCCCCTCCCCACAGCCAGAGGACTATGCTCGCAATGAAGACTCCGGCTTCCGCGAGGATCCGGATATATACATAGAGTTTGATGATGGAGTATTTTATCAAGCAAGCCTTGACGGCTTGGAGGTGGCAATTACAGCCGACTACCCGCGCCTTTTCCCTTTCTCCGTCGTAAGTATTCGGGAAACTTCCTAAAAAAGGAGCCCATATTTGCACCCTACCCCTCACACTAAAATGTGCTTCATAGGATCGGCGCTTAGCAAGCCGCACTCCATCGGAAGCGGCCTCTAAGAATGCCGCCTCTACGCAGGGCAATCATTCAAAACAAAAGGAAACCGGGAGCACCGTCTGAAAGGATCGAGATGGACCTAGAGGGGGGGGGGTGAATAGGTACAATTACAAATTTTAATTGTTACTTAGCAATTTTAGGCAATAATGCGGAATGTGAAAGTGACCTAACAATTGCAAGTATAATGGTAGGAGCTAAGCAAGATTAACAAGTAACACAAATAGGTGAGTAAGCAAGCACACTATGATATAAATAAGTGCTAAGAGACAAGTAACCACAAGTAGAGAGTTAGGGTTAGGGATAACCACAACTCCGGGAGACGAGGATGTATGCCGATGTTCACTTCCTTGGAGGGAAGCTAGGTCATTGTTAGAGAGGTGGATGTTACCACGAAGGCACACCAACGCCACGAAGGCTCACCCTATTCTCCCTTTGAGACAACACCACTAAGGCGTTTCTCAACCACTAGTGGTAGACCTTGGGGTGGTCTCCAAACCCTCACAAACTTTTCCAGGGGTAATCACAATGATCGATTCCTCTCCGAAAGACTCCTACCGCCTAGGAGTCTCCAACCTCCAAGAGTAAGAAGAACGATGGGGAAAAGCTCAAGACTTGCTCAAATCACGAATTCCTTTGGTGCAAAGAAGGAGGAGTGGATCTATCACTTGGTTGGACTACTTCTCTCAAATGCTCTCAAATCCCTTAGGGATCTAAGATTTGGTGTGGAAGAGTGAGAGAGAGAGAGTGAAATGCGTTCTAGGGTTTGTTCAAAGTGAATGGTCAACCCTCTCCCGTGGGGGAGGAGGGCTATATATAGTGTGAGCCCAAATGTGGCCGTTGTAATGCAAGTACGGGTAGGCCGGACATCCGGGCAAGGGGCCGGACATCCGGCGTGGCAAGGCACTAAAATAACAGAGCTAAAGCAAAGGAAAAAACAGAGGGGCCGGACATCCGGGGCCAAGCCCAGACATCCGGCATATCAGGAAAGCCCAGACATCCGGCACATGGCCGGACATCCGGCAAGTTCACCAAATCGAATAGCCCTCTAGATAGCACAAGCCGGACGTCCGGCAAGGGAGCCCAGAAATCCGGGGCCCATGGAGAGACAGGACATCCGGCATAGAGGGCCGAACATCCGGAAGACAACATCAACACAAAGTGCTCTCTAGATAGCTGGGTCCGGATATCCGGCGTGCGGCCCCGACATCCGGCGTGAAGCCCGGACATCCGGCAGGGCCAGAGAGAGAACATGCCAGAGAACACAGTGATAGATCTAAAGAATTTTTTTGGAAGGAGGTTTGTGGCAAGGGCAAGTCTTTTACTAACCCTATCGATCCCCTCTTAATAGTGCGTGATCCTATACTCAAGAAAACAAAATATGTAATCATTTTGATACTTCATCCTTGATTAAAATTACTTCGTATGCTCATGATCCACACACCTTTGATGAACGGGCACTACTGCACGATGCTGCTAATGCGACACTACGATCAGAGACCGTTCAACGAAACTAATGTGCGATGCCATAATCGCAAACGATGGTGTAAAAAACCCTTCAAAAAAGGTGCAAAACGTTTGCGATGACGGATGCATCAAACATGGTTCAGATTTTAGTTGCGTGTGCGAAGCAGGGCATACGGTTGATCCACACAAACTGTTTGCGATTAGACAGAACAACAGAAACGGGCAGCCATATTAATGCGTGTGCGATATACGGCATACGGTTCGCTCCGATGAACTGTTTGCTATTAGGGAAAGCAACAGAAACGGTCAGCCAGATCAAGGTGTGTGTGATATACGTCATACAGTTCAGTCGAATGAATTGTTTTTGATTAGGGAAGAGAACATAAATGGTTCAACTTACGGTTCAGCCGAATGCACACGAACGTGCGTGATCGTGCGCCGGCCCCAAACACTGTCAGAACAACTTATAAATTGACGGATGGAGTACTAGTTACAGCGATGCATATAATTAAGCAAAGGGATCGCACATGTCTGTATTGACTAGAACGAGATGCAATAGCACAATAAGATTTAAGGCCACGATGATGCAATCGCAGTGGTGGTTACATGAGGCAAGAAGAAAGAAGCATCCATCAACATACGACCTCCTCCTCCTCAACTCAGTGTGCCAGGCCACCATCCGGCGGCTAAGGAGCGGCGGCTTTTGTGGCGAGGTCAAGGTGCTTCTCAGCTAAGGCATCCAAGGCTTCCAGCCGGTTGAAGAAGGCCAACGTTGTAGCGTCCTCACTGTCCTTGTAGATACCTATGTACACGATTCGCTCGTACACATGGATGTGTAGGTCTATGGTTTCTTGCAGGGCGAGGCGCCTCGCGGCGAGCGCGACCTCCAGGTGGACATTCTTCATGGCGTCGGCGGGCAGTCGCAGGGCCACCAGTGCTTGAAAGAGGTTCTGACCATGGAGACCGATTAGGGTGGCAGGCAATGAGGAGCCCGGGTGCGCGGGCTGGAGGAGTACGGCGATGTCGTCCGCGGGCTTCTTGACGACGGTGAACCTGTTGGTGGTGCGAACGATCATCTGGTCGTACTGAGAGTCGTAGCTGGCTTCGACGGCGGCCGCCCACCAGCCAGTCACTAACACCGTGTGGAGACGATCCACGCTGCCATGCCGCAGGCCGGCGTCATGGACCATGATGGCAGCTGGAACTACGTCGGTATTTCCCCGGAGAGGGAGGGATGATGTAGCACAACGACGGTAGGTATTTCCCTCAGTTATGAAACCAAGGTATCGAACTAGTAGGAGAACCAAGCAACACAACGTAAACAACACCTATACACAAACAACAACACCTTGCAACCCGACGAGTTAAAGGGGTTGTCAATCCCTTTCGGGTAATGGCGCAAGAAATTGGTGCGTGGACGGGAGAAAATTGTAATAGGTTGAATAAACATCGCAAATAAATAAAAGTGCAGCAAGGTATTTTCGTATTTTTTTGTTAAATCTCTACCTAATAATAAAGCACATAGGGTTTCTGGTCGTACGTTGTTGCCAATTTGACAAAAAAGTCCCTCTGTTTCTGCAAAATCAACCCGCAGTCCCTATTAACGCAGTGCTTCTGGTCGTCCACTCGTCCGTCGTCGCGCACTTTTTGCAAAAACGTCCTTGTATTTTTCGATAATTGAACCCGCAGTACGATTTTAAGTGAATGTCTGAGAGAAAATGTTTCATTTTTTATAAAAAAGACCCTACATGTTGTAGTATTTAACCCGCCGCCACGTCCTATGGCAGAAACAACAGAATTTTCAGCCGGCACGCATGTGAGAACTCTGTCTGGCCGTGCGTTTGATTACGTTCGAGTTTTCTTCCCACCTTGCTCCCTTCAACTGATTACATGGGAGAGGTCCTCGGCACAAAAACGAATTAACCCAAAGACTGAGAATCAGAGGTGAAAAAGAATCAGACATGAGAAATCAGAGGCGAAAAAGAAATAACTCAGAATGAAATGAGCGGGCAGCTGGAGCGTTGGTGACGGGTAAGAGCATCTCCAACAGCCGCCCAACGCGCGGCGTGCTAAAAAGCAGTTTGCAGCGCGCCCATCGCCTGGAAAAGCGCGGCGGGCAGCGCTGGCTCCAGCAGCCGCGCTAAAATTTAGCGCGCGCGCGTAGCTCCAGCAGCTGCACTAAAATGCAGCGCGCGCGCGTAGCTCCAGCAGCCGAACATCGCGTACATATTTTTAAATAAAAACGATACTAAATAAAAATTCATAGATAAAAATGATACATAGATATTTCACATAGTTTCACAGCATGAATAGATAAAACTACGATCCAACGACATAAAAAAACTACTAGATAGTGCAATGCAACTACAACCTACTCCGAGTCGTCATCATCATCATCATCGTCATCCTCGCTGGTCTGGTCCGAGGTATCGAGCCACATGTCGTCCCAACGAGGATCATTAGCCGAAAAGATCGACTGCCCACCATTTTCAACGATCTCGCACTGCGATAACGCCAGGGCCTTCCGCTGACGCCTGTCTAACCGTTCCGCGCGACGCTTTGCCGTTTGCTCCGCCCAGTAGGCTTGCTCGTCGGCGACGTCCTCCGGGTGGCGCCGGCGCCACTCCGCCATGGCCCACTCGTCCTCCTCAGCGACGAGGAGGCGGCGCTGCCGCTCAGCGTGCTCCGCACGGTCTTGGTTCGTGATAAGACGAGGCGGAGGGGCAACGTCCAGCGCCTGCTGGAGCGTGTAGACGTCCTGGAAGTTCATCTGCAGGTGCGACCTGCCTAGGCACCACGCCGCCACGTCGTACGCGCGGGCGGCCTCGTGCGCCGTCTCGAAGGTGCCGAGGCCGAGCCGGACGTCGCCGGACCGGATCTCGGAGTAGTACCAGCCGTTGGGGCGCTGGCGGACGCCGCGGTAGCCCAACGCTCCTCGGCGGCGCGGCGGCATGATGGCGCGTCCGTGGCGGGGCGCTGGAGCGGCGAGGAAGCAACGAGGAAGTGGGGGAGGCGCGCGTGGCGGCGGAAGAGGAAGAGAGAGTGTGGAATAACCGCGTGGCGAGCGCCGCAATTTAAAGGCGCGCCGGAAGCGGTGCGCCAAAAATAGCGCGCGAGCTGCCACCTTTTCCCGCGCGCGCTATTTTCCCGCCACCGCTGGAGCGCGCGAGAACGTCCCCCGCGCGCTAAAAACTCAGTTTACCACGCGCGCGCGCGCCTTTTGGCGCGACTGTTGGAGATGCTCTAACACTAACACCGGCTCCAAGATCACATAAAGCAGTTTTATCATAGTTTCTTTTAACGGAGCATGGTATAGTTGGTACTCCTGGATCTCCAAGTTTCTTTGGTATTCCACCCTTAAAAGTATAATTAGCAAGCATGGTGGAAATTTCAGCTTCTGGTATCTTTCTTTTATTAGTAACAATATCCTTCATATATTTAGCATAAGGTGGCATTTTAAGTATATCAGTCAGACGCATACGCAAAAAGATAGGTCCAATCATTTCAGCAAAGCGCTCAAAATCCTCATCATCTTTTTTCTTGGATGGCTTAGGAGAAAACGACATGGGTTTCTGAACCCATGGTTCTCTTTCTTTACCATGTTTCGTAGCAATGAAGTCTCTCTTATCATAACGTTGATTCTTTGATTGTGGGTTATCAGGATCAACATCAGGTTCAATCTCTACATCATTATCATTACTAGGTTGAGCATCAACATGAACATTATCATTAACATTAACACTAGGTTCATGTTCATTACCAGATTGTGTCTCAGCATCGGAAATAGAAATATCATTGAGATTCTCGGGTGTATCTATAACAGGTTCACTAGCATGCAAAGTCCTATCGGTTTTCTTTTTCTTTTTAGTACGAGGACTAGATGCATCAGTATTAGTTCTCTGAGAATCTTGCTCAACTCTCTTAGGGTGACCTTCAGGATACAAAGGTTCCTGGGTCATTTTACCACCTCTAGTCATAACCCTAACAACATTATCATTATTCTTACTATTCAACTTATTAAGCAAGTCATCTTGTGCCTTAAGTACTTGTTCTACTTGAGTTGTAACCATGGAAGCATGTTTACTAATAACTTTAAGATCACTAATAGTTCTACTCATATAATTACTCACGTGATCAAGCATGTAAGCATTACGTTTCAATTGTCTACTAACATAAGCATTGAAGTTCTCTTGTTTAACAATAAATTATCAAACTCATCAAAGCATTGTCTAGCAGACTTATTATGAGGAATATCACCTTCATCAGACCTACGGAGAGAGTTTACCTCTACTACGTGTGTCGGGTTATCAAGACCATGTATTTCTTCAATAGGTGGTAGATTCTTAACATCTTCAGCTTTAATACCTTTTTCTTTCATAGATTTCTTTGCCTCTTGCATATCTTCAGGACTGAGAAATAGAATACCCCTTTTCTTCGGAGTTGGCTTCGGTGTTGGTTTAGAAAGTGTCCAATCATTTTCATTACTTAGTATATTATTCAATAGCAATTCAGCTTGCACTACTGCAGGATACTGCTAACGCGACACTACGATCAGAGACCCTTTGCCGAAATTGTGTGCGATGCAATAATCGCAAACGGTTGTGTAAAAAACCCTTCAAAAAAGGTGCAAAACATTTGCGATGGCGGAGCCATCAAACATGGTTTAGATTTTAGTTGCGTGTGCGATGCAGGGCACACGGTTAATCAATTCCAACAGTTTGCGATGAGGCAGAACAATAGAAACGGGAGCCATATCAATGTGTGTGCTATGCAGGACACACGGTTAATCCATTTGAACTGTTTGCGATGAGGTAGAACAACATAAATGGGCAGCCATATCAGTTTGTGTGCGATATACGGCATAAGGTTCACTCGGACGAACTGTTTTCGATTAGGGAACACAACAGAAACGGTTCAACTTAACAAGATGTGTGTGATATGCGGCATACAGTTCACATGGATGAACTGTTTGCGATGAGCCAAAAGAACACAAATGAGCCGTGTAAACAAGATGTGTGTGATACGTGGCAAACAGCTGACTCGGATGAACTATTTGGGATGAGAAATTACAACACAGATGGTCAATACAGTTAGTTTGTGTGTGATTCTGTGTATACAAAAAACTTTGAAAAATGCAAACTAGTTGCTTGCGGTGGCTAGGAGTATCGCACACGATGCGTCTGAGAGTACTCGTGAGCGATGATTAGTATGTTACACATACATTTCCTTATGTTAACATAGTGTGAATTTGCAATATGGACAGTTAATATGCAAATGCCTTCTGGACATCGGGCACACGCTTAAACTCAATGAACTGTGTACGATACTAATACTTTCCATGAAAATTTATGAACTTGGGTAACAACATTTGATTAACATATATATAGTGGTTACACTATTCGACAAAAGGAGGATCTTCATAACACTGTTTTGACAACCATATGGTCCACATCTACATACTTAACATAGTAACAACTATCACATTTTAAGAGGCTAAGGGCCAACAACCATATGGTCCGTATCTACATACTTAGCATATATAGTAACAACTAGCACACTTTAAGAGGCTGAGGGCCAACAAGCACAACTATCCACTGGAAGCAGCTTGATCACGGTGACTCGGCATCTCGTCAATGAAAAGGAAGAGCCCTCCTGTGCCTTGGTAGAGCATGAGTAGAACTGTGTCTCCAATTTTCCAATATGGATGCATTGCCACGAGAAGCGAGAACTTGTTAATCTAAATGGTTCCATTTCTGCGGGAAATGCAGTACTTTGCAATCACTTTGGCGTTATTAGCAGGCACAAGTGTAATTCGACCACGCCATGAAATCGATCCAGGAACTGCTACATGGGGCAATTTCTGTTGACATGTAGAATAAAAACCAATTGTAACATATCGTTGAAGATATATATAGTTTATGAGCATCAACATTAAAATAAGACTTTTTACCAGCGTTTTGTGCACACAATTGGTCTTGTTCAGTGTGTGCACCATAGTTCTAATTAATCCCATCCAAAATCCAGTGTTCATACGCTGTGCTATCTCTGTCAGATTATCAACAAAGTTTATGATATGCTTCAAGTCCTTCCAATGAAATTTGGTACGCTTAGTAACATATAGATCGTTCACTATGCATCCAACATATCCTGCTTAAAAGGTGGAAAGGTATTATTTATTCAGAACATGGCAGAAGAATATATAGTGCACATAAATTGGTAAATAGAATTTGTTACTGCCTAGGAACGGAGTCAGAATATGATATCACAATTGGTTGCTTAAATAGTGATCAATTAGTCAGAACAAATACCCCGATTTTGCTAAGTAATATGACAGTATAGAGAAAGTTGAAAGGACACTAACCTCGATCAGACTTTGATCGGCTGATGACGTTGGGGAAGTAAACATCCATGTTAATTAGACCAGGCTATGGTGCACGCACTAGAATTTTATTGCCAGCTTTCAGTTCATAACACTTAGACATTTTTCTCCAAAGGTCCACATTAAAATAGGAGTGACCATCTTTATCAAGTTTTACGCTAACCGTCATTGTAAATCCATGTTGCGTTGTCAATATGACATCCTGGGAGTCATCAACAAAGTAAAGCCCAAGATTTGCTTCTACTCCTGTTCTTGCAAAGCAAGGGATGTTCTGCTTGAAATGAAAATTAAGATCGTAAATTAGATATATTGAAATAACAGAGCAAGATGCAAATATGGGAGTAACTGATAGAACTGATCAATATATAGATGAAAGCAAAGTACAAAAATATAGAATTAAAAATAGATAATGTAACAAAGATTTGATGCAAATATATAGATAATATAGCAACAGACGGTATGTGTTCACAAATTTAGGCCATGTCGACCGTGGTAGGTTGAGATTGAACATAACGAGCGCTCCCTGAAGTCATCCGGAATGGTGAGATAGAACTTCATTTCCGACTGTCCACGACCACAGTTGCCCGCTTTGTGCTCGCACTATGGACACATGAATGAACACCCACGAATCAGCTAGAACAAAAATGATTCCACGGCGATTTCCGCCGGTTGATTAACATCGATGGACGGACTGCGATAAGAGATGAGTGAATATTTCACTAAGTTGACTACCTTCTCCATGAGAAAAATCCCCGGCCCAATCCGCAGAAAACCCCAGTCAACCAGAGTCTAGAATGTCAGTGCAGATAGGCGGCGGAAAGCGGTAGGGGTGAAATCCCATGCTGTTTGCAGCGCGACCTACGTCCGCCACCAACAGCCGTCGAGCTTAGGGTGCAGATTTGCGGAGGAGTCCGTGGCGAGTGTGTGGGGACGAAGTGGGCGAGGTTTTTCTTTTTTCCTTTTGCATGTGTGAGTGAACACACACGGTTCACAAAGGCGACGGAGATGAATCGTGTGCGATAGTAAATCACCGAGATTGAATGGGAATCCAAATTTCCTTTTTCCTTCCTCCATGAGTTTTTTCTATGATGAACATAAACCCTGCTAATCACCGTGTTCAAATTTGACACTTTTCCGGGTTCATTTACAATATTTAGGGGATTATGTGCATTTTGTAGGCATTAATGCACATAATTCAAATTCGAACAATTGGTGCTTGAAAAGGTGCACAAGAACGGTCTGGAAAAACCGTACTCGTGGTATTTAGTAATTTCTCAAGCCTTTTACAAGGAATGGGCAGAGATTTCAATGGAATGTGTGGCAATAGTCAACCACAAACGCGTCATTTACTGGGTTATCAACTATAGAACAATGAAATACATGCTTGAAAAACATGACGCCTGGCATGGTGCCATGGTATTGCCTCACCGTGCCCTGGTTAAAAGCTGAGAAGGTTTGATTTATGTCTTCATGCACGCCCTTCATAAATTGAATCATCACCGAGGAAGTTCAATGCTTTCGAGAGGGAAATCACCAAGATTGAAGGGGAATCCAAATTTCCGTCCTAATTTGCCATTCAGTTTTTTTCCAACGATCAACATACCGCCTCAAATGCAACGTGTTCAAATTTGACATTTTTCCGAACTCATTTACCATATATAGGGGATTATGTGAATTTTCTAGGAATTAATTATGCACATAATTCAAATTCGAACAATCGGTGCATGAAAAGGTGCACAAGAACGGTCTGGAAAACCATGCTCGTGCTATGTAGTACATTCTCATGCCTTTTACAAGGAATGTGCAGATATTTCAAGGAAATGTGTGGCAATAGTCAACCATAAATGCATCATTTACTGGGTTAACAACTATACAAAAATAAAATACATGCTTGGAAAACATGACGCCTGGTGTGGTGCCATGGTATGGCCTCACCATGCCCTGGTAAAAATGTCGTCATGCATGCCTTTCATAAATCGAACCATCACCGAGGAAGTTTCATGGTTTCGAGGGGGAAATCACCAAGATTGAAGAGGGATCAAAATTACCTTTTTCCTTTTGTCCACGAGTTTTTTCTCTAATGAACATACAACCTGCAAATCACCGTGTTCAAATTTGGCACTTTTCCGGGTTCATTTTCCATATTTAGGGGATTATGTGCATTTCATAGGCATTAATGCACATAATTCAAGTTCAAACAATCGGTGCATGAAAGGGTGCACAAGAACGGCCTGGAAAACCATGCTCATGCCATTTAGTAAATTTTCATGCCTTTTACAAGGAATGTACAGATATTTTGACAAAATGTGTGGCAATAGTCAACCACAAATGTTTGTTTGTTGGGTTTTCAACTATAGAAAAAATGAAATAAATGCTTGAAAACCATGATGCCTGGCATGGTGCCATGGTATGACCTCACCATGCCCTGGTAAAAATTTGAGAAGGTTTGGCTTATGTCGTCATGCACGCCCTTCACAAATCGAACCATCACCGAGGAAGTTCCATGCTTTCGAGAGGGAAATCCCCAAGACTGAAGGGGAATCCAAATTTCCGTCCTAGTTTGTCATTCAATTTTTTCCAACGATCAACATACCGCCTCAAATGCAACATGTTCAAATTTCATTTTTCCGGGCTCATTTACCATATTTATGGGATTATGTGCATTTTCTAGGCATTAATGGACATAATTCAAATTCAAACAATCGGTGCATGAAAGGTGCACAAGAACGGTTTGGAAAACCATGCTCGTGTTATTTAGTACATTCTCATGCCTTTTACAAGGAATGGGCAAATATTTCAAGGAAATGTGTGGCAATAGTCAATCATAAATGCGTCGTTTACTAGGCTAACAACTATACAAAAAAAATGAAACACATGGTTGGAAAACATGGCGCCTGGCGTGGTGCCATGGTATGGCCTCACCATGCCCTGGTAAAAATTGGAGAATGTTTTCCTTATGTCATGATGCACGCCTTTCATAAATCGAACGATCACCAAGGAAGTTTCATGGTTTTGAGGAGGAAATCACCAAGATTGAAGGGGGATCCAAATTTCCTTTGTCCTTTGTCCACGATTTTTTTTGTACGATGAACATACAACCTGCAAATCACCGTGTTCAAATTTGGCACTTTTCCGGGTTCATTTGCCATATTTAGGGGATTATGTGCATTTCCTAGGCGTTAATGCACATAATTCAAGTTCAAACTATCGGTGCATGAAAGGGTGCACAAGAACGGCTTGGAAAACCATGCTCGTGCCATTTAGTCAATTCTCATGCCTTTTACAAGGAAGGGACAGATACTTTGATGAAATGTGCGGCAATAGTCAACCACAAACGTTTGTTTATTGGGTTTTCAACTATAGAAAAAATGAAATAAATGCTTGAAAAACATGACGCCTGGCATGGTGTGACATGGTATGACCTCACCATGCCCTAGTAAAAATTTGAGAAGGTTTGGCTTATGTCGTCATGCACGCCCTTCATAAATCGAACCATCGCCGAGGAAGTTCCATGCTTTCGAGAGGGAAATCACCAAGATTGAAGGGGAATCCAAATCTTCTTTGTTCTTTGCCTTGGAGTTTTTTTCTACGACGAACATACACCCTGCAAATCACCGTGTTCAAATTTGGCATTTTCCGGGCTCATTTACCATATTTAGGGGATTATGTGCATTTCCCAGGCATTTAGCGCATATAAATCCAATCCAGCTACAGGTGCACGGGTGTGATGTGAGGGACGTGGATTGCCGTTCGATTGCGGTGCATCCTACGGTGCACACGCGCGATCCACGTGGCTGGGGTTCCGGCCAATCATAACGCAACACACAATAGGCTAGGCTCAGCGCACACTGTTTCCGGAAGCGACGAAGATGAACCGTGTGCGATAATGAACAAGCAAAATTGTAAGGGAAGCCAAATTTCTGTTGTCGTTTGTCATTGAGCTCTTGAATACCACCGCACTGTACGGCTGCCCGGCCCCTCCGTCCAAGAGCTCTCTCCAGGCGTCTTCCATGGCACCGCAGCACACAGTAACTGGTAAGGAAGCGATGGCATCCCGCCGCGCCGCGTTCCTCGCCGCCCGCGAGCGCACACATGGTAAGGAAACGATGGCATCTCGCTGCGCTGAGTTCATCATCACCGACGGCCAGACACTTACATGGGCGAACTTTGAGGCTGCCATGGCCAAATGGGAGGTGGATCTGGAGGCGGCCAAAGCCGCAAAGAAGGAGCGGAAAAGGCAGAAACAGTCAAGAAAAGAGAGTCCCGCCACCGCAAGAAAAAAGAGGCCGCACGCTGTGGTGAGGAGAGCTTGGCGGATATCGAAGCACGGTGGGCTGCCGCCTACAGGGCCGGGAAGGAGAACACCGGCATCTGGCCAGCATGCCCCGATGGCAGCATGTGAGAAGTAGTTTAAGTTTGTAGTATTAGAGAAAATTACCAGTAGTAATTTAAGTTTGTAGTATTAACGTGCAATGTCGGTAAGAGCATCCCTTGAGGGCTTTGAGCATTGATTTGCATGTGTGCCTTGTGCGTTTTTTTGCATTAATCATTAGAAGATCACAAAACATATGGTTTCTATGTCATACCCGTCTGCGTTTTTTTGCGTTAATGATCCATAAGTCAGTTACCTGTGCGATGTTTCCAAATAAACCAGGCGTACCATTGACCGAAAAAAATCAACTACACGTGTACATTTTTTTGGAGACGGGATCTGCCAACTTTCTTTTTTCTCGCACACGAGTATTTTACGCGCTTTGTCTGTGTTGTGTGTTTCCCCCGCCCAAGTTTAAAGTTTTGCAGTGAAATTTTCATTAGGCGCGCGATTTCAAAATTTATTCCTCCAACCACATCCCCACCGTCAGTATTGAAGGAAATATGCCCTAGAGGCGATAATAAAGTATTATATATTTCCTTATATCATGATAAATGTTTATTATTCATGCTAGAATTGTATTAACCAGAAACATAATACATGTGTGAATACATAGACAAACAGAGTGTCACTAGTATGCCTCTACTTGACTAGCTCGTTAATCAAAGATGGTTATGTTTACTAGCCATAGACATGAGTTGTCATTTGATTAACGGGATCACCTCATTAGGAGAATGACATGATTGACATGACCCATTACGTTAGCTTAGCACCCGATCGTTTAGTATGTTGCTATTGCTTTCTTCATGACTTATACATGTTCCTATGACTATGAGATTATGCAACTCCCGTTTACCGGAGGAACACTTTGTGTGCTACCAAACGTCACAACGTAACTGGGTGATTATAAAGGTGCTCTACAGGTGTCTCCAAAGGTACTTGTTGGGTTGGCGTATTTCGAGATTAGGATTTGTCACTCCGATTGTCGGAGAGGTATCTCTGGGCCCACTCGGTAATGCACATCACTATAAGCCTTGCAAGCATTGTGACTAATGAGTTAGTTGCGGCATGATGTATTACGGAACGCGTAAAGAGACTTGCCGGTAAAGAGATTGAACTAGGTATCAAGATACCGACGATCGAATCTCGGGCAAGTAACATACCGATGACAAAGGGAACAACGTATGTTGTTATGCGGTCTGACCGATAAAGATCTTCGTAGAATATGTGGGAGCCAATATGGGCATCCAGGTCCCACTATTGGTTATTGACCGGAGAGGTGTCTCGGTCATGTCTACATAGTTCTCGAACCCAAAGGGTCCGCACGCTTAAAGTTACAATGACAGTTATATTATGAGTTTATATGTTTTGATGTACCGAAGGTTGTTCGGAGTCCCGGATGTGATCACGGACATGACGAGGAGTCTCGAAATGGTCGAGACATAAAGATTGATATATTGGACGACTATATTCGGACAACGGAAGTGTTCCGGAGAAGTTTCGGATTAAACCGGAGTGCCGGAGGGTTACCGGAACCCCCCAGGGAAGTATTGGGCCTTGGTGGGCCTTGAGGGGAGAGAGAGGGCAGCAGCCAGGAGGTGGCGCGCCCCCTCCCAGGAGGAGTCCTAGTTGGACTAGGAGAGGGGGGCGCAGCCCCCTTTCCCTCTCCCTCTCCCTCTCTTTCCTTCCCCCCTTCTTTTTCTAGTAGGACTAGGAAAGGGGAGTCCTACTCCTACTAGGAGGAGGACTCCCCCCCTCTCCTTGGCGCGCCCATAGGCAGCCGGCCTCCCCCTTTCTCCTTTATATACGGGGGCAGGGGGCACTTCTCTACACACTTGATATACGATATTTTAGCCGTGTGCGGTGCCCCCCTCCACCATATTACACCTCGATAATACCATTGCGGAGCTTAGGCGAAGCCCTGCGTCGGTGGAACATCATCATCGTCACCACGCCGTCGTGCTGACAAAACTCTCCCTCAACACTCGGCTGGATCGGAGTTCGAGGGACGTCATCGAGCTGAACGTGTGTAGAACTTGGAGGTGCCGTACGTTCGGTATTTGACCGGTCGGATCGTGAAGACGTACGACTACATCAACCGCGTTGTGATAACGCTTCTGCTGTCGGTCTACGAGGGTACGTGGACAACACTCTCCCCTCTCGTTGCTATGCATCACCATGATCTTGCGTGTGCGTAGGAATTTTTTTGAAATTACTACGTTCCCCAACAATGGTATCAGAGCCTGGTTTTATGCGTTGATGCTATGCACGAGTAAAACACAAGTGAGTTGTGGGCGATATAAGTCATACTGCTTACCAACATGTCATACTTTGGTTCAGCGGTATTGTGAGATGAAGCGGCCCGGACCGACATTACGCGTACGCTTACGCGAGACTGGTTTCACCGTTGCGAGCACTCGTTGCTTAAAGGTGACCGGCGGGTGTCTGTCTCTCTCACTTTAGTTGAACCGAGTGTGGCTACGCCCGGTCCTTGCGAAGGTTAAAACAGCACCAACTTGACAAACTATCGTTGTGGTTTTGATGTGTAGGTAAGAACGGTTCTTGCTAAGCCCGTAGCAGCCACGTAAAATATCCAACAACAAAGTAGAGGACGTCTAACTTGTTTTTGCAGGGCATGTTGTGATGTGATATGGTCAAGACATGATGTGATATAATTTGTTGTATGAGATGATCATGTTTTGTAACCGAGTTATCGGCAACCGGCAGGAGCCATATGGTTGTCGCTTTATTGTATGAGATGCAATCGCCATGTAATAGTTTTACTTTATCACTAAGCGGTAGCGATAGTCGTAAAAGCAAATAGTTGGCGAGACGACAACGATGCTACAATGGAGATCTAGGTGTCGCGCCGTGACGATGGTGATCATGACGGTGCTTCGGAGATGGAGATCACGGGCACGGTGCTTCGGAGATGGAGATCACAAGCACAAGATGATGATGGCCATATCATATCATTTATATTGATTGCATGTGATGTTAATCCTTTTATGCATCTTATCTTGCTTTGATTGACGGTAGCATTATAAGATGATCTCTCACTAAAATTTCAAGATAAAAGTGTTCTCCCTGAGTATGCACCGTTGCGAAAGTTCTTCGTGCTGAGACACCACGTGATGATCGGGTGTGATAGGCTCTACGTTCAAATACAACGGGTGCGAAACAGTTGCACACGCAGAATACTCAGGTTAAACTTGACGAGCCTAGCATATGCAGATATGGCCTCAGAACACGGAGACCGAAAGGTCGAGCGTGAATCATATGGTAGATATGATCAACATAGTGATGTTCACCATTGAAACTACTCCATCTCACGTGATGATCGGACATGGTTTAGTTGATTTGGATCACATAATCACTTAGATGATTAGAGGGATATCTATCTAAGTGGGAGTTCTTGAGTAATATGATTAATTGAACTTAAATTTATCATGAACTTAGTACCTGATAGTATCTTGCTTGTCTATGTTAATTGTAGATAAATGGCTCATGTTGTTGCTCCGTTGAATTTTAATGCGTTCCTTGAGAAAGCTAAGTTGAAAGATGATGGTAGCAATTACACGGACTGGGTCCGTAACTTGAGGATTATCCTCATTGCTGCACAGAAGAATTACGTCCTGGAAGCACCGCTAGGTGCCAGGCCTCCTGCAAGAGCTACGCCAGAAGTTATGAACGTCTGGCAGAGCAAAGCTGATGACTACTCAATAGTTCAGTGTGCCATGCTTTACGGCTTAGAACCGGGTCTTCAACGACGTTTTGAACGTCATGGAGCATATGAGATGTTCCAGGAGTTGAAGTTAATATTTCAAGCAAATGCCCGGATTGAGAGATATGAAGTCTCCAATAAGTTCTATAGCTGCAAGATGGAAGAGAATAGTTCTGTCAGTGAGCATATACTCAGAATGTCTGGGTATAATAATCACTTGATTCAACTAGGAGTTCAACTTCCGGATGATTGCGTCATTGACAGAATTCTTCAATCACTGCCACCAAGCTACAAGAGCTTCGTGATGAACTATAACATGCAAGGGATGGATATGACAATTCCCGAGCTCTTCGCAATGCTAAAGGCAGCGGAGGTAGAAATCGAAAAGGAGCCTCAAGTGTTGATGGTCAGTAAAACCACTAGTTTCAAGAAAAAGGGCAAAGGGAAGAAGAAAGGGAACTTCAAGAAGAATAGCAAGCAAGTTGCTGTTCAGGAGAAGAAATCCAAGTCTGGACCTAAGCCTAAAACTGAGTGCTTCTACTGTAAGCAGACTGGCCACTGGAAGCGGAACTGCCCCAAGTATTTGGCGGATAAGAAGGATGGCAAGGTTAACAAAGGTATATGTGATATACATGTTATTGATGTGTACCTTACTAATACTCGCAGTAGCACCTGGGTATTTGATACTGGTTCTGTTGCTAATATTTGCAACTCGAAACAGGGGCTACGGATTAAGCGAAGATTGGCTAAGGATGAGGTGACGATGCGGGTGGGAAATGGTTCCAAACTCGATGTGATCGCCGTCGGCACGCTACCTCTACATCTACCTTCAGGATTAGTTTTAGACCTAAATAATTGTTATTTGGTGCCAGCGTTGAGCATGAACATTATATCTGGATCTTGTTTAATGCGAGACGGTCATTCATTTAAATCAGAGAATAATGGTTGTTCTATTTATATGAATAATATCTTTTATGGTCATGCACCCTTGAAGAGTGGTCTATTTTTAATGAATCTCGATAGTAGTGATACACATATTCATAATGTCGAAGCCAAAAGATGCAGAGTTAATAATGACAGTGCAACTTATTTGTGGCACTGCCGTTTGGGTCATATCGGTGTAAAGTGCATGAAGAAACTCCATACTGATGGAATTTTGGAATCACTTGATTTTGAATCACTTGGTACTTGCGAACCGTGCCTCATGGGTAAGATGACCAAAACACCGTTCTCCGGAACTATGGAGAGAGCAACAGATTTGTTGGAAATCATACATACAGATGTATGTGGTCCGATGAATATTGAGGCTCGTGGCGGATATCGTTATTTTCTCACCTTCACAGATGATTTGAGCAGATATGGGTATATCTACTTAATGAAACATAAGTCTGAAAAATTTGAAAAGTTCAAAGAATTTCAGAGTGAAGTTGAAAATCATCGTAACAAGAAAATAAAATTCCTACGATCTGATCGTGGAGGAGAATATTTGAGTTATGAGTTTGGCCTACATTTGAAACAATGCGGAATAGTTTCGCAACTCACGCCACCCGGAACACCACAACGTAATGGTGTGTCCGAACGTCGTAATCGTACTTTATTAGATATGGTGCGATCTATGATGTCTCTTACTGATTTACCGCTATCGTTTTGGGGTTATGCTTTAGAGACGGCTGCATTCACTCTAAATAGGACACCATCGAAATCCGTTGAGACGACACCTTTTGAACTATGGTCTGGCAAGAAACCAAAGTTGTCGTATCTTAAAGTTTGGGGTTGCGATGCTTATGTGAAGAAACTTCAACCTGATAAGCTCGAACCTAAATCGGAGAAATGTGTCTTCATAGGATACCCAAAGGAGACTGTTGGGTACACCTTCTATCACAGATCCGAAGGCAAGATATTCGTTGCTAAGAATGGATCCTTTCTAGAGAAGGAGTTTCTCTCGAAAGATGTGAGTGGGAGGAAAGTAGAACTTGATGAGGTAACTGTACCTGCTCCCTTATTGGAAAGTAGATCATCGCAGAAATCAGTTTCTGCGACACCTACACCAATTAGTGAGGAAGTTAATGATAATGATCATGAAACTTCAGATCAAGTTATTACTGAACTTCGTAGGTCAACTAGATCAAGATCCGCACCAGAGTGGTACGGTAATCCTGTTCTGGAGGTCATGTTACTAGACCATGGTGAACCTACGAACTATGAAGAAGCGATGGTGAGCCCAGATTCCGCAAAATGGCTTGAAGCCATGAAATCCGAGATGGGATCCGTGCATGAGAACAAAGTATGGACTTTGGTTGACTTGCCCGATGGTCGGCAAGCCATTGAAAATAAATGGATCTTCAAGAAGAAGACTGACGCTGATGGTAATGTTACTGTCTATAAAGCTCGACTTGTTGCGAAAGGTTTTCGACAAGTTCAAGGGATTGACTACGATGAGACCTTCTCACCCGTAGCGATGCTTAAGTCTGTCCGAATCATGTTAGCAATTGCCGCATTTTATGATTATGAAATTTGGCAAATGGATGTCAAAACTGCATTCCTGAATGGATTTCTGGAAGAAGAGTTGTATATGATGCAACCGGAAGGTTTTGTCGATCCAAAGGGAGCTAACAAAGTGTGCAAGCTCCAGCGATCCATTTATGGACTGGTGCAAGCCTCTCGGAGTTGGAATAAACGCTTTGATAGTGTGATCAAAGCATTTGGTTTTATACAGACTTTTGGAGAAGCCTGTATTTACAAGAAAGTGAGTGGGAGCTCGATAGCATTTCTGATATTATATGTGGATGACATATTACTGATTGGAAATGATATAGAATTTCTGGATAGCATAAAGGGATACTTGAATAAGAGTTTTTCAATGAAAGACCTCGGTGAAGCTGCATATATATTAGGCATAAAGATCTATAGAGATAGATCAAGACGCTTAATTTGGACTTTCACAAAGCACATACATTGACAAAGTTTTGAAGAAGTTCAAAATGGATCAAGCAAAGAAAGGGTTCTTGCCTGTACTACAAGGTGTGAGATTGAGTAAGACTCAATGCCCGACCACTGCAGAAGATAGAGAGAAGATGAAAGATGTTCCCTATGCTTCAGCCATAGGCTCTATCATGTATGCAATGCTGTGTACCAGACCTGATGTGTCCCTTGCTATAAGTTTAGCAGGGAGGTACCAAAGTAATCCAGGAGTTGATCACTGGACAGCGGTCAAGAACATCCTGAAATACCTGAAAAGGACTAAGGATATGTTTCTCGTTTATGGAGGTGACAAAGAGCTCATCGTAAGGGGTTACGTTGATGCAAGCTTTGACACTGATCCCGACGATTCGAAATCGCAAACCGGATACGTATTTACATTGAACAGTGGAGCTGTCAGTTGATGCAGTTCTAAGCAAAGTGTCGTGGCGGGATCTACGTGTGAAGCAGAATACATAGCTGCTTCGGAAGCAGCAAATGAAGGAGTCTGGATGAAGGAGTTCATATCCGATCTAGGTGTCATACCTAGTACATCGGGACCAATGAAAATCTTTTGTGACAATACTGGTGCAATTGCCTTAGCAAAGGAATCCAGATTTCACAAGAGAACCAAGCACATCAGAAGACGCTTCAATTCCATCCGGGATTTAGTCCAGGTGGGAGACATAGAAATTTGCAAGATACATACAGATCTGAATGTTGCAGACCCGTTGACTAGGCCTCTTCCACGAGCAAAACATGATCAACACCAAGACTCCATGAGTGTGATAATCATTACTGTGTAATCTAGATTATGGACTCTAGTGCAAGTGGGAGACTGAAGGAAATATGCCCTAGAGGCAATAATAAAGTATTATATATTTCCTTATATCATAATAAATGTTTATTATTCATGCTAGAATTGTATTAACCGGAAACATAATACATGTGTGAATACATAGACAAACAGAGTGTCACTAGTATGCCTCTACTTGACTAGCTCGTTAATCAAAGATGGTTATGTTTCCTAGCCATAGACATGAGTTGTCATTTGATTAACGGGATCACCTCATTAGGAGAATGACGTGATTGACATGACCCATTACGTTAGCTTAGCACCCGATCGTTTAGTATGTTGCTATTGCTTTCTTCATGACTTATACATGTTCCTATGACTATGAGATTATGCAACTCCCGTTTACCGGAGGAACACTTTGTGTGCTACCAAACGTCACAACGTAACTGGGTGATTATAAAGGTGATCTACAGGTGTCTCCAAAGGTACTTGTTGGGTTGGCGTATTTCGAGATTAGGATTTGTCACTCCGATTGTCGGAGAGGTATCTCTGGGCCCACTCGGTAATGCACATCACTATAAGCCTTGCAAGCATTGTGACTAATGAGTTAGTTGCGGGATGATGTATTACGGAAAGAGTAAAGAGACTTGCCGGTAACGAGATTGAACTAGGTATCGAGATACCGACGATCGAATCTCGGGCAAGTAACATACCGATGACAAAGGGAACAACGTATGTTGTTATGCGGTCTGACCGATAAAGATCTTCGTAGAATATGTGGGAGCCAATATGGGCATCCAGGTCCCGCTATTGGTTATTGACCGGAGAGGTGTCTCGGTCATGTCTACATAGTTCTCGAACCCAAAGGGTCCACACGCTTAAAGTTACGATGACAGTTATATTATGAGTTTATATGTTTTGATGTACCGAAGGTTGTTCGGAGTCCCGGATGTGATCACGGACATGACGAGGAGTTTCGAAATGGTCGAGACATAAAGATTGATATATTGGACGACTATATTCGGACACCGGAAGTGTTCCGGAGAAGTTTCGGATTAAACCGGAGTGCCGGAGGGTTACCGGAACCCCCCGGGGAAGTATTGGGCCTTGGTGGGCCTTGAGGGGAGAGAGAGGGCAGCAGGCAGGAGGTGGCGCGCCCCCTCCTAGGAGGAGTCCTAGTTGGACTAGGAGAGGGGGGCACAGCCCCCTTTCCCTCTCCCTCTCCCTCTCTTTCCTTCCCCCCTTCTTTTCCTAGTAGGACTAGGAAAGGGGTGTCCTACTCCTACTAGGAGGAGGACTCCCCCCCTCTCCTTGGCGCGCCCATAGGCAGCCGGCCTCCCCCTTGCTCCTTTATATACGGGGGCAGGGGGGCACCTCTCTACACACTTGATATATGATATTTTAGCCGTGTGCGGTGCCCCCCTCCACCATATTACACCTCGATAATACCGTTGCGGAGCTTAGGCGAAGCCCTGCGTCGGTGGAACATCATCATCGTCACCACGCCGTCGTGCTGACGAAACTCTCCCTCAACACTCGGCTGGATCGGAGTTCGAGGGACGTCATCGAGCTGAACGTGTGTAGAACTTGGAGGTGCCGTACGTTCGGTACTTGATCGGTCGGATCGTGAAGACGTACGACTACATCAACCGCGTTGTGATAACGCTTCCGCTGTCGTTCTACCAGGGTACGTGGACAACACTCTCCCCTCTCGTTGCTATGCATCACCATGATCTTGCGTGTGCGTAGGAATTTTTTTGACATTACTACGTTCCCCAACAAGGATCCCCCCTCGTGCCTCCCCCTACCGGCATCTCAAACCGCCGCCGCCGCAACCATAGCTTCAACCACATCTACGTTCTGCTCGGATCCAGTCAAGTAACCCACCGATCTCTATCACGGCCCCGGCTTGATTGCTTAAATGGCGCCTGTGAAACATCCTCATGCCTCCAAATCCCCACCGCCAGGAGCTGATGGCGGTCCATGGCGCGATGGCCACTGTGCGTGTTGACCCGGAGGAACACCTCGCCTCTGCCGCCGCCGCCGACATGGTGCAGGCTCTGGCCCAGATGAAGTGCCCCGGCGACTACCCCCAGGACTTAACAGGTAAGATCTGACCAGCTAAATCTTACCCATACCACTTGCAATGACTATGATTTGTACGGTTGATGTATTAAGCATGTTCGTGCCTTGTTTATTTCAGTACTGCACACTGTGTGATGTTCAAATATTACAGTGTGCAGCTCAATTTCACCAATATCAGCAACAAACTTACAATACATGACTCAGGATATCACTAGAGATGCTGCCCATTTGCTATTTTTAGTGGATGCTAACCCTGTTGTACTTAACATGCCTGTCCATGTACTTACGCAGGGTCATAACGGCCGATGCTGTTGTTTGCCGTTGAGGTTAGCTGCATCCCATGTCTTACAGTATTTCACATCATTTGTGCAATTGCAATTTAACTTCTTCCATTTACTGGTTGGCTGTAGGTACACATGTCAGTGCCACTGATCCACGCTTTGACTCGGAGGAGCAGCTCGCCTCCGCCGTTGCTGACTTTGGGCGGGCTCTGGCCAAGATGAAGTGCCCAAGCAACTACCTCTCAGGACTTACCAAGTATGTACTCACCAGTTCAATCTTACCAATACCAGTTGCAATTAATGGCTATGTTCTGTACGGTCGATGTATTAAGCATGTTCTAGTAAACATGCCTAATACGTTTTTGCTACTTTCCCTACCTTTTTATAGACATCTGGGCCATTCTCTGCTCTGGCAGCTCCTGCCTTGTGATGTTTAACTATGCCAATTGCATTTTTATCAGTACCGGTTTCAATGTCTATTAAGCCTGTTGCAATTAACAGTTGAATCCATTTTTAAACAATTGTATTTCAATGGCTACAAACTTACAAAACATGACTTAGGATGCTGTTAAGCCTGTTGCAATTAACAGTTGTATCCATTTTTTAATCTGTCCATTTGCTACCATGCTACTCTCCATAATAAAGATATACTAGAGATGATGCCCATTTGCTATTTTTGGTGGATGTTAACCCTATTGTACTTAACATGCCTGTCCATGTACTTACGCAGGGTCATAACAGCCGATGCTGTTGTTTGCCATCGAGGTTAGCTGCATCCCATGTCTTACAGTATTTCACATCATTTGAGCAATTGTAGTTTAACTTCTACCATTTATTGGTTGCGTGTAGGTACACATGTCAGTGGCACTGATCCACGCTTCGACTCGGAGGAACAGCTCGCCTCCGCCGCCACTGACTTTGGGCGGGCTCTGGCCAAGATGAAGTGCCCCAGCAACCACCTCTCAGGACTTACCAAGTATGTACTCACCAGTTCAATCTTACCAATACCAGTTGCAATTAATGGCTATGTTTTGTACGGTCGATGTATTAAGCATGTTGTAGTAAACACGCCTAACACATTCACTACAAAAAAAGACACATCCGTGACATTTTAGGCCGAACGGATTTTTTCTGTCATACTTATGACACTTCTATGACGATAATTATGACAAAACCTGGTATCATCATAGATGTGGTGGGCTCCTACTTCTATGACAAAAAATCATGATAGAAAATGGGCTTTTCGTCCTGGGCGGCCGGAGACGCAGCTGCATGACATTCCTTGGGCCGTCCATGACGGAAAAAACCATGGTAGAAGCGAGGGCGAGGAAAATATCAGGGTGTTCCCGGTTACGGTGGGTGGTCGGGGCCGAGCGATGCGCGTTTCTCTCGTACACGCACACGCGTGGGTGCGAGGTGTTGGGATCTAACTAAACCCGAGCGAGGCGTTGGGCTCTAACTGAACCCGAGCGATTGCACTGCAGGCTACGCGTTACTGAACCCGAGCGATCGATCGATGGCTGTTAACTGAACCCGATCGAGCGATTCCTTAGCTACTGCTGCTAACTGAACCCGATCGATGCTGCCTCTGGATGAACAGTGAGCGTTGCTGGGGGGTTTGGATGAACAGTTCCCGGTGGGGGTGGATGAACAAGACCCCGTGGTGTTGCCTCTGGATGAACAGGACCCCGATCGATCGAGCCGGTTAGGGCTGGATGAACAGGACCCCGTGGAGGGCTGGATGAATAGGACCACCCCATGGAGGGCTGGATGAACAGTAGACGGTGGAGGGCTGGATGAACAGTAGACGGTGGAGGGGTGGTTGAACAGGAGCCCGTGGAGAGGGCTGGTTAAACAGTAGCCGGTGGAGTAGCGCGCGGTGGAGGCTGGATGAACAGGAGCCCGTGGATGAACAGTCGCAGGTGGAGGCTGGAGGAGGTCGACGGTGGATGAACAGTAGCCCATGGAGGCTGGAGGGGGTCGACGGTGGAGATGAACAGTATCCCGTGGTGTCCCGTTTTGCGGTACGCCACACCCCTCCCGATGAACAGGACCCTCGTTTCGACCGTAGCGCTCCAACACAAGTCTGTTTCCTCCGTTTTGCGGTACGCCACATCCCTCCCGATCAACAGGACCCCCGTTTCGACCGTAGGAGGTCCATTTCCTCCGTTTTGCGGTACGCCAGACCCTTCCCGATGAACAGGATCGCGTTTCGAACGTGGCCGGTCGAACACAAGGCCATTTCCTCCGTTCTATGGTACGCTAGGCCACGTTTCCATCGGCTGTTCCGTCCAAGCCGGTTGGCTCCCACGTGTTCCGTTGCCTCCCGATGAACACGACGCATTCCGTTGCCTCCCCATGAACACGACGACGACGTAGTTTCTCCGTTCCGACCCAGCCATGTACACAAGCCCTGGCCGTACGTACGCGCAAGTAGGCGTTTGAGACCCCGCCCGTATGTACGTACGTGGTCGTATTTACTTTCTTGCACCCTGGCGGCTGTACGTACATGTACATGCTACGTGCGCGCCTCTACATCGACACGTGTGCGCCTCTACATCGACCAGTATGTACGTACACGGTCGCAACCAGAATGACATCGCTACGTACGCTTCGACCAGGTGGGTCCCGACTGTCAGGCACTTCCTTGCGTGCGAAGATGTAGCTGGTGGGTCCCAGCAGTCAGGGGGCGAATCGTTTTTTTGCCCGGACGCACTTCCTTGCGTGCGAAGATGTAGCTAGTAGGTCCCAGCAGTCAGGGGGAAACATTTTTTTTCACGAAATACAGTTGCCCGTCCGGTGGGTCCCTGTTGTCAGGCGGAGCAATAATTATTTTGCGTGTAATAAGGAGGCACTTCCTTGCGGCCGCCGTGGACCCAGCTGTCAGCCTGTCCATGTATAGTACTCTTCTGATGGAAGTCGTTCCTTGACCACGTTAACCACGCCCCGCTAAGAGCACCAGGGTGGTGGACGACGTCATCGAGGCCTAGGAAGGGGACGACGCGGAGCCGGGGAAGACGCGGCAGTGGAAGCCCGCGCGGAGAGGAGTACGAGGGTTCACTGGTTCGGCTCTGGTGCGAGGCTGCCGTCGCCGCCGGGCCTGGCCCGTGGTGGGAATAGTTGGGGGCGGTGAGGCCTCCGCGGGAGCACAGCCAGCCACGGGAGGCAGGAGCATGTGGCACGACCGGCGCTGCTTTGGGCGGCTGGAGCAAGAAGACCAGAGGTTGAAGAAGCACTATGGCCGTTGGATGGACATCGTACGGTCACTGGAGCTAGAATCGTTCATATTGACTAAGTTGACAAAGCACACCGTCCCCGTCAACTTAGTACGCCCACAAGTCAGCCTCCCACCAAGGTGGGTCCCTACTAGCTGGGGGAGTATTCATTTTATTGTGCGTAATAAGGAGGCACTTCCGGTGGGTCCGAGCTGACAACGAGGGGAACGTTTTTTTCGCGAAATACGGTGGCCCGTCCGATGGGTCCCAGCAGTTAGGGGGAAATCTTTTTTTCGCCAAATACGGTGGCCCGTCCGATGGGTCCTTGCTGTCAGGTGGAGGAATAATTATTTTTCGTGTAATAAGGAGGCACTTCCTTGCGGCTGCCGTGGACCCAGCTGTCAGCCTCTCCACGTACAGTACTCTTCCGATGGAAGTCGTTCCTTGACCACATTGACCACGCCACGCCGAGAGCACCACGGCGGTGGACGATGGCGAGGCCTAGGAAGGGGACGACGCGGAGCCGGGGAAGATGCGGCAGTGGATGCCCACACGGAGAGGAGTACAAGGGTTCACTAGTTCGGCTGCGGTGTGAGGCTGCCGTCACCGCAGAATAACAGGGGGCGTGGGTGAGTAGAGGGATGCCCTGGCCAGCGGTGGGAGTAGTAGGGGGAGGTGAGGCCTGGGCGGCAGCACAGCCGGCCACGGGAGGCAGGAGCAGGCGGCACGACCGGCGCTGCTTTGGGCGGCTGGAGCAAGAAGACCAGAGGTTGAAGAAGCACGACGGCCGTTGGATGGACATCGTACGGTCACTGCAGCTAGAATCATTTATATTGACTAAGTTGACAAAGCCCTTGGTATGCGTCAACTTAGTAGGCCCACAGGTCAGCTTCCAAAACGGTGCGCCCCAGATGTCAGGGGGAGGAATCATATTTTGGGCGGGTGAAGCTAGAATATCCGAGATTGAAGAAGAAGCACGGCATCTGTTGGATGGACATCAACGGCCACTGCTGCTAGAACTGTGTGTTGACTATAAGTTGACAAAGCCTTGCATACGCGTCAACTCTTTTTTTTGAGGGGACGTGTCAACTTAGTAAGGCCACAAAGTGTGTGGCAGAGAACTTATAGCCCATTTGAGATTTGTAAGAATGTGCAGCCAATTTTTGAATTTAATGGAATTTACTACAGCTCATTTACAGTTTGTTAAAAGTACAACCCATTTCAACCAACCGTTCAAAACAAAATTCAATAAAATTTCCCACATTTTGATGGGATCCGAAATATTTTTATCCCAAAATTTCTAGTCAGATTAAATACAATTTCAATATAAATTTATAATACGTAAAAATCCAACGAAACATTGCGCTCGCAACAATTAATGAAATTAAAATTTTCAATATCCAAAAATAATATTTTATAAATTAATTACGTGTTTGGTGCATTTTTTATAGTTACTGCCTAGTTTTTATAATTACATCCCATTTATTATTTATTAAAGCCCATTTTCTTGTTAAGCCTAATGCATCCCTCCTAGGAAAGATTTGCAACCAGCGGGGCGGAGAATAACAACTTGACCTTGCCTGGGTATTCCTAAAAAAGAAGTATAGCTGGGCTAGCCATTTTCAGGTTGAAAAAAATTAATGTCTGGGCTGGATATCTGGCCTGGGCTAGACGGGCCATAGCCCGCCCAGTTAATACCTGTAGCGATGTTTTCGTTGTTGTTCAGAGGAGAAAAATTAATATCTGGGCTAAACATCGCTCAAGAAAAACTCTGCACTGCTCACACCTCAAAAACACAAATACTGCTCGAGCTGCTTGGTCCCAGCTGCCGGTCGCTTCTTGTGCAATTCTCTCGTTTATTGACTACATAGGTTGACAATGGTGTGGGACCGTGATGTCAGGAAACCAGGAGGAAGCAAAAAAAATTATAGTTTTATATACTAATAAGGAGGCACTTGCGTACGTGCGGCTATGGCCCTGGTGGGCCCCCACTGTCATCCTCTCCAAGTAAAGTCATCTCCTCATCCTCATGTCAGTTGACCATGTTGACAACACAAGACGGTGGTGCCACGGCGAGCGCAACAACTCGAAGGACGACGGAGAGGGCCTCGCGGGCCCTACGAATGGTCTGATACAACGCCCGCTGCTCATTCGGGAAGCCAGGATCATAGGGCCACATGTCTGATACGTCTCCAACGTATCTACAATTTTTGATTGATCCATGCTATATTACCTTCTGTTTTGGACATTATTGGGCTTTATTATTCACTTTTATATTATTTTTGGGACTAACCTATTAACCGGAGGCCCAGCCCAGAATTGCTGTTTTTTGCCTATTTCAGAGTTCCGCAGAAAAAGAATATCAAACGGAGTCCAAACGGAATGAAACCTTCGGGAACGTGATTTTTGGAACGAACATGATCCAGGAGACTTGGACCCTAAGTCAAGGAAGCTTCCAGGAAACCACGAGGTAGGGGGCGCGCCTACCCCCCTAGGCGCGCCCTCCACCCTCGTGGGCCCCACATTGCTCCACCGACGTACTCCTTCCTCCTATATATACCTACGTACCCCCAAATGATCAGATACGGAGCCAAAAACCTAATTCCACCGCTGCAACCTTCTGTACCCACGAGATCCCATCTTGGGCCTGTTTCGGAGGTCCGCCGGACGGGGCATCGATCACGGAGGGCTTCTACATCAACACCATAGCCTCTCCGATGAAGTGTGAGTAGTTTACCTCAGACCTTCGGGTCCATAGTTATTAGCTAGATGGCTTCCTCTCTCTTTTTGGATCTCAATACAATGTTCTCCCCCTCTCTCGTGGAGATCTATTCGATGTAATCTTCTTTTGCGGTGTGTTTGTTGAGACCGATGAATTGTGGGTTTATGATCAAGTTTATCTATGAACAATATTTGAATCTTCTGAATTCTTTTATGTATGATTGGTTATCTTTGCAAGCATCTTCGAATTATCAGTTTGGTTTGGCCTACTAGATTGATCTTTCTTGCAATGGGAGAAGTGCTTAGCTTTGGGTTCAATCTTGCGGTGTCCTTTCCCAGTGGTAGTAGGGGCAGCAAGGCACGTATTTTATTGTTGCCATCGAGGATAAGAAGATGGGGTTTTTATCATATTGCATGAATTTATCCCTCTACATCATGTCATCTTGCTTAAGGTGTTACTTTGTTCTTATGAACTTAATACTCTAGATGCATGCTGGATAGCGGTCGATGTGTGGAGTAATAGTAGTAGATGCAGGCAGGAGTCGGTCTACTTGTCTCGGACGTGATGCCTATATACATGATCATACCTAGATATTCTCATAACTATGCTCAATTCTGTCAATTGCTCAACAGTAATTTGTTCACCCACTGTAAAATACTTATGCTCTTGAGAGAAGCCACTAGTGAAACCTATGGCCCCCGGGTCTATCTTCATCATATTAATCTTCCAACACTTAGTTATTTCCGTTGCTTTTTTACTTTGCTTTTATTTTACTTTGCATTTTTATCATAAAAATACCAAAAATATTATCCTATCATATCTATCAGATCTCACTCTCGTAAGTGACCGTGTAAGGATTGACAACCCCTTATCGCGTTGGTTGCGAGGATTTATTTGTTTGTGTAGGTGCGAGGGACTCGCGCGTAGCCTCCTACTAGATTGATACCTTGGTTCTCAAAAACTGAGGGAAATACTTATGCTACTTTGCTGCATCACCCTTTCCTCTTCAAGGGAAAACCAACGCAGTGCTCAAGAGGTAGCAAGAAGGATTTCTGGCGCCATTGCCGGGGAGGTCTACGCAAAAGTCAACATACCAAGTACCCATCACAAACCCTTATCTCCCGCATTACATTATTTGCCATTTGCCTCTCGTTTTCCTCTCCCCCATTTCACCCTTGCCATTTTATTTGCCCTCTCTTTTCCGTTCGCCTTCTTCTTTCCTTTTTGCCCCTCGCTCTTTTTGTCATTATGTCTGAAATTGGGGAAATTATTGTCGATATGGACAATAATAATATCATGGAAAATTCTGATGCTCCTGCTGAAGAACCTCCTACCTTGCATACAAAAAGATTTCGAATTGGTAGTGGTAATATTATTGGAAAAGGAGTTATTCAAGATTTCTTTACTTTTGCTAGTGCTTTGCCTTCTATGGGCAGTTCCATTCTTCATAGAACTAGTAGTCTTGCTGACGCTATTGCCATGCTTATAGTTGAACTTGAAAGGCAATTTATGCACTTGCACCCTTGCATACAAAGGATTTTCCTAGAATTTT
Organism: Aegilops tauschii subsp. strangulata; assembly: GCF_002575655.3. NCBI lineage: Eukaryota > Viridiplantae > Streptophyta > Magnoliopsida > Poales > Poaceae > Aegilops > Aegilops tauschii. Next base: position 459,645,269 of record NC_053041.3, on the reverse strand, counting down.
CTAATATAGAGCATTCTTCTGTTAAGCATGCCGCTACTATATTTTTGGCTAATGAGTTCAGATTTATAATAAAAGAGGCCAAGGAAATCTTTGCGCATTATAGGGTGGACGCTGGCCGTCCTCCCATAGAGGCTATCCTCTTTGATCAAGAAGAAATAATGCGTTTTCAATCTCTAGACTATGTTGCTTTCAATGAAAACCTTAGAAAAAAGGTCCCTACCAATGTTCTAGTTGATAGAATTTCTGAACTTAATGATGATTTGGCTATTCGAAATAATGAGCTAGGATATTCTCTCGAGTATAGGCTCACAAAGTTTTGTCAAAAGAATGCTTATAATGATGAATTGGTTGTGCAATATGAAGGGCCGAAGGAGGAACCTATACCTCCTAAGATTGATCTTGGGGACTTTTGTCCCATTAAATTTATCCCATTTGATTACTTTTGTTTGCCTCAAAGGAAACTTGCTGCTGAACGTAGAGAATACGAGATGAGTTTTAATGATCTATCCTATTACTATGGCACTACCTAGATCTATCCTTGCTTTTATGCCTAGCTAGGGGCGTTAAATGATAACGCTTGTTGGGAGGCAACCCAATTTTATTTTTTATTTTTTTGCTTTTTGCTTCTGTTTAGGAATAAATATTTGATCTAGCCTCTGGTTAGATGTGTTTTTATGTTTTAATTAGTGTTTGTGCCAAGTTAAACCTATAGGATCTTCTTGGATGATAGTTATTTGATCTTGCAGAAAATTCCAGAAACTTTCTGTTCACGAAAACAATTGTTAAAAATCACCAGAACGTGATAAAATATTGATTCCAATTTCTGCTGATCAATAAACAAAGTTTCTAGGTCTTCCTATTTTGGATGATTTTTTTGGAGTTCCATAAGTTTACGTTAGTTACAGATTACTACAGACTGTTGTGTTCTTGACAGATTCTGTTTTTCGTGTGTTGTTTGCTTATTTTGATGAATCTATGGCTAGTAAAATAGTTTATAAACCATAGAGAAGTTGGAATACAGTAGGTTTAACACCAATATAAATAAAGAATGAGTTCATTACAGTACCTTGAAGTGGTCTTTTGTTTTCTTTCGCTAACGGAGCTCACGAGATTTTCTGCTGAGTTTTGTGTTGTGAAGTTTTCATGTTTTGGGTGAAAGATTTGATGGATTATGGAACAAGGAGTGGCAAGAGCCTAAGCTTGGGGATGCCCATGGTACCCCCAAGATAATCTAAGGACACCAAAAAGCCAAAGCTTGGGGATGCCCCGGAAGGCATCCCCTCTTTCGTCTACTTCCATCGGTAACTTTACTTGGAGCTATATTTTTATTCACCACATGATATGTCTTTTGCTTGGATCGTCTTGTATTTGAGTCTTTGATTTTTAGTTTACCAAAATCATCCTTGCTGTACACACCTTTTGAGAGAGACACACATGATTCGGAAATTATTAGAATACTCTATGTGCTTCACATATATCTTTTGAGTTATATAGTTTTGCTCTAGTACTTCACTTATATCTTTTAGAGCACGGTGGTGGATTTGTTTTATAGAAACTATTGATCTCTCATGATTCACTTAGATTATTTTGAGAGTCTTAAATAGAATGGTAATTTGCTTAAAGAAACCTAATATGCTAGGTATTCAAGATTAGTAAAAACTTTCTTATGAGTGTGTTGAATACTAAGAGAAGTGTTATGCTTGATGATTGTTTTGAGATACGGAGGTAGTGATATTAAAGTTGTGCTAGTTGAGTAATTGTGAATTTGAGAAATACTTGTGTTGAAGTTTGCAAGTCCCGTAGCATGCACGTATGGTAAACGTTATGTAACAAATTTGAAACATGAGGTGTTCTTTGATTGTCCTCCTTATGAGTGGCGGTCGGGGACGAGCGATGGTCTTTTCCTACCAATCTATCCCCCTAGGAGCATGCGCGTAGTGCTTGGTTTTTGATGACTTGTAGATTTTTGCAATAAGTATGTGAGTTCTTTATGACTAATGTTGAGTCCATGGATTATACGCACTCTCACCTTTCCATCATTGCTAGCCTCTTCGGTACCGTGCATTGCCCTTTCTCACATTGAGAGTTGGTGCAAACTTCGCCGGTGCATCCAAACCCCGTGATATGATACGCTCTTTCACACATAAACCTCCTTATATCTTCCTCAAAACAGCCACCATACCTACCTATTATGGCATTTCCATAGCCATTCCGAGATATATTGCCATGCAACTTTCCACCATTCCGTTTATCATGACACTCATTGTCATATTGCTTTGCATGATCATGTAGTTGACATAGTATTTGTGGCAAAGCCACCGTTCATAATTCTTTCATACATGTCACTCTTGGTTCATTGCATATCCCAGTACACCGCCGGAGGCATTCATATAGAGTCATACTTTGTTCTAGTATCGAGTTGTAATCATTGAGTTGTAAATAAATAGAAGTGTGATGATCATCATTCTCTAGAGCATTGTCCCAAGTGAGGAAAAAAAGAGAAAAGCCATAAAAAAGAGAAGGCCAAAAAAATGAGAGAAAAAGAGAGAAGGGACAATGTTACTATCCTTTACCACATTTGTGCTTCAAAGTAGCACCATAATCTTCATGATAGAGAGTCCCTTGTTTTGTCACTTTCATATACTAGTGGGAATTTTTCATTATAGAACTTGGCTTGTATATTCCAACAATGGGCCTCCTCAAGTGCCCTAGGTCTTCGTGAGCAAGCAAGTTGGATGCACACCCACTTAGTTTCTTTTGTTGAGCTTTCATATATTTATAGCTCTAGTGCATCCGTTGCATGGCAATCCCTACTCCTTGCATTAACATCAATGGATGGGCATCTCCATAGCTCATTGATTAGCCTCGTTGATGTGAGACTTTCTCCTTTTTTGCTTCTTCTCCACATAACCCCCATCATCATATTCTATTCCACCCATAGTGCTATGTCCATGGCTCACACTCATGTATTGCGTGAAGGTTGAAAAAGTTTGAGAATACTGAAGTATGAAACAATTGCTTGGCTTGTCATCAGGGTTGTGCATGATGAGAGCATTCTTGTGTGACGAAGATGGAGCATGACTAAACTATATGATTTTGTAGGGATGAACTTTCTTTGGCCATGTTATTTTGAGAGGACATAATTGCTTAGTTAGTATGCTTGAAGTATTATTATTTTTATGTCAATATGAACTTTTATCTTGAATCTTTCGGATCTGAATATTCATACCACAATTAAGAAGAATTACATTGAAATTATGCCTAGTAGCATTCCACATCAAAAATTCTGTTTTTATCATTTACCTACTCGAGGACGAGCAGGAATTAAGCTTGGGGAATGCTTGATACGTCTCCAACGTATCTATAATTTTTGATTGCTCCATGCTATATTATCTTCTGTTTTGGACATTATTGGGCTTTATTATTCACTTTTATATTATTTTTGGGACTAACCTATTAACCGGAGGCCCATCCCAGAATTGCTGTTTTTTGCCTATTTCAGAGTTTCGCAGAAAAAGAATATCAAACGGAGTCCAAACGGAATGAAACCTTCGGGAACGTGATTTTTGGAACGAACATGATCCAGGAGACTTGGACCCTAAGTCAAGGAAGCTTCCAGGAAGCCACGAGGTAGGGGGGTGCGCCTACCCCCCAGGCGCGCCCTCCACCCTCGTGGGCCCCATGTTGCTCCACCGACGTACTCCTTCCTCCTATATATACCTATGTACCCCCAAACGATCAGATACGGAGCCAAAAACCTAATTCCACCGCCGCAACCTTCTGTACCCACGAGATCCCATCTTGGGGCTTGTTCCGGAGCTCTGCCGAAGGGGGCATCGATCACGGAGGGCTTCTACATCAACACCATAGCCTCTCCGATGAAGTGTGAGTAGTTTACCTTAGACTTTCGGGTCCATAGTTATTAGCTAGATGGCTTCCTCTCTCTTTTTGGATCTCAATACAATGTTCTCCCCTCTCTCGTGGAGATCTATTCGATGTAATCTTCTTTTGCAGTGTGTTTGTTGAGACCGATGAATTGTGGGTTTATGATCAAGTTTATCTATGAACAATATTTGAATCTTCTGAATTCTTTTATGTATGATTGGTTATCTTTGCAAGTCTCTTCGAATTATCAGTTTGGTTTGGCCTACTAGATTGATCTTTCTTGCAATGGGAGAAGTGCTTAGCTTTGGGTTCAATCTTGCGGTGTCCTTTCCCAGTGACAGTAGGGGCAGCAAGGCACGTATTGTATTGTTGCCATCGAGGATAACAAGATGGTTTTTTTTTATCATATTGCATGAATTTATCCCTCTACATCATGTCATCTTGCTTAAGGCGTTACTCTGTTCTTATGAACTTAATACTCTAGATGCATGCTGGATAGCGGTCGATGTGTGGAGTAATAGTAGTAGATGCAGGCAGGAGTCGGTCTACTTGTCTCGGACGTGATGCCTATATACATGATCATACCTAGATATTCTCATAACTATGCTCAATTCTGTCAATTGCTCAACAGTAATTTGTTCACCCACCGTAAAATACTTATGCTCTTGAGAGAAGCCACTAGTGAAACCTATGGCCCCCGGGTCTATCTTCATCATATTAATCTTCCAACACTTAGTTATTTCAGTTGCCTTTTACTTTGCTTTTATTTTACTTTGCATCTTTATCATAAAAATACCAAAAATATTATCCTATCATATCTATCAGATCTCACTCTTGTATGTGACCGTGTAGGGATTGACAACCCCTTATCGCGTTGGTTGCGAGGATTTATTTGTTTGTGTAGGTGCGAGGGACTCGCGCGTAGCCTCCTACTGGATTGATACCTTGGTTCTCAAAAACTGAGGGAAATACTTACGCTACTTTGCTGCATCACCCTTTCCTCTTGAAGGGAAAACCAACGCAGTGCTCAAGAGGTAGCAATGTCCACGACGGCATTGTCGTTCGCTTGTTCACCGGTACTCGTTGAGGAGACGGAGGTTGCAACACAGGTCCTCCTGCGCTGGTAGCTCTTCCGCCATTAGGGCGTCGAAGTGCGGCCGCACCTGCTCTATGGTGAACATGGCATGCACCAGCTTGGACAGTGGCGCCGGCTCCTGGTCAGAAGCTATGTCCATCGTCTGATTGTCGTCACTCAGCTCGGCGAGCTAGCTGGCGAGCGAGCATGTTCGGCTGCTGGACCAACCCGCTACCAAGCACGACTCTGACTGCCCTCGCCCACCCAGACCACCTCCCTCGCCCGCACGCGCTTTCCGCCCGAAATGGTCAGCGCCGCCCGCCCCGCTTCCCGGTGCAGGCGATTGCTCCGCCTTCAAATGACACAAGTGTCGTCCGTCCATCCTTCTGCTGCCCCCATTAATGATACGCGGTTGCTAAGGCGGCTACTTCGGCGCCACACGTCCATCCCTCCGCCGCCCACCATTGCTATATAAACTGCTGCGCCGGCCATAGCCGCAGTCATCGCATCCGTTCCCTTTCTCCTGTCCACACCACTACTGCCCACCATGGCTTCCTCGCGCTCCAATGCTCTTCGGGACGGGCGGACGACGGACCACAAGGAGATGGCAGCCATTGCTGCCGACTGGCTGGCCGGCAGGCAGCCGGAGGACGACGACATCCCAATGGAGAACATGGTAGTCGACGATCCGGCGCCAACCCCCAATATATGGACATGGTGAGGCAGAAGAGTGAGGAGCAGTTCCGGGAGGCGCAGGCCGACGCCGCCTACAACCACCATCTCCTCCAGGAGCACCTGCAGGCAGAGGAGCAGATCGGCGCGGAGCGGGCGGAGCAAGAGGCGCTGCTCGACTCGTACCGCTCCGGTCGTGAGGGCTGCCTCGAGCGCTGGCGGTACCGCATGCGGTTGGCGGAGGCTGCGGCCGCCTACAAAGAGGGCGATGCAGCGGGCGAGGCGCTGTTTGGCGAGACCGAGGATGAGGCAGAGGACAATGCCGGCTCCGACGAGTCCCCGCTCCGCTGGCATGGACGAGGCCTTGCTCCGCCGAGGCCCCGCGGCACCAACAACGAGGCAGAGGACACCGCCGGCTCCACCGAGGCCCCACCCTGCCGGCAACGAGGGGGAGGATTTCGCCCACTCTGCCGAGGCGCCGCCCGCCGGCAACGAGACAGAGGACATCGCCGGCTCCGCCGAGGCCCCGCCCCGCTGCCAGCGAGGCCGCGCCACACAGAAAACGAGGAAGAGGAACACAGTAGGTCGCCGCCGCTCAGGTCCAAGTAAGGCCACCGCTGCTACCCTCCGGTTGAAGCCAAGCTAGGCGGGTTGACCACTGATGGCCGGTTAGCTTCTTGGCGGCGACGTGGAGTCGGAGAGCTATGTTGGAGAAGGACACTGCTTCTACTTTACTGCTGGTGCAGTTGGCTGACTAACACGTGGGCCCAACAGGCATCTGGGCCACATGTTAGTTACGCAACTGCACCTGCAGTTAAGTCACTGAATCTTCTGTTCGGCTCAGCCGGACATAGGTGGGTAGCTTTGGTTAATTAATTATACCTCCAACGCACCCCTTTTTAGTTGAAGAATGTATGAAATGTAATGAAATCTGGCATGTTTATATGAAATCCGACCATGTATGAATGAATTTATTTTGATTAGTTCGAATTCTTGTATCACTGGCATTTGATGAACATGCAAAACAATACGTACTAGCATTATTCCCAGGGTGATCACCTCGTTTGCAGCAATTTCACATGTACTCCCTCCAGTCCTTGCTAGTCGGCATACAAGTTTTGTCTGCAGTCAAAGTATCTCTACTTTGACCAATCTTATAGGAAAAAGTATGCACTTTCACAATGTGTGAAGTAAAAAGGAACAGAAGGAGTACAAAGAGTTTGAGCAGCTTTTTAGCGTTCCTGTACATTGCAATCAAACACACAGGCCTGGCAATTCATAGAGAACATTAAAAAAAATCGATGATTATGCATCTCAACGATTCACATGTCAGAGCATATATTTACTTCACAACTAAAGAATAAAGAAAAATGGATCGACGCTGCTGAGCAAAGGGCGTCCCATTCAAAAATATCAAATGCATGTCTTCTTGCTAAAATCAATGAGCAAAATTTGACAAGGTTTTCCCATTCCAAAATATCAAATGCCTACGATTGTGGAATGGGCAGGGTTTGCCATCAGTTCGGACATTGACATGGCACCTCGTGCTAAATAAACCAGCTGTTCTTTTTGTGCAGTTCCACCAAAATCAACCAAATTCACGCGTAGCTTGTATGATTTCGCCCTTATATATTGCAACGCCTTGAACTTATCGGCACCTCCTTTCTTGTGGTGGAAATGAATGATTCGATGTATTCATGAACATTTATGTGTAGTTCCCATTGAAATCAAGCTGAGCACCCCTGTTTGCACAAATACAAAAAAAGTGATTAGTATAAAGCAAACTGTACTATGAATTGATAGTTTAAACATGCACCTACATGGTCCATGTAGAGCACACTTTTAGAAAAATGGAACTCACCGGAAAGAATCCTAGAACAACATTGTACTCACGCATCACAGCAAGAAAATGGAGATTTGTCAGTCCTTCTGAGCTGTAGTTAGTTTGGTCTTGTGGGGAGTAATGTAACCATCCTTCAACTGCTCCTTCTAATGAGAAGATAAACAGGGCTTCTTCATCCTGGCATAATCGGAACTAGTCACTTCACGTACTCCATATTCTTCTTCAGAGGAGAATGATCCTGTTGTGCAAAGACAAGAGGACAACTAAATGCTAGCATCCTTGTTTGCTCAAAAAAGGAAAGGAAATATTTAAAACAGCACAGATGAAGCACTTCTCAAGGACAATACCACTTTTTCATGACAGTATCTAAACAGTAGCACAACACCAATAGAGATGACAAAGCTCAATCATATGGATGAAATCAGTGGGCGAGTACCAACCTTTGTCAGGAGGCTTATTGTGTAGAGCATACAGATGAAGCACTTCTCCGGAACCATCTGTTGCTATCTACTGTGGTGGCCATGCTTACTATATACTCCTCGATTAGTTTAATGTTTCCAACATCTTCTTGTGCAGTTCCACTAAAATATATGGTATCTTCAAAGAAGATCCTTGTTTGCACAAGTAGAGATAATATGTATTACATTAAGAGTGGCATCAAATCAGTGGCAAAACAATTGCTCGTTCCAGCCATAGCAATAAATTAAGATACAAAACTATATCATTACTTGTGTCATCACAGTTCTAGTGCTTCATTACAGCACCGGGAGTTGATTTTTGTTTTTCTTCCGCTTGTTCTTCCCCTTCATCACTTGGTTCAATAACAGACAAGCTTCACCTTTAATGTAAGATTTGGCATGTCAATTAGGTTGCACAAGTATAGCACTAAACAATGACATTAATTTTCTGATGAAAGTGGAAAAATACAGGCAGTTGTGAAATATCCTTATCTTACCTCAATGGGATATTACGGTGCACATACAGATTGGAAGTCTTGTCTCCATTTGTGCAGTTCACTAAAATCAAGCAACATTACCATAAAAGTAGCACAACATATGAAAGCACACTGCACAAACATGTGAAAGAAGGCTAGTACTGACCTCTCATGATGCGGAATTCAAACAACTCATAAGAAGAAGATCTGAACCAAATTTGCCAACACAGATAGGAAGTAAGATCTCCTCTTGTGCAGTTCCACTAAGATCAAGCAATCAAGCAACATTGTCGGTGTGACATTTTGGTTGAACTGCACAAAACACTCTTAAAACAAAAGTGTTTTGTGCAATGCAACAAAAGGTCACAATGGCAACGAGGTGAAGTAGATAACCCTGTTTACACAGAGGTGCAAATGAAACAACTACTGGTCAATAACGGTTGATGACACAGAAGCCAACAAAAAGAAGCAACTACATTATCTAAATGGGAAAGAAAGCAAGACAGTAGCATTTCTCAAACGGTGGCATTGATTTATATTAACAGAGAGATTATATTAACAATAAAATTCATTAAACATGTAATTTTCTTTTAACTGTGGAATTGCATCAATTTTCCAATGGCATTATTAGAGGGTGTTTGTTTACAGGGACATTTTGGTGGAGGGACTAAAAAAACTCCGTGTCAGTCCCATATAAACCAAACAGGAGGGACTTTTAGGGACTAAAAGTTGGCATTTGGGACTAAAGTAAGAAGACCCCGAGGGAGAGTCTTTTTGGGACTTTTTCCAACAGTTGCCCCTACCACGCATTGCACCTTGTCTCTATTAGTTCATTACTAGGGGTAACATGGTATTTTAGCATGTCATTTAATAACCTCTAGTCCATGTTTAGTCCATGGAACCAAGCAGGTAGGGACTAGGGAGTTTTTAACCAAATAGGGCCTTAGATTAACAACAGCTAAAGAGTTGCACGGGATAGTGGACGCACCAGCACCATGTGCATCTACCGATGTACTGGGGTGATGCACAGTCTATTGCAACAAAGAACAAACAACCAAGGAGCATATTTGTGTTGGTCCTAGTTTTGTTATCTTTAGACACCTTTCCCTATGTGAACGCAGCAAATCTAGTCCTGCTCAAACTCTACAGCCTTGTCCCCCAAACAAAAGATCAGTTCGTTACAGATGTGCGTACTGCGTTTGTCATTGTTTTCCCTTTTCGACCAACGTAGGTGCTGGATAGCCAGTCTATACTAGTACTTTCCCCACTTCCTTTCCTCTTTGAACCACGTCCTAGATTTATGCTATACAAGTTTCCCCACTAATTTCCCCCATTCATGTCCTCTTTGAACCACGTCTTAGATTCATGCGATACAACTTTGCCCCTTCCTTTCCTTTTTGAACCACGTCCTAGATTCATGCTATACAACTTTTCCCACTACTTTCCCCCATTCCTTTCCTCTTTGAACCACGTCCTAGATTCATGGTATACAACTTACCCCACTACTTTCCTGTTTGATCCAACACCTAGATTCGAATGCAGAAGCGGAAAAAGCCCACATGCTGCTAGAGCAATGCATGTGGAATAAGTAAATTATACCTTAAGGTTCTTGGGGTGTGGTTCGGTGGGCGACCGGAGGCCGTTCGACCCACACTATTTACGGCGGTGAAGAAGAACGGGTCGGAGGCCCTCCCATGTCGCCGCTGGGTGAAAGTGAACAGCTGCGCCGGTAGTGGATTCCCTCCCTCGCCGATGGCGACAACGTTAAGCCTCCTTCCCTTCCCGGCGTGCGGATCCTGCCGGCTCTTTGACCAGCAGTGAGGGGAGAGAGAGAGGCCAACGAAGTCTTGTTTAGATCTAGAGAGGGTGAGAGAGTGTGAAGAGAGCAACTACAAGTAGACCAGCAGTGAGGGAAGAGAGAGAGGCCAACAAAGTCTTGTTAAGATCTGGAGAGCGTGAGAGAGTGTGAAGAGAGCAACTACAAGCGCTGAGGCTCCAGCATGTATATATATACTGGAGAGAGTGTGAAGAGTGCAAACCCTAGAAAACAAGCGCCGAGGCTGCAGCTTATACGTGATGAGGTGACTATACGGTCACTACGAGATCGTATAGCTCCGTATCCATCCATTTTGACCAGTCAAAGAATCCTCCTGGCACCGCCCCAGATCACTTTCTCTCTCTGTCATGCGGGGCCTACCTATCATTGGGTGGAAGAAAGAAGTCGAACAAAAACAAAATTATGCTCAAGTGTAGTTATCGAACCCGAGACCTCAAGTTTGATGAGCGAACATGCTAACCAGCTACACCACCCCCACGTTATGTTTAACGAGAGGGAAATAAGCTTTAATACATTCCTCAATTCGTGTGACAAGCATGCCGTGTTTTATTTTGCGTGGGAGTCATTGGGATTTAAAGCGGTGTATCTTACCTCACACATCTCGCTACTGCTCGTGAACATTGTCCAATTGATCCCTCTGTTCGCTCACGTATTATTTTGAGTGAATCTGTATTATAACATGCACACAATTTTGGGCACTGGTATTCGACCTAAGTCAGTGTGCCACCGTATCTCGTACTACTCCCTCCGTCTAGGTGTGATAAGTCACGTTAGAAGGTGTAGCGGGACCAAGGTGCAAGCAGATTTTTTTTCGAAACGAGGTGCAAGCAGATTGGAGGAGAAGGAGAAACTTGACCAGTCCTTCCTCCAATCAAAGCCCTGATTTCTGTCTCTAAATGCAACAATTAATCACAACAACTAAGAGATGCCGTTTTAGCTACCATGCACGGCCACATATTAACTCGCATGCATCAACGCGTAGTTGCGCTCCATGCATTGGATTTCCGGGGGAGATAACAAGGCAGTGTAAGGAGCATTTGGTTACATTGCTAGGCTGGTCATAGTGGTGAGTAACTTGGACTAACATGCATATGTTACTAGTCTATGTTACTACTTTCATAGTAGGTAGTAACATATGGATGGTAACATGCAAGTCTTCATTAATTGAGATATAGACTCATTTTACCTCGGCTTGTGTGTGTGTGTGTGTGTTTAACAGCATGTGTGTGTTAGAGAGAGCGACACATCGACCTACTCCTACAGAGAGATGGTGTGTAGTGTACGATTTAGCCACGAGAGTCGGTGCATCCTCTCGTTTCCGGGTGTCCGGTCAGGACAGGCGGGACAGCTGCCACGCCCGCTCCTGACCAGCCTGGCCCACCCAAAGCCCCTCCATCGCTCGCGCGCGCTTCCCGCCCGAAATGGTCAGCGCCGCTCCAAAGAATCGGTGCCGCATTCATGCCCGGGCAGAGCGGACGCAACCTCTCACTGGCGCATGCGTTGAAGGGAGAAGCGGATTCAAGAGTGATGGTTGCTTCGTCAGTCCAACTTACTGCTGGGTCTATGTGACTTGACAGCTCATTGGTCATTATTACTGAGGTGGTAGGACTGCTGGATGTCCCACGCTTTCGCCGAAAGGAGGTACTACTAGATTACAATTTTCTCCATTCTCAGCGAAGGAGTGCGAGAGGAGTGAAAACACGCAGGCTCAGTGATTACATGGCCCACCTCGCACTATCACCATATTTTCTGGGCACCGTGCGACACCTAACTCTTTACATAGTACTAGTATAGTACGTACTGTAATTTATCAGTGAGATAAATTTGTACAATGCTATGAAGCTTCCAGCTTCTGTTTCATGTATCTTGCGTCCAAGGTTGCCTGTTGCAACATTTCATCAAATACAAAGGAGACTAACATGCATGCTATTGCTTATCAATGATTGACAGATCATAACCAATATGTACTCCCTCCGTTTCAAAATATGTGTCTCAACTTTATGCAAACTTTAGTACAAAGTTGTACTACTACTAAAGTTGACACTTATTTTTGGAACAGAGACAGCTAAAGAAAAAAGATCCATGCAGTCCCTAGCCCTTGAACCGTAAACCCTAACCAGGCTTTAATTTGCTGGGAATGTTGGAGCTTCCTAAGAAATGAAGTTTGCCACCCTTTGACCATCGGATCATTTTGTGCAGTTTCACAAAAATTGAGATGAGCATCCCTGTGGCAAAGAAATTGAAGAAGCGTGATTAGAATAAGATTACTGGGACTAGTTGATGAGACATAAACTCATCACAAATACAGTACGTAGAAGCCAGTAGAGGTATGTGCGGGGCAAAGAAGTAGAGAAATATCCACATGGAGTGATGTGGGCAGCTGGAGCAGTGGTGCAAGCCGGCTGTAAAGGGAGTTGTACCTGAGGGATGTCGGGACGTAGCTCAACCTGGAGCAGGGCGGCAGGAGGAGGCAACTGCCCACGTCGCGGCAGTGAGCAATGGACGAAGGCAACCTCACCGGCTTTGTGAGAGAGAACGGTGGGGACCCCTGATCGGGACGTGCCGACAGTGGGTTTTCGCCGTCGACAACGGCGACCGCATCTACTCTAAGCATCCACCCCTTCCCCTGGCGGACGTGATCCGCTGGGATGTTAGAGATGTGGCCACAGTCATTTTGTGCGAGAGAGTGTGAAAACTGAAGAGAGCAACCCCAGCAAGCAACCATGTAGGCTCGTCCTGCCTATGTATATAGTGGAGCGGATTCCTTTTCTCTCCATATGAACCTATTTATATTGCGTACGTGCCACTGAAGAAAAAAACTTATTTATAAATGACATGACACCTACTACTCGTTCTCCTATAAACCTTGCGCTTGGGATCTCCAAAATATTAACCTTGCGATTGGCTCTTCGCCTCTTCGGGAAGTCGAGCAATAATGGTACTGCAGTATATATCATTCTGGCTATATGAGACCGAATGAATTGCTGCACATCCACCACGTGGGCAAGGGTCGAGGGGCGAGGGAGAGTGCGTACTATTACGTCCATTTCAATATGGACTATATACGGAGAAAAATGAGTGAATCTACACTCTAAAATACGTCTATATACATCAGTGTTTGGAGTATGTACTACTAGTTCATATTGAAATCTACTAAAGGACATATATATTCCAAACAATATGATAATCTCTCTAACCAAGGTAGTAGGGACGAGGAGTAAATGGAGGGAGTAGTAAAATTTTCTCCTCGTCCTGCGAGCCACCGCGCGCGTGGGCGAGGGAGCGGGCGTAAGGCGTACATTACTACTACTAGTAAGCAAGCTTCACCTCATCCTGCAAGCCACCGCGCCCGTGGGCGGGGGAGACGGCGTACTAAGCAAGCTTCTCCGCGTTCTGCGAGTTGACGGGACACATCAAAAGTACTCTAGTGTATAGAGCCTTGCCTCTAAGGTAGGCCCCACATGGTTTGCCTCTTTTTTAACATAACGCGTCAAGTCGCAATTTGTTTGTTCACCCGTGGTAGACGATCCTCCCTCCATCAAGTGGAAAACCAGTACACATGTCAAATTACCACGTGGGCTGCCTTTTCGTACAGAAATGAGCTCCCCCGTGTACCCGCGCGGGTGTGGTTGGGAAAGAGACTGGAGTACATGCGCCGTGCGTGCACCTCTTCTCTTCGTGCATGTCCCCCACCTACGTGGGTGTGTGTGAGAGATACAAACCTAGACAAATGGCTTGTGCGTTCATGAGTGTTTTTTGTTTTGGGGGGGGGTTGATTTCGTGAATGTATTTGTGGGAATATGCGTCGATGACATCTCAAACAAAATTTTGCATGCAATGTCGTCTGTGAAATGGAGGCCTATCCATATCATATATAGAGGGCCGGGCGATCCACGAGAAGAGAGGGAGGGGTCATGGATATCGATATAGTCGAAGAGAGGATCAAGTGGGTGGGTGCGAGATCGATGAAGAGAGCCAACGAAATTGTGTGTGTGTGCAAGTCAAAGATATAGGGCGACTGACCTACCGGAACGTCAGAGGGCAATTGTGTGTGGCAGGGAGACATGACTAGAGCGCTCGATGTATCGGTGTGTGTGTGTGTGTGGCAGGGGGTGGGGGGAGGGGTAGGCAGAGGCCTAACTATAGAGGTAGAACTACTCGTATATGTGTTGAGAAGGAGAGACCCAGCTATGTCTTGAGGGAGATCGGTCGACATCCATACATAACTGAAGGACGGGAAATAGGATGGGACAGAGAGAGAGAGAGAGAGAGAGGAGAGAGAGAGAGGGAGGGAGAGGGGTAGAGTGCTGGATGGGTGATGGAGTTGCTTCTCGAAGATGGTGGGAGAGGCCTACTGAGGGAGTCCTGGATTAGGGGGTCCTCGGCCGGACTATATCCTTTGGCCGGACTGTTGGACTATGAAGATACAAGATTGAAGACTTTGTCCCGTGTCCGGATGGGACTCTCCTTGGCGTGGAAGGCAAGCTTGGCAATACGGATATGTAGATCTCCTCCCTTGTAACCGACTCTGTGTAACCCTAGCCCCCTCCGATGTCTATATAAACCGGAGGGTTTAGTCGGTAGGACAACAACAATCATACCATAGGCTAGCTTCTAGGGTTTAGCCTCTATGATCTCGTGGTAGATCAACTCTTGTAATGCTCATATCATCAAGATCAATCAAGCAGGAAGTAGGGTATTACCTCCATCGAGAGGGCCCGAACCTGGGTAAACATCGTGTCCCCCGCCTCCTGTTACCATCCGCCTTAGACGCACAGTTCGGGACCCCCTACCCGAGATCCGCCGGTTTTGACACCGAGATTGGTGCTTTCATTGAGGGTTCCACTGTGCCGTCACCATAAGGCTTGATGGCTCCCTCAATCATCGGCAACGATGCGATCCAGGGTGAGGTTTTCCTCCCCGGACAAATCTTCGTATTCGGCGGCTTCGTACTGCGGGCCAACCCGCTTGGCCATCTGGAGCAGATCGAGAGCTACGCCCCTGGCCATCAGGTCAGGTTTGGAAACTTGAACTATACTGCCGACATCCGTGGAGACTTGATCTTCGACGGATTCGAGCCCATGTCAGGTGCGCCGCACAATCATGACGAGCATGATCTAGCTCTGCTGTCGGACAGTGTTCGGGAGATCGCACCTGCAACTACTCCGACCCTCAATCCGGAACAAATTGCGCCATATGAGGACGGGTGGATGGACCCCACCATGGAGGCCTCACACTCAGCGGCGATAGAGCCGAATACTGACTTCACCTCCTACGAGACCCGTGTTGCCAAACCGTTGGATTCGTCCTCGGCCATGGACTCCGAGCCGCCTGCGTCGGTGCCTATCGAATCCGATGGGGCACCTATCATGGAGTTTACCTCCGCGGATATCTTTCAGCACTCGCCTTTTGGCGACGTGCTAAACTCGTTGAGGTCACTCTCCCTGTCAGGAGACCCTTGGTCGAACTATATCCAGCTAGAATGGGATGCGGACGACGAAGAAATTCGCTCCCCACCCACCACCCACTTAGTAGCCACTGTCGATGATTTAACCGACATGTTCGACTTCGGGTCCGAAGACATCGACGGTATGGACGATGATGCAGAAGAGGAACAGGAACCACCACCCACAGGGCGCTGGACAGCCACTTCATCGCACAATATATATATGGTGGATACACCCAAAGAAAACAATGACGAGGAATGGAAGGATGGAGCGAAGGACAGCTCCCTCGAGAAGCAACCAAAGCGACGGCATAGGCGCCGCTCCAAATCCTGCCTCGGCAAGAACAGCGATGATAGCGCAAGAAAAAATAACACCCCGGTCGACTCCAAAGGAAACGACGACCACACAGACCTAGCAATAGAACAGGACGAACCAGGGACGGCGAACATAGTACAAAGCCGCTATCCGATCACGGCGACGCCGAGGATAAAGCTCATCAACCTCTCTCCGGAGAGGAAAACGGTCCGGACGACGATGCACACATCATCCCGGAAAGGCACTTGGAACAAGAGAACCTTCGTAGAAGGCTTATTGCCACCGCGAGGAGTCTAAAGAAGCAGAAGCAAAGGCTTAAGGCCACGCAGAATACGCTCAACAGTAGATGGAACAAAGTGCTTGACACTGAAGAAAAGTATGGCGGCAGTCGCCACACAAAGAGCTACCCAAAGCGCAAGCTGTTGCCCGAATTCGATGATGAGGCCTTAGAGCCCACACAGCCGAAAAATAAAACGGCCCGGTCGGATCGACCACCTCGTGGGCGCGATAGAGCGGCTAACGAGACCGCACATAAGTCAGCACATGATCTACGCAAGGACTCGCATCAAAAGGCCGGCGTGACCAGATCCATCTACGGATCTAGGAAGCGCGCTCCAGCGCATAATCAAAACCGAACACTACAACCGTTAGAACACCATGACACATCCAAATACAGGGGTGTCGCGCACCCCCTATGTTTCACCGATGAAGTGCTGGATCACGAATTTCCAGAGGGATTCAAACCCGTGAACATAGAGGCGTACAACGGAACGACAGACCCTGGGGTCTGGATTGAGGACATCATCCTCCATATTCATATGGCTCGCGGAGACGATATCCACGCCATCAAATATTTGCCCCTCAAGTTGAAAGGACCAACTCGGCACTGGCTGAAGAGCCTACCCGAAAATTCAATTGGAAGTTGGGAGGAGCTTGAGGATGCTTTTAGGGCTAACTTTCAAGGGACCTATGTCCGACCTCCGGACGTAGACGATTTAAGTCATATAATTCAACAGCCCGGAGAGTCAGCCCGAAAGCTTTGGAACAGATTTCTCACTAAGAAGAACCAAATCGTTGACTGCCCGGACGCCGAAGCCTTGGCAGCTTTCAAACACAGCGCCCGAGACGAATGGCTCGCCAGACTCCTCGGCCAAGAAAAACCAAGGACAATGGCAGCCCTAACAAGCCTTATGACCCGCTTTTGCGCAGGCGAAGATAGCTGGCTGGCCCGTAGTAGCACCAGCGATCCAGGCACATCTGAAGTCAGGGATGGTAATGGAAAACCACGAAGTAATAAAAGCAAGCGTCGGAACAACGAAGACAGCCCAGACAACACGGCGGTAAACGCCGGATTTAGGGGCTCTCGACCCGGTCAGCGGAAAAAGCTTTTCAAAGGCTGCAGAGATGGACCGTCCAGCCTAAACAAGACTCTAGACAAATTATGTCAGATTCATGGCAACTCCGGTAAACCTGCAAATCACACCCACAGAGAATGCTGGGTCTTCAAGCAGGCCGGTAAGCTAAACACCGAACACAAGGGGAGGGAGACACCAAGCGAAGACGAGGATGAGCCTCGTCAGCAAGACACTGGGGAACAGAAAAAGTTCCCACCAGAGGTCAAAACAGTGAACATGATTCACGTGACGAAGAGGAGAAGCAAACATGCACTCCGAGACACACGCGCCGTAGAGCCCGTCACCCCTAAGTTCAACCCTTGGTCGGCCTGCCCGATCACTTTTGATCACAGGGATCACCTGACAAGTATCCGGCACGGAGGACTGGCCGCTTGGTGCTAGACCCAATTATCGACGGATACCATCTCACCCAAGTCCTCATGGACGGCGGCAGTGGTCTTAATCTGATATATCAGGACACAGTCTGCAAAATGGGGATATACCCGACAAGAATCAGCCATAGTAATACTACCTTTAAAGGAGTAATACCAGGCCCAGAGGCCCGCTGTACGGGCTCTCTAGTACTAGAGGTTGTATTCAGTTCTCCCGACAACTTCCGAAGTGAAAAGGTAACCTTCGACATCGCTCCATTTCAAAGCGGCTATCAAGCACTACTTGGAAGAACAGCTTTCGCTCGTTTTAATGCAGTACCGCATTACGCTTCTCTTAAGCTTAAGATGCCCGGTCCACGTGGCATCATCACAGTTAGCAGAAATGTTGAGCGCTCCTTACACGCGGAGGAATGTGTGGCGGCTTTAGCAGCCGGACACTAAAACGGCCCCTCCAACCAAAATAAACGATCGGTCGTCAAGACCGCAGACACGGCTAGACGAGTCCGGCGCATCACTAGCTATAACAACTTAGATAAACCTGAGATTGGTTTGATGGATATACCCCCATAGGCGGTACCAGGGGTCCCCGCATGTAAAAAGGACTACAATTCGGCTCGAGCTTACTTATCTTGCATTTTAATGGTTTACTAAGAATAACCAATTTTTCGCATGACAACTTTCACCTAAGTTCTTCTCTTTCACAGATGATAATCGTGCTATACCCTTCCAGGATATGGCACAACGGAGACACAGGCGCAGACGTGTAGCAGGGCCCCACTCAAAGGTTTCTTTTTAGATTAAGACCCTGTGTAAACCTTTTTTACTGTCTCTTGTTGCTTCACATCCTCCGGGTACTCAGTATAACCGAGAGGGATGCTGACGTTATTGGCATTTCGCCACGTCAAAACAATGCACGTACCTGGACACTCGGGGTTCATTATCAAGGGCGTTACTCAGCACGGTATATGTTGTAAAGACCGAATACCTTAGGGAGTGTTCGGCATCACGAGTTTGGCCTTATATGCACCAGCTCCGAATCATGTCTTTGCTCAAATGTTGGGTTTGCCCGGCTCCCGCGTTTTGCTACCTTACGTTTCGCTCTATCGGCTAAGGCGGCACCGGGAGAACTACTGCGATTGTGCCCTGGTTCATCCAGACGAGCACCTCAGTAGAGAAAGCCAAAAACTGACTGTCATGATAAAGCGTGAGACTGGTCAACCACTCGATGACTCATCAGAATCTTCAGGATTCCTCCGCATTAACGAAGGACCGGTTTCCCCGGTCATGTACGTACGCGCACCGTATTCGGATAGCCGTGGAAATACCAGGGGCTATATAGTAGCCCCATTGTCAAACTCCTATGGTTAAGTGAAAGTGTTAAAGCAATATAGTCCGACTGCCTCGTTCGCCGCGCTACCACCTCCTTAATGGACCAAGACGTTGGATCAAGTGTGAAGACGCGCTTTTGCGAACACCCCCGCATTATATGCATGGGGGCTGAAGCCGACGACTGCAAACTTTCAGGATATATATATATATATATATATATATACATAGACGACCGCACAGGAGGCACAATAATACTTTCAGGCAAAAGTATAAACACAGCCTTTATAATTCAAATAACATTGTTCTTACAATTGGGATACATGTCACTAGAACATGATACTCTTCGAGCACCGAGCCTCTATTAAACGAGCGCCTTCTAAGACTTCCTCAAAATAGTTCTCGACCGATATCCGGCCCACGGCCGAACTCTGGGTTGCAACAACGGTGGCCTCCATCTCTGCCCAGTATGTCTTGACACGGGCAAGAGCCATCCGCGCACCCTCTATGCACGCCGACCTCTTGACAGCGTCGATATGCGCCATAGCACCAAGGAATTGTCGCACTAAGCCAAAATAACTATTCGGCTTTGGTCCTTCCGGCCAAAGTTGATCCACAACAGACCTCATGGCAAGCCCGGACAACCTATGGAGCTCGGCCCACTCAGCCATTTGCTCATTTAACAGCAATGGACGCGCCGGAGCATTGAACTGCGACCAGAACAACTTTTCCACTTCGTGATCTTTTTGATCTTCGAAAAACTTGGTCGCATCGGCAGCACTTGCCGCCAAATCCAGGTACGCGTCCGCAGAACTCCATAACTGATCCAGAAGGGCATACTTAGGATCTCCGAACTTTGTCCGCAACAAAAAGGGCTTCCCAGCCGTGATATTTCCGGCTTGACATAGCTCCTCCCTCGCCGCTCTCATTGTGGAGCGGGCTTCCTTGGCTGCTATCGTGGCTTTCTCCAGGTCCGCCGTCTTTGTTCAGTTTCCCTTTTCAAGAAGCTCATAACGGTCGGCGGCATCTTTCAGCTCAACAACCATCTTGGCTATTTTCTCTTTTCTCTGGCAATGGGCAGCCTGTTCGGCTCTTAGCTCTTCGACCGCCTTTAGGGCGGCCGCATCACTCCTCCTGGCTTGTTCCTTGGCTCGGGCAAGTTCCGCCCGAAGGGTCTCCACGGCGGCAGCCCCATCTGCAGTCACAACATATTACAGATACTTGCATCATGCTCCTCTTAATATGTGTTGATCATAGGAGAATACATACCCTGTGCCTCGTCAAGCCGCTTGTTTACAAGCATGATGTCGGCATCTGCCGCATCAAGTTGCCGCTTCAGTTCGGCAAACTCACCAGTCCGGCTAGCCACTGGACCCTCAGCCGCCTGCACATGAAAGCAGCACGGTTATTACCTGGGACTATGGTCCTCTATTTGCCGTCTTTTTTGATAGCAAGCAGAGTCTCAGGGGCTACTATCTGCATAGGGCGCACCTAGCGTGTGCGGTACCGTCAAAAAATACATATTACTTTGCGTACCTCAAAGCCTCTCAGCAGGCTCATAAAAGCTTCATGCAACCCGCTTTCGGCGGATGAAATCCTCTCAACCACCATACCCATTAGCGTACGATGCGCTTCTGAGATAGCCGCTTGCTCCAGGAGATTCATCAGTGCGTCTGGTCGCGCACTGGGCAGTCCCGGACTCTTTCTGTTGCTCTCCTCAGGAGCCGAATACTCCGGAGGGTTACCCTCTGGCCTGGGCGGATCAGGAGAAATCCTTCGTGACGACACCTCAGGGTCGTCCGCCTCACGAGGCGGGGAGGCACGGGGAGGCGTTTCGCTCTCCATCATCTTCGGAAGAAGATCCCCTGAAGAGGAACTCTGTCGAGAAGGGCTACGATCCGGACTACAAGACATACATCTCAGTTATTGTTCTCAGAAATAAAGCAGGGTATACTTACTATGAAGTACTTTTGTTTACTTACAGCTCGATGGAGGGCTGGTCCCCTTGCGGGCACTGTGCGGTAAGGATGCCCTCCGGGGTAGGGCCCCCTGACGAAGGTTTCTTCCCTCGTTTGGAAACCATTGTTTCCAAGTCTTCAGAGGCGGCCCTCTTTCTTCCTTGGGGAGAAGGAATTTTAGATTCTTCTCCCTGGTTATACTCCTTCACGGAGGCACTAATTTCCTGGGTTTGGATGAATAATGAGTGAGGCTCGCTTTCGACTTCTTTATTCCCCCCTTTATCTTCCCTGATGGCGCTTGATAAGGCGCGAGCTCAAGCATTCTGGCCAGTACTGGATCTGTCGAGCCTTCGGAAGGGGGCCGAACACCTAATCATCTTCGCCTTTTTTATCCAGTCCTGGTCAAAAAGCGACTTTTCAGAATGACGTTGTGGTAAATTAAAAAGACCACGTGTTCGGCCGCGGAATTACTTATTGGGTATCTGGACGATTGCAGCTCAGACCCGCATCCTCGGTGGTGTCCGGACACTTTATTTGTGATCCGAAGAACAATCTGTACATCTCTTCGAGCGTCATGCCGAAGAAGTGCTGAATAGTTCGCGGTCCTTCTGGGTTGAACTCCCACATACGGAGATGTCGACGTTTGCAAGGCAGGACTCGACGAATTAGCATGACTTGCATTACCTTGACAAGGCTGACACCTCTCTCGAGGAGATATCGGATGCGACTCTACAATATTGGCACATCATTTACTGGCCCCCAGTCCAGCCCCTTGTTGATCCATGACGCCAGTTGTGGCGGGGGGCCTGAGCGGAAGGCAGGGGCGGCTACCCACTTAGTACCCCGGGGAGCTGTGATGTAAAACCACTCCCGTTGCCATAACTTGGATGTCTCCGGGAAGGAACCCTTTGGCCATGGAGCATCGGTGCCTTTGTTTATCATGGCGCCTCCGCACTCTGCGTGTCGCCCCTCAATCATCTTCGGCGTCACGTTGAAGGTCTTGAGCCATAAGCCAAAGTGTGGGATGATGCGGAGGAAGGCTTCACACACGACGATGAATGACGAGATGTGAAGGATGGAATCCGGAGCCAGATCATGGAAATCGAGCCCATAGTAGAACATAAGCCCTCTGACGAAGGGATCAAGACTAAAGCCTAGCCCCCGGAGGAAGTGGGAAATAAATACGACACTCTCGTTGGGTTCGGGAGTGGGGATGACCTGCCCTCGAGCAGGCAACCTGTGCGAGATTTCGGCAGTCAGATACCTGGCTTCTCTCAGCTTCTTGATGTCCTCCTCCGTGACAGAGGAGGGTATCCATCGACCTTGAAGGTTGGATCCAGACATGATTGAAGGTCCGAAGCGCCTAGCCTGAGCCTTGGGTGTTGGAACTCGAGGTGGGGGAAGGATTCGATTGAGTGCGAGAAGAAAAGGACATGCCTTGGCCCCTTTATAAAGATGGTGAATATCAAGCGTCCTCCGCGTGGCCGTTTGGAACTTGCCTAAAATCGAGGAGTCATACCAGCAGGCACGATTGGGGTTACCCACGCCCATATTGATGAGAATCCCGTGAAAAAAGGGACACGATCTCTGCTTCTACATGACGTGCCAATAAAACCGCCTTGCGACACGTGCAGTGGCAGGCTCGGAAAAACGGTTCATCATGACCAGACTACGGCAGTACGTCACGTTATGAAAAGCTGTCAGCAGATTAGATTTGTGGAAATATTATTCTCTCTACGGTGGTATGTGGAATTTGTTTTGTAGAGCCGGACACTATCCTTGTGTTCAAAAATTTCTGTGGAGTATTCGAAGGAGGAACCCGCCTTGCAATGCCGAAGATAATCTGCGCGCTGGACTCATCGTCATTGAAGCCTGGTTCAGGGGCTACTGAGAGAGTCCTAGATTAGGGGGTCCTCGGACAGCCGGACTATATCCTTTGGCCGGATTGTTGGACTATGAAGATACAAGATTGAAGACTTCGTCCCGTGTCTGGATGGGACTCTCCTTGGCGTGGAAGGCAAGCTTGGCAATACGGATATGTAGATCTCCTCCCTTGTAACCGACTCTGTGTAACCCTAGCCCCCTCTGGTGTCTATATAAACTGGAGGGTTTAGTCCGTAGGACAACAACAATCATACCATAGGCTAGCTTCTAGGGTTTAGCCTCTACGATCTCGTGGTAGATCAACTCTTGTAATACTCATATCATCAAGATCAATCAAGCAGGAAGTAGGGTATTACCTCCATCGAGAGGGCCCGAACCTGGGTAAACATTGCGTCCCCCGCACAGTTCGGGACCCCCTACCCGAGATCCGCCGGTTTTGACAACGACACCTACTAGACAAACTGAGGGTGGAACTGCAATATTATCAATAAGAGTGGGGATGTGTTTCTGTGTGTGCCTGTGCGTGATAGATCTGTCGGGACGCATCCATGGATGATGAAGGGGAACCATGTGTTTGGTAAGCAAACCTAACTAGATCGGTAGATAAATTGTTGTTTGTCGGAGGAAGGGAGAGACATAACTAATGAGGTAGATCGATCGACGCATGGGGAAAAACGAGTTATAAGGACCTAGCTACCTATATGTATAGCAGGAGATCGGTCGGTGTACGTCCATTTGTTAGAGGCAAATAAGGCCCAGCGAGACGGATAGACAGAGAGAATGGAGCTTGGAGGTGGTGCGAGAGGCCCAGCTACTAGCTAGATAGGGAGAGGAGTGTGCGGTTGTGAGATCGATGAAAATAGGGGTGAGAGTTTACACGTGTGTGGGACCGTATGAGAGACACGAGGTAAGGACACATAAAGGAGGAGATTGAAGGTGCGTGTGTATGTTGTAGGCAGACATCGCTGGAGAGGTTTATCGATCGGTGTGTGTCGGAAAAAAGTTGTGGAGACTGTGGGAGAATCACCTAAAGAAAAAAAATGAATGTGCGCGATGGATAGAATGCTGAGGGAGGGGGAGGGCGAGGCGGTCGTGTGCATGCACGAGAGAAAGTTAGTGGTAGCTACAAAGGTTAGAGGATTGTGTGGGTGTAAGAGACTAACAAAGATCATAATTTGGTATGAAAGTGGATTCATATATTTGAATAGGAGATCATAGTGTTTTAAACATATGCATGCATGAATATAGCGGTGATACGCGTGTTGTGGTTTTGCACATGTTATACCATAATGTGATAATGCATGGCGTTTGCAACTCACAGCTAAATGTCGAACAATCTAAACCATACTATACATCGAACAATCTCACATTTTATTTGAATTTGTGATAATGTGTGGCGTTTGTAGCTTACAACTAAATATTGAACAATCTAAACAATATTATATATCGAACATTCTCAGCTTTTATTTGAATTTGTGGTAATGTGTGGTGTTTGCAACTCACATCTAAATACTTGTAGGCGTAGCGGGCGGGGCACCATACATAATGTGATAAACACATTATACATATGAGACATGGTTTAGATTATGAAGATCTAGCTAGAGCTTGAAATGTACTGGCTAGAGCTTGAAATGTACTGTGATTTGACATCAACATAAAGTGGATTAAAAAAATCGAGTTCGAGTTCATATAGTACACATAGTTCATATGTAACTCGAGACTAATCATGTGGTGTGCTATGAAGATAATACACAAACGATGGTTTAACTTGACAATGATGATGATTGTAGATCTTATTAAAACAGAGAAATGGATTCAAATGCTTTGACTTCACAACAATCATTATTGTAGATCTTATTCAAATAGAGAAACGAATTCAAATTTACTTCATATTGAAGCGGTAGTACATACGTTTGGAATGCACTAAACGTTCATTTGAGTAGTAGGTTGCATGCATATACTCGTAGCGAAATATTTTAATTGAACATAACATGAATTCAAAGTTTTGAATGACATTTGTAGTGCGAATTGATTTGGTACAGTACACGTTAGGCTTGTCCGGAAATTTCAACCCGCGCCTTGTTAGCCCGAAATATTTAAGATATATCTTTGTCTCATTGTGCTCCGACAACACCCTCCATCTCAACCCGCGCCTTGCTATTCCAAAATTAGAACGCGCGTGAAAACTCCCACCTCCTGTGAAATCCCGACATGCGAAATGCCCGTGATACCTCTGAACCGAAAGAACCGCCTCAAATCGGTGGGGGTACTTTCGTAACTTACCCCACATTTCGGACAAGCGCATCCCTAAGCCATGGTTCCCCACTCCCATCCCATCCGCCCACCCATTCATACACCAAGGCCGGGAAAACCCGTGAAGCCCCACACCCTCCTCCGCCCGCCACCCAGCCGGAGCCTCTTCCCCGACGACGTCGTCCACAGCAACACCTCTACGTCCCTCATCCACCGTACCGGATGAGGATCCGTCGTCGATCTGGTCGTCCCGCCGATTCAGCCACCCCGTCCTCCACCTCCAAGGAGCTGACCCGACGTTCCCCTCGTCTTTCGCGCCACCTCCATTCCCATACTGCTGTCTTCACCTGCACCACCGGAAGAGCATCATCATCACTGTCTCCTCGGATGAAGCTGCGGCCTAATCGGCGCCACCAAAGAGGTTGTACACTAATCACCGCATTTTCTTCTTGATTCGATCTCACGGTGCTGCCGTCGCTCGGTCCCGAGCCGATACGGCGCGGCTCCATCCACTACGGCGTCGCCGGCCACTTACTCCACGGCGTCGCTCCCTCGGCGGCGACGTCCACATCAGTAGGAGCTGCTGCTGCTTTAGCTCTCGCTCGCGCTGCTTCTCTGTTCTTGCTCTCGGTCCCCTGCCTTGTCTGCTCTTGCTCGCGCAGCTGCTCTCTCTCTTGCTCTTGCTTGCGATGCTCCGATTTAGCTACACTTCAGTCGACTGAATCGACTTTTGGGTCAGTCGATTTTCAGGGGGGGCTCGCCGGAGTTAAGGAAGAACCAGCCGCAGCGGGGAGGGGGCTCACCGGAGAGGTACCCCACTATCTATCTTAGGGTTTAGGGTGGGGGCAGTGGTCGCCAGCGGTGCTGGGGCGGTGGCGTGGGGATCGCCGGAGAAAAAGCTCGGCACGGGGGGCCTAGAGGGATGGCCGGGGCAGCGGCGGACCGGCCGTGGGGAGTGTTTTAGGGGCGGGCGGGGCGGCGCACCGCCGGCCGCGGGCGGCTGTTTGGCCGGTGGTGGCTGGCGGCTCAGAGGGGTGGAGGTTGAAGATGAACTGCAGGCCCTTGATTTCGTATCCAACGGCTGCAAAATCGACTGACCAGAGATGAAAAAGTCAGTCGACTGACGTGTAGCCTCACCTCTAGTGCGTTCAGTTTCGACAGTAAAATTCAGTTTTTACAGCAAAATTCAGTTTCGACAGTCAAGTTCAGTTTCGACAGTTAAATTCAGTTTCGACAGTTAAGGTCGGAGATGAGCGGCTGATGTATTTTACATCTAGCACTTTGGGGTTATGTATTTTACGTCATCTATTGGAGTTGCTATTAGAATTCCACTCAGGTTAACGTTGTCTCTCTTGTTCTGCTTCAGCCTCAGCATCGTACAACTCACCGGAGCTGCTCCGACGACGAAACCCTCCATCACAGCGGAGTAGTACCTCGGGCTCCATCTTCAGACGCCTAAGATCTTCTTCCCCTCCTCCGACAGCCAAGTCAGCTGGAGCATCCTCACCGGCCAACCCAATCACGCTGAGATCGACATGGCTTCGCCAAAGGGGTTGTACATTTCTTGTGGTTTGACTTAATCTCACCATGCTACTTTGCATCCTGTGATCTTCCAATTCTTGTGAACCAAACACCCAGATTGGCAGAAATCCTGTGTTTTTAAATTCTCTGTTTTGCACGTGCATTCCTATCCTATTCCTGTCTATTTCCTATCCCTGCATTGTTAGAATCCTCAAATTCAAACAAGCCCTTACACAATTACTTCTGTTACAGATATGTGTCAAAGAAAACCTTGTGTGGTTTGTCCTGCTCCTGCGGTGTTGTGTTCCACCCCAGCTCAGCTGCTCCAATGATGGAAAGGTTCACCACAGCAGGGATCCGCCCTCCAGACTGTCTTTCGCCGCCTCAGATCTTCTTCCCCGCCGCCGGCAGCCACGACAACTGCATTACCATCATCAACTGAGTAGATGACCTTGAGGACTACACGGGTCCGCAAGAGAGGTCGCACTCTTCCGTGTCTGCTTACGTTATGCATCGCTTAATATGATGACATGCTACTTTATCATCGTGTTCACCTATTAGACTCCGAGTCAGGTCCAAACTTATGCTGAAACTTGAGTTTTTAAATGGTTGTGGGGTACATATTGGGGCAGCAATCAGTACTACCTGTCTACTATCTTGTTAATCTCGAGTGTCTACTATGAGTTTCATGTTGGGTGCAAACAAACATTAAAGGATCCATTATCTGTATCTTTTAACTAAAGCTATTATCTGCCTGCTATCATTGGTTTTGGGTCTATCCACAGTTTGTTACCATCACTCTGGATTTGTGCATGCACTCCTTACATAATCTCACTATGTTTTATTCCTATGCATGTCAGTTATTGTACACAATGGAACTGAACATGTAGAGCAAAAGAGACGAGCCTTGCGTGGCAATAAAATTTCATGCAGACGTCGCTCCATGGTGGGTGCAAAGGCAGCCCCCCTCCACCCATTTCAAATCGTAATCAAGAGGAAGATAACTGTTCTGAGGGGGATTCAGAAGCAGAAGACCACTCCTATTTACCCCATGAGGTCTTCGCTCTAACTTGGCATGCTGATGTTGGTAATATCATGCATATGGTGCCTTACATTGCTTATTGTATACATCAAAGATGTCATCTGCTTAGTTTAGGCATGCTTTGTGTCAATGCCATTTGTTTAGTTTCTTTATCATATACGTGAATCATGCAATGCAATCTTGTTTAGCCAGGCATCATATATGTGAATTTTGCAATGCCACCCTGGTTAGCCAGTCATCTTATATGTGAATTATATCATGACATCATTTTTTTATTACGTGTTACATTTGTCAACAATTTTAGTACATTCAATTACTCTTCCTGTGCATCAGCCATTCGGCACGGTCATGGAAAAATCTGGAGTGGAAATAAGGTCTTCAGAGCAGACAATGCTATCTGACGAAGCGCATGTCTTGCTGGTTACAGATAGCTCCTCAGAGGAGGATTCAGAGACAGATGACCAGTCCTATTCCCCCACGAGGTGCATGCTCTAACTTGGCAGGGTTATGTTGCTCATATCGTGCATATGGTATCTTGCATTGCTATGTCATTTGCTTAGTTTAGACATGCTTTGTGTGAATGCCACCTGTTTAGTGTCTAATTACCATATATGTGAATTATGCAATGCCATCTTGTTGCAAGACATTATATATGTGAATTATGCAATGCTATCTTGTTGCAAGGCCTTATATATGCGAATTATGCAATGCCATGCTGTTTAGCCAAGCGTCATATATGTGAATTATACCATGCCGTCCTTTTTTTGTATTTCTCATTGCTTTTGTCGACAATGTTTGTATATTCAACTGCTCTTCCTGTGCATCAGCCATTTGAATTGGTGATGGAGAAATCTGGAGTGAAAACAAGGTCTTCAGAGCAGACAATGCTACCTGCAAAAGCAGATATCTTGCTGGTTACAGATAGCTCTTCAGAGGAGGATTCAGAGGTAGATGACCAGTCCTATTACCCCCCTGAGGTGTATGCTCAAACTTGGCAGGGTTATATTACTCACATCATGCATATGTTGTATTGCAATGCTTAGTTTTTACATCATATACACGATATTGAATGCCATCTCCTTAGTTGACACATCATATATGCGATTGCCCTCTACTCACTTCCTTAGTATATAAATCATATATTTGAATTATATCATGCCATGATGTTTACATAGACAGCATGTATCTGAATTATGGCATGACAACCCATTTTCTAAAGACATAATATAGTTATATCATCTCATCCTGTTTACATAGTCATCATATTTTGAATTATGTCATTCTATCCGTGAATTATATCATGCCATCATGTTTCCATCGACGGCATGTTTTTGATTTATGGCATGCCAACCACTTTAATAGGCACATCGTATAGTTATATCAAGTCATCGTGTTTACATAGTCACCATATTTTGAAGTATGTCATTCTATCCTGTTTAGTTAGCCATCATACATGTGAAATTGTGTCATGCTATCCTGTTTAATTAGCCATCATATATGTGAAATTATGTCCTGCTATTCTGTTTGGTTAGACAACATAAATGTGAATTATTTCATGCCCTGTTTTCTTCCCTACTATCCATTGCACCTGTCTATCTTACAATGTCTGTACATTCAATTACTTTTCTTGTTTATGAGCCATTTCAATTGGACGGGGTGATGGCAGTATCTGTGGGAGTAAAAACACGGTCTTCAGAAAAGATCGTGCTACCTGTCGATGGAGATAGAACCACGGTTGTACTTGCCCAAGAACCAGCCCCACCGCACATAACCCAGACTCACGCAGATTGTACCCCTACCCAGTTGAAAAGAGAACCAGCTACACCCCTTCTAACCCCAACCCTAGCAGATAGTAACCCAGTTCCTGTTGACACAGCACCGTCTCCGCCACAGAGCACCCAAACATGAGCAGTTAGTAAGGCAACTGCAGTGCCCAAAGCACGAGGACCACCACTCCGAACCCTAAGTCAACGCTTAAAGCAGAAGAAGAATTGTTCTTAGGTCAGGTCCGTAGCTATGGTTCATACTACTTTGCTCTTGCATCACTGTATTTACTCATACCAACTAATTTCAAATTTGAAGGATGCAATTGAAACTCCAATGGCGCAACAGGTATGTTTTAAACCTGTTTCTTTAACGTGTTTGCTGTTGTAACTTGCTCTATGTTGATTTCAGTTTCAATTGAATAAACAGTTATGTTCTCATGCCATGCACATTACAAGTGTTGTTATTGCTGTGTAGTTTCCCACACTTATATTCTGTCTATGCTGCTTTGTTTTAAATAGATATGATTCGAACTGTATCTATCTTGATTTGGCAACATAAACTAGAATGATATAGACCATACAGTGACCATACTAAATAGATATATGTTTGTTTCATGCTGTTATCCTCTCCACCTTACTACTGAACTGGTTTACCAAATGAGTTTCATATACTACATTGTAAACTTGTGATGTGTTTGTTTGTTTCTCTTATAGAACGCGGATAAAATATTGGAGAAGAGTACCCCGTTATGCAATGTTAAAGGAAGTAATGTAGATAAGGTTCAAGGTAGTGAGACATCCCTGTTGGTCTCCAAGAAAGCTGATAAAAACTATATTGAAGACAGTGAGACAACCCCAAAGTCCTGTCTTGATGTAGTGTTCGAGTTACTGGCTACTACTGCTGACACCAGCTCTTCGAACTCGCGGCCTAAATAAGTTCGGCTTCTTGAGTCTCAACTTCGAGTTGAAAGACACCGATCAGATGTTATGCGACAGGAAGCCGAAGGACTGAGGAAGTCCCTGCATAATACAGATGCATACTTTCTGGTGCAACAGCAAGTGCTAGAGGATTTAAGCGCCAAACAAGAGAAAGTTAATAAGCTTGCTAAGCATCTTGCCAGCATTATGGGTACCCAGGATATTTTTCTTGAGCTCTTCTGAAGTGGTTTCAGTTCTGGACTTGTTTTGCTCCAGCGTTTATATGCTGCTTTGTTCCCTATATTTGCACTGGTGGCGAACTGTGATGCCTAGTGGATGTAATATGTGTAATAGCCGTGATAGCCTAGCGTAAGTTGCTTGCTTATTTATTTCCTTATTGTCTTGTTTATTTGTTTTCTTGTAGTCAGTGCAGTTCTTTTTCCGCGGTTTGCTAGTGGCCGCAATAACCTATTTTTTAAAACTAGGCCATAATAACCATGGGCTACATATTTACTGTAGTTAACATGGGCCTCCTACGGGCCGTAGAAACAATGGGCCTTCTACGGGGCGTAGAAACAATGGGCCTTATACGGGCCGTAGACATGATGGGCCTTCTACGGGTTGTATCATCAATGGGCCTTCTACGGGCCGTATGATCGGTTGGCCAAACATGGGCCGATAATAGACCACATTATGGCCGTAAATGGGCTAGAGTTGAAATCGTCCGTTCATGGGCCGACCATAACGGGCCGTCGTTAATCGGCCGTATTTGATGACGCTATGAAAACGGCCCAACCTATTAACGGGCCACAAACGGGCCAACTGTAACCACGGGCTGAATTTGGCCCACAAGCAGAAAATGACAGTAACGGGCCGTAAGTAAACGAATGCTACAAATGAGCCCAAGAAAAAATGGGCCCTGAGAAGGCCGAAAGGTAACATGGGCTGGAAACGGCCCAACGGAATAACGGGCCGTTAATGGGTATAAAGTGATACACTCTTCATTACGGGCCAGTTTCACCACGTGCCGTTAATGGGTATAAAGTCATACACTGTTCATTACTGGCCAGTTTTACCACGGGCCGTTAATGGGCCGAGAGTTACAAAGGGCCTCATATGGGCCGAAAGACGTCATGGGCCATACATGGGCCGGAAGTTAAAACGGGCTGGAATTATATTGGACGGCCTAGATGTCGCTACTGGGCCTAATTCGGATAGGCCGTAAATGGGCCCTGGGTTAGCGGGCTGTAAATGGGCTATATGCGAACAGGCCGTTAACAGGCTTGCGGTGGGCCGGCCTGCCACCTTTTTACAAAGTCAAACAGGCCAGCCTTTTCACATGAATGGGCCTCTGTTGGGCCGTGCCACGTGTCAATGTATCATAGGCGCTTCGGGTCCAATGAGGGGATGACATCTGTCCCAACGGTGAGCCGACACGTGTTTCCTCCAGCCAATGATGATTTTACACGTGGAAAATCCCCATTGGTCGGGGCTGTTAACGGGTTATCGGATCCAAAACCGGACCCGATAGCTTAACGGCGTTCCGTTACGGTGGATGCCACGTGTCGGTCACCCTTGACGAAAGCACTTCTGTGACGCGCGATTTATCGTCATGGAAGTGGACACTTCCGTGATGATAATTTTGGTAATGTCATGGAACACTTGTACGACAGCATAGGTATGACTATCTTGATTCTATCATAAATTTGTCATGGATATACATGCATGACAGAAAACGTGACCTACCATGACAAACACGTATCATCCCGGAAGTGTATTTTTTTGTAGTGATTTTAGCTATTTTCCCTACCTTTTTATAGACAACTGGGCCATTATCTGCTCTGGCAGCACCTGCCCTGTGATGTTTAACTCTGCCAATTGCATTTTTATCAGTACCGATTTCAATGGCCGTTAAGCCTGTTGCAATTAACAGTTGTACCCATTTTTAAAGAGTTGTATTTCAATGGCTACAAACTTACAAAACATGAATTAGGATGTTGTTAAGCTTGTTGCAATTAACAGTTGTATCCCTTTTTTAATCCGTCCCTTTCCTATCGTGCTACTCTTTCGCAATAAAGATATCACTATAGATGCTGCCGTTTTATTACCATTTGCTATTTTTGGTGGATGTTAACCCTGTTGTAGTTAACATTGGCTTTGCATGTAGTTACACAGGGCTACAATGGGCAATGTTGTTGTTTGCCGTCGAGGTTAGCTGCATCCCATGTCTTGTACACCATCTATTCCTAAATATAAGTATTTTTAGAGATTCCAATATAGACTACATAAGGAGCAAAATGAGTGAATCTAGATTCTAATCTAAACCATATGCAGTTCATATTGAAATCGCAAAAAAATACTTGTATTTAGGCACATAGGTAGTTGTATTTTACATCATTTGTGCAATCTCAGTTTAGCTTCTAACATTTACTGGTTGCTTGTAGGTACATATATGAGCGGTACTGATCCACGCTTCGATCCCTTTTGTGTATGGGGCAATGAGATATTCATGAACAAGCGTCAAGTGAGGAAACTAAGAAAGATTGTTAGGCGAAAGAAACAGGTGATTGGAACTAAGCTCTTTATTTACATGTTGTCCAAGACAACAGTGAACTTTAGGATGGTAAGTAATGTGTTGCCTTTTCCCCCTGCCCACAACAAGTTACTCTATTAGACCTCAGTATCCGATATTTTTCTCTTTTCAGTGGTTTCCGAAGCTATTTACTGATGATTACCTTGCAAACTACATGACCGGAGTGGGGGAAACTAAGGTTAAAGTATATAATTCATGCTACCATGATAATGCTCTAGAAGTCTTCTTGAAGGCGGTGAAGGATGGGCGGGCGATCGTCACAAGGGGTTGGACAAAGGTGGTTCGTGCCTATGGCATGCAGGAAGGCACATTATGGGCATTTCGCTTCTTCAACACTGTCGGCAGTCAAAATGATTTACACTTGTCTCTTCACCTTTACCGCCTTTAAATATTGTGGTTCATCATAGTTAATTGCTGCCTAATCCTGTAATTACTGAACATATTGTACTGGCAATTTTATTTATGGATTCGTTGTTGAACCATTGTGCTGAGAATTTGAATTGCACGTTTCATATTTCAAAATTTCCAGTTCGAATAATAAATTATAGGCGAAAATAAAAATATACAAGAGCTAAAAAAATAATGTGCACACGGTTAGAAAGAAAACAGCGTGTGCGATGTAAAAAGAGAACAGACGGTCATGGAACTTTGCAACGGTTCTGGCAGTAAAAGCGCTTGTGATGATAGCCCAATGCCACACAGTTTTCTACATCAAATTGTGTGTGATGTAGTTCATAAAAGCAAACAGTTAACCAAGGCAGAGCGTGTCTGATAGTTACACCTTTCACACACGAGCGTATACATAAAACTATGTGGGATGTACAGACGGTGAGCTTGAACTGATCCTCATGGGAGACATGGTCGACGACGACGAAGGCGACGACTCGATCTAGTGATGTAGAGACGATGAGCTTGAACCGATCCACATGGGAGACGTGGTCGACGACGACGAAGGCGCTGGACACCCTCGGCTGGCACGGGGTGGCTTCAGAGCACGACAACGATGGTGATGCAGTGGCAAAGGCGTAGGGCGTGTGTGCGAGGAGGGCTACGGGACGGCCGGTGCGTGGCCGGGGAGCAGCCTGATACGTCCATTTTGCATCATGCTTTTATATTGATATTTATTGCATTGTGGGCTGTTATTACACATTATATATATCACAATATGTATGCCTTTTCTCTCTTATTTTATAAGGTTTACATGAAGAGGGAGAATGCCGGCAACTGGAATTCTGGACTAGAAAAGGAGCAAATATTAGAGACCTATTCTGCATAACTCCAAAAGCCCTGAAACTTCATGGAGAATTATTTTGGAATATATAAAAATATTGGGCAAAGAAAGCACCAGAGGGGGGCCACCAGCCATCCACAAGGGTGGGGGCGCGCCCTACCCCCTAGGCACGCCCCCTGCGTTGTGGGCCACCTGGCAGGCTCCCGATGCCCATCTTCTACTATATGGTGTGTTTTGACATGGAAAATATCAAAAGGAATCTTTAAGGACGAAGCGCCGCCGTCTCAAGGAGGAACTTGGGCAGAACCAATCTAGGGCTCCGGCGGAGCTGTTCTGCCAGGGAAACTTCCCTCTGGGATGGGGAAATCGAAGCCATCTTCATCACCAACGATCCTCTCATCGAGAGGGGGTCAATCTCCATCAACATCTTCACCAGCACCATCTCCTCTCAAACCCTAGTTCATCTCTTGTATCCGATCTTTGTCTCAAAACCTTAGATTGGTACCCGTGGGTTGCTAGTAGTGTTGATTACTCCTTGTAGTTGATGCTAGTTGCTTTATTCGGTGGAAGATCATATGTTCAGATCCTTAATGATAATTAATACTCCTCTGGTTATGAACATGAATATGCTTTGTGAGTAGTTACGTTTGTTCCCGAGGACATGGGAGAAGTCTTGTTATAAGTAATCATGTGAATTTGGTATTCGTTCAATATTTTGATGAGATGTATGTTGTCTTTCCTCTAGTGGTGTTATGTGAACGTCGAGTACATGACACTTCACCATGATTTGGGCCTAGGGGAAGGCATTGGGAAGTAATAAGTAGATGATGGGTTTCTAGAGTGACAGAAGCTTAAACCCTAGTTTATGCGTTGCTTCGTAAGGGGCTGATTTCGATCCATATGTTTCATGCTATGGTTAGATTTATCTTAATTCTTCTTTTGTAGTTGCGGATTCTTGCGAGAGGGGTTAATCATGAGTGGGAGGCTTGTCCAAGGAAGGGCAGCACCCAAGCACTGGTCCACCCACATATCAAATTATCAAAGTAACGAACGCCAATCATATGAGCATGATGAAAACTAATTTGACAGTAATTCCCATGTGTCCTCGAGAGCGCTTTGCTTTATATAAGAGTTCATCCAGGCTTGTCCTTTACTACAAAAAGGATTGGGCCACCTTGCTGCACCTTAGTTACTTTTGTTACTTGTTACCCGTTACGAATTATCTTATCACACAACTATCTGTTACCGATAATTTCAGTGCTTGCAGAGAATACCTTGCTGAAAACCGCTTGCCATTTCCTTCTGCTCCTCGTTGGGCTCGACACTCTTACTTATCGAAAGGACTAAGATAGATCCCCTATACTTTTGGGTCATCAAGACTCTTTTCTGGCGCCGTTGCAGGGGAGTGAAGCGCCTTTGGTAAGTGGAATTTGGTAAGGAAACATTTATATAGTGTGCTAAAATTTACTGTCACTTGTTACTATGGAAAATAATCCTTTGAGGGGCTTGTTCGGGGTATCTTCACCTCGACCGGAAGAGCAAAGAGTTGCTCCTCAACCTACTGCACCTACTAAAAATATTTATTATGAAATTCCTTCGGGTATGATAGAGAAACGGATAGCTAATCCTTATGCAGGAGATGGAACATTACATCCTGATATGCACCTAATCTATGTGGATGAAGTTTGTGGATTATTTAAGCTTGCAGGTTTGCCCGAGGATGTTGTCAAGAAGAAGGTCTTCCCTTTACCTTTGAAGGGAAAGGCATTTACATGGTATAGGCTATTTGATGATATTGGATCATGGAAGTAAAACCGATTGAAATTGAAATTTCATCAGAAGTTTTATCCTATGCATCTGGTTCATCGTGATCGGAATTATATATATATATAATTTTTGGCCTCATGAAGGAGAAAGTATCTCTCAAGATTGGGGGAGGCTTAAGTCAATGTCATATTCATGCCCCAATCATGAGCTCTCAAGAGAAATTATTATTCAAAAAATTTATGCCCGGCTTTCTCGTAATGATCAATCCATGCTCGATACTTCTTGTACTGGTTCTTTTATGAAGATGGATATTGAATTCAAATGGGATTTATTGGAAATAATTAAATGCAAATCTGAAGATTGGGAACTCGACGAAGGTAAGGAGTCAGGTATAAACCTTAAGTTTGATTGTTTTAAATCTTTTATGGATACCGATGCTTTTAGTGATTTTAGCACTAAATATGGACTTGACTCTGAGATAGTAGCTTCTTTTTGTGAATCATTTACTACTCATGTTGATCTCCCTAAGGAGAAGTGGCAACAAGATTTGCAAGAAAAAGCAAGGCTAGAAAGTCAATGTAGATGTGTAGATGATGAGCACATCTCCCTACTCCGTCGTCATAGGTGCTTGCTATAACTTGGCACTGTTATATGTGGTTGCATGTTCCTTATGATGTCTAGTTTGTATTGCTTCTTTTGAATTGCATCTGCTTAGCTTACACATTATACTTGTGAATATGACATGTGTTCCTCTTTCTAGAAGATACTAAATCTGTCTATCACACCATGTTCTTAATCAATGTACTGTTATGTATCCTGCAACAATCACAGACACATTTAACTTGGGAGTGTGTCATGCGTACGGCGATCTATGGGACCAGTGAAGGCGCCTTTGCGGTTCGGCTGTGGGGATCCTCACGCACAAAGAGAAGAATCAGTAGACCACACAAAGGTTTACCCGGTTCAGGCCGCCGTGAGGCATAAAACCGTACCCCTCCTTTGTTGTATTGGATGTGTATATGCTCAAGTTACAAGGAGTGCAGCTTGTCGGCAAGGTGCACGGGAAGTGCAGCTACACGAGCAAATGAGTAAAGTGTCGATCTTTGTAAAGGAAGCCATGGGCCTCCTTTTATAGATCAAGGGGTCACAACAATGGCAATAGTCGTTACACAAGGTAAATAGTGGCTACAGTACCAAATACCTAACTTTGATGGATTAGGATAAACACATTAGATGTGTTGTGAGTGTCACGATGGGGACATTCTCCGGCAAGAATTGTCTCTCCTTCTGTGCGATTCGCCCCACTACCTTATATTTCCTTGCCACGCCTCTGGGATGGGTGACAATAAATATCTCCTGGTGGTGAGCTGACACGTTCCTCGACAGGCCTCACCTCACTACTTGCCCGATTGACACCTATTTGACAAGCGACTGGCTGGTCGCAGAGGTGGAGCAGTGGCGAAGTAGTGGGGGTTTGCTGGCATTGAGCTTGCCGGGTCTTTGGTTGTCGGTATGTAGCTTGTCGGCAGCCTGAGTCTTGATCTTCAGTACTATATTAGTACTTCTCAATGACCTGTCTGGAGGTCTTCTTCATGGTTTTATCAACCAAGTGTTGAGTCTTATTTGGAGTTGTCCCCTAGCCAGCCCTGGTGTCGGGAAGGCTACTACTTCCTGTGCACAAGTCAGGGTACTAAAGCACCCATGTCTTGGTACACTGACAGAGTGTGACGATACACTTTTTACCTGGTAAAGTGATATAGGTTGCATCTTGCATTGTTTTCTAGCTTGTATTGCTTCTAATTTGTTGAAATGGCACTTATGACGAGACACTTTTTACCTAGTAGAGTGATATTGGTTGCATGTTCATATAGTGCCTAGCTTTCAATTCTTCTAATTTTATTGAAATGCCTTCTGCTTAGTGTTTTTCATACATATTCCATCCTCCTAGCATAGGTGTGAATATGCAATGTTGTCCTTTTTTTGTACATATTCCATCCTCCTATCATGTGGTTGCCTTACATCAAAGTAGTGTTCGTGTGTATCATGCCTCAATGAGTTATGCAGAGCTAATTTTTTCCTTTTCTTTTGGTTTTGACTTCGGAAGGCAATATCAAAAAAGAGGGACGAAAAGAGTAAGTTAGCTAGGGGATGTTGGTGGTCCTCCGGACCAACGCATACGGAGGCTCTCTAGATTTGCCTTTGCTACTGCTACTGTAAGTGAAGTTCCAAGTCTATATGATGAGTTCATCTCCCCTACTCCACTATCGCAGGTGCTTGCTCTAAGTTGACAGTGTGATAATTGGTTGCATGTTGCATATGGTGTCTAGCTTGTATTTCTTCTAATTTGATTAAATTGTACCACCCGAGTTTATACGTTATACATGTGCATATGACATGCATTTCTGTATCTAGAATACACTTCATATATCTATCACACCATGTTCTTACATGAAAGTATTGTTGTTGTGTATCCTGCATCAATCACTTATGATAAGATGCTTTTAACTTGGTAGTGTGATATTGGTTGTATCTTGCATTGATTTATAGCTTGTACTGCTTCTAATTTTTTGAAATGCCACTTATGGCAAGACACTTTTAACTTGGCAGAGTTATATTGGTTGCATCTTTCATATGGTGTCTAGCTTCCATTTCTTCTAATTTGTTGAAAATCCTTCTACTTAGTTTACACTTTGTAGGTTCGAATATGTCATGCCATCCTGTTTTTCCTACATATTTCATCCTCCTCATATGGTTGTCTTACATCAAAATATTGCTCGTTTGTATCATGCATCAATGAGTTCTGAAGAGTGAATTTTATTCTTTTGTGTTGTGGGTATGGCTTGACATGGCAAAGTCAAAAAAGAGTGAGGAAAAGAATATGGTAGGGGATGGTATTACTCGTCGGGTGCAATGGAAAAGGAGCATGCCTCGAGATTTTGTTGGTACTTATAGTGCAGTAGAAGGTCCAAACCCACTGACTAAATCTACAAACACATTATCCCCTGCTTCACAAGCTGCAGCACCTCCTTCAACTGTACCAACATCTCAATGAGCTACTCATTTGAATGCTCTGCAAGTGTCATGTTCCCAAGATGCCTTCACACCTAACACTACTTCTGAATTACTGCTGACACTACAGGACTTGGCAAGATCAGATGAACCTCATGAGCATTAACACCAAGACGGTACCTGACGGAGTCAAGTTGCAATTGCATGCTCCTTTATATGTACTCTCACAGTTTGATGTGCACTAACACTTTCCATATTCATTGTTGAACTAGCACCTCAGCGCAAGAGGAAATAGACATCATGGATAATGCTTGACAGGTTAACAAAATCTAAAGGAGGAAGAATGGAGATCCATTTTGAGGCATGTTTGAAAAGGTCACGTGATGCTATAGAGTCGGCCAAGTTAATAGCAGAGGTAGCCGTGGTTTCCATTAGGTGTCTGATGTCTACTAGAACTATGTCAGTATTTCCCCATAGAGGAAGGATGATGCACCACAGCAACGGTAGGTATTTCCCTCAGTGATGAGACCAAAGTTATCGAACCAGTAGGAGAACCAAGCAACACTACGTAAACAACACCTGCATACAAATAACAAATACTCGCAACCCGACGTGTTAAAGGGGTTGTCAATCCCTTTCGGGTAACGGAGCCAGAAATTGGCGAAGAAACTGGGTAAAGTTGTAATAGATTGGATAATTGGATCGCGAAACAAATAAAGTGCAGCAGGGTATTTTTGTGTTTTTGGTTTAATAGATCTGGAAATAAAAGTAAATAAAAGTAGATTGCAAAAGAAAATATAATAAAGAAAAGACCCGGGGGCCGTAGATTTCACTAGTGGCTTCTCTCGAGAAAAATAGCAAACGGTGGGTGAACAAATTACTGTTGGGAAATTGATAGAACTTCAAATAATCATGACGATATCCAGGCAATGATCATTATATAGGCATCACGTCCAAGATTAGTAGACTGACTCCTGCCTGCATCTACTACTATTACTCCACACATCAACCGCTATCGAGCATGCACTACTGCAGGATGCTGCTAACGCGACACTACGATCAGAGACCCTTCGAGAAACTGTGTGCGATGCAATAATAGTAAACGGTGCTGTATGAAAACCGTCAGAAATGATGCAGAATGTTTGCGATGAATGATACATCAAACACGGTCCAGATTATAGTTGCGTGTGTGATGTGGGGCATACGGTGATCTTTACGAACTATTTGCGATGAGACAGAACAATAGAAACGGGTAGCCAGATCAAGGTGTGTGCGATATAAGGCATACAGTTCACTCCGATGAACCGTTTGTGATGAGTGAGGTGAACACAAACGATTCGGCGTAACAAGATGTGTGTGATAGCCGGCAAACAGGTCGGTAATCAGAATTGTGTGCGATCATTATAGATAGCCCATACGGTGTTTTTTTGTGAATTGTTTGCTCGTCAGGGCACATAGTTCAACAAACCAACCTGTTGGCGATAATGTAGAAGATCTTTGTCGAATACATATTACTAACCGTCTGCTTAATTTAATCCTTCTTCTTCTGGTTGTTCTTGTTGGATGGCCCCGCGACATCGTCTTGGTGAGGATGCTTCTTGCCGCTGACTGTCGGTGTCAAAACCGGCGGATCTCGGGTAGGGAGTCCCGAACTATGCGTCTAAGGTCGATGGTAACAGGGGACGGGGGACACGATGTTTACCTAGGTTCGGGCCCTCTTGATGGAGGTAATACCCTACTTTCTGCTTGATTGATCTTGATGCATATGAGGATTACAAGAGTTGATCTACCACGAGATCGTAATGGCTAAACCCTAGATGTCTAGCCTGTATGATTGTGATCGCCTCTACGGACTAAACCCTTCGGTTTATATAGACACCGTAGGGACCTAGGATTGTACAAAGTTGGTTTACAGAGAAAGGAATCTTCATATCCGAACGCCAAGCTTGGCTTCCATGCAAAGGAGAGTCCCATCCGGACACGGGAGTGTCGTCTTCTGTCTTATATCTTCACGGCCAATCATTCCGGCCCACGTCACATAGACCGAACACCTGAGGACCCCTTAATCCAGGACTCCCTCAGTAGCCCCCGAACCAGACTTCAATGACGATGTGTCCGGCGCGCTGATAGTCTACAACATTGATACGTCCATTTTGCATAATGCTTTTATATCGATATTTATTACATTATGGGCTGTTATTACACATTATGTCACAATACTTATGCCTATTTTCTCTCATTTTACAAGGTTTACATGAAGAGGGAGAATGCCAGCAGCTGGAATTCTGGGCTGGAAAAGGAGCAAATATTAGAGACCTATTATGCACAACTCCATAAGCCCTGAAACTTCACGGAGGCACGTTTTGGAATATATACAAAATACTGGAGAAATAATCAACCAGAGGGGATCCACACCCTAGCCACGAGGGTGGGGGGCGCGCCCTACCCCCCTGGGCACGCCCCCTGCCTCTTGGGCCCTCTGCAGGTCTCCGGTGCCCATCTTCTGCTATATGAAGTCTTTCACCCTGGAAAAAATCATAAGCAAGCTTTCGGACGAAACACCGCCGCCACGAGGTGGAACCTTGGTGGAACCAATCTAGGGCTCCAGCGGAGCTGTTCTGCCGGGGAAACATCCCTCCGGGAGGGGGAAATCATCACCATCGTCATCACCATCAATCCTCTCATCGGGAGGGGGTCAATCTCCATCAACATCTTCACCAACACCATCTCCTCTAAACCCCTAGTTCATCTCTTGTATCCAATCTATGTCCCAAAGCCTCAGATTGGTACATGTGGGTTGCTAGTAGTGTTGATTACTCCTTGTAGTTGATGCTAGTTGGTTTATTTGGTGGAAGATCATATGTTCAAATCCTTTATGCATATTAATACCCCTCTG
Source organism: Aegilops tauschii subsp. strangulata (assembly GCF_002575655.3). Taxonomy (NCBI): domain Eukaryota; kingdom Viridiplantae; phylum Streptophyta; class Magnoliopsida; order Poales; family Poaceae; genus Aegilops; species Aegilops tauschii. The sequence continues at coordinate 459,603,311 of NC_053041.3, read as the reverse complement.
ATTATGAACATGAATATGCTTTGTGAGTAGTTACGTTTGTTCCTAAGGACATGGGAGAAGTCTTGCTATAAGTAGTCATGTGAATTTGGTATTCGTTCGATATTTTGATGAGATGTATGTTGTCTTTCCTCTAGTGGTGTTATGTGAACGTCGACTACATGACACTTCACCATTGTTTGGGCCTAGAAGAAGGCATTGGGAAGTAATAAGTAGATGATGGGTTGCTAGAGTGACAGAAGCTTAAACCCTAGTTTATGCGTTGCTTCGTAAGGGGCTGATTTGGATCCATATGTTTCATGTTATGGTTAGGTTTACCTTAATACTTCTTTTGTAGTTGAGGATGCTTGCAATAGGGGTTAATCATAAGTGGGATGCTTGTCCAAGTAAGGACAGCACCCAAGCACCGGTCCACCCACACATCAAATTATCAAAGTACCGAACGCGAATCATATGAACGTGATGAAAACTAGCTTGATGATAATTCCCATGTGTCCTCGGGAGCGCTTTTCTCTATATAAGAGTTTGTCCAGGATTGTCCTTTGCTACAAAAAGGATTGGGCCACCTTGCTGCACTTTATTTACATTTTCTATTTGTTGCTCGTTACCAATTATCTTATCACAAAACTATCTGTTACCTATAATTTCAGTGCTTGCAGAGAATACCTTGTTGAAAACCGCTTATCATTTCCTTCTGCTCCTCGTTGGGTTCGACACTCTTACTTATCGAAAGGACTACGATAGATCCCCTATACTTGTGGGTCATCAAGACTCTTTTCTGGCGCCATTGCCGGGGAGTGAAGCGCCTTTGGTAGGTGGAATTTGGTATGGAAAAATTTATATAGTGTGCTGAAATTTACTGTCACTTGTAACTATGGAAAGTAATCCTCTGAGGGGCTTGTTCGGGATATCTTCACCCCGACCAGTAGAGCAAAGAGTTGCTCCTCAACCTACTGAACCTACCAAAGATGAAAATGTCTACTTTGAGATTCCTTCGGGTATGATAGAAAAACTGCTAGCTAATCCTTTTGCAGGAGACGGAACAATGCATCCTGATGAGCACCTAATATATGTGGATGAAGTTCGTGGAATCTTTAAGCTTGCAGGCGTGCTCGATGATGTTATTAAGAATAAGGTCTTCCCTTTATCTTTGAAGGGAGATGCATTGACATGGTATAGGATATGTGATGATATGGGATCATGGAACTACAAACGATTGAAATTGGAATTTCATCAGAAGTTTTATCCTATGCACCTTGTTCATCGTGATCGCAATTATATATACAATTTTTGGCCTCGCGAAGGAGAAAGCATCACTCAAGCTTGGGGGAGGCTTAAATCAATGTTATATTCATGCCCCAATCATGAGCTCCCAAGAGAAATAATTATTCAAAAAATTTATGCTCGGCTTTCTGATAACAATCGCACCATGCTCGATACTTCTTGTGCTGGCTCTTTTATGATGAAGACTATTGAATTCAAATGGGATTTATTGCAAAGAATTAAACGCAACTCTGAAGATTGGGATCTCGACGAAGGTAAGGAGTTAGGTATGACACCTAAGTTTGATTGTGTTAAATCTTTTATGGATACCGATGTTTTCCGTAAATTTAGCGCTAAATATGGACTTGACTCTGAGATAGTAGCTTCTTTCTGTGAATCTTTTGCTGCTCACGTTGATCTCCCTAAGGAGAAGTGGTTTAAATATCATCCTCCCATAGAAGTAAAAGTAGCCGCACCTATTAAAGTTGAAGAAAATACTATCACTTATAATGATCCTATTGTTCCTACTGCTTATGTTGAGAAACCACCTTTTCCTGTTAGGATAAAAGATCATGCTAAAGCTTCAACTGTGGTTCGTAAAAGCAATATTAGAACCTATACACCTCCTGAGCAAGTTAAAGTTGAACCTAATATTGCTATTGTTAAAGATCTCTTGTCTGATAATATTGATGGGCATGTTATTTATTTCTGTGATGAAGCTGCTAGAATTGCTAAACCTTGTGCTAAAGATAAACATAGACCTGTGGTAGGCATGCCTGTTATTTCTGTTAAAATAGGAGATCATTTTTATCACGGCTTGTGTGATATGGGTGCTAGTGCTAGTGCAATACCTATTGACTTATACAAAGAAATTATGCATGATATTGCACTGGCCGAGTTAGAAGATATTGATGTCACGATCAAACTTGCCAATAGAGATACTATTTCACCAATGGGAATTGTTAGAGACGTTGAAGTCTTGTGTGAAAAAACTAAATATCCTGCTGATTTTCTTGTTCTTGGTTCCCCAGAAGATAGTTTTTGCCCCATTATATTTGGTAGACCCTTCTTGAACACTGTTAATGCTAAGATAGACTGCAAAAAGGATGTCGTTACTATTGGTTTGGGTGATATGTCTCATGAGTTCAATTTCTCTAAATTTCGTAGACAACACCGTGAAGAGGAATTGCCTAGTAAAGATGAAATTATTGGTCTTGCATCTATTGCCGTACCTCCTAGTGATCCTTTAGAACAATATTTGCTAGACCATGAAAATGATATGCTTATGAATCAAAGAAGGGAAATAAATGAAGTATTCTTCAAACAGGAACCCATCCTGAAACACAATTTGCCTATTGAAATCCTAGGGGATCCTCCTCCACCCAAGGGTGATCCCGTGTTTGAGCTTAAACCATTGCCTGATACTCTTAAATATGCTTATCTTGATGAAAAGAAGATATATCCTGTAATTATTAGTGCTAACTTTTCAGAAAAGGAGGAAGAAAAATTATTGAAAACTCTGAAGAAGCACCGTGCTGCTATTGGATATACTCTTGATGATCTTAAGGGCATTAGTCTCACTCTATGGCAACACTAAATAAATTAGGAGAAAGATGCCAAACCAGTTCATGATCACCAACGACGGCTGAATCCTAAGATGAAAGAAGTGGTAAGAAAGGAAATACTAAAGCTCCTTGAGGCAGGTATAATTTATCCCGTTGTTGATAGTCAGTGGGTAAGTCCTGTCCATTGTCTCCCTAAGAAGGGAGGTATTACTGTCGTTCCTAATGATAAACATGAATTGATTCCGCAAAGAATTATTACAGGTTATAGGATGGAAATTGATTTCCGCAAATTAAATAAAGCTACTAAAAAGGATAATTACCCCTTACCTTTTATCGATCAAATGCTAGAAAGATTATCCAAACATACACATTTTTGCTTTCTAGATGGTTATTCTGGTTTCTCTCAAATACCTGTGTCAGCCGATGATCAATCAAAGACCACTTTTACTTGCCGTTTCGGTACTTTTGCTTATAGACGTATGCCTTTTGGTTTATGTAATGCACCTGCTGCCTTCCAAAGATGCATGATAGCTATATTCTCTGACTTTTGTGAAAAGATTTGTGAGGTTTTCATGGACGATTTCTCCGTCTATGGATCCTCTTTTGATGATTGCTTAAGCAACCTTGATCGAGTTTTGCAGAGATGTGAAGAAACTAACCTTGTCTTGAATTGGGAGAGGTGCCACTTTATGGTTAATGAAGGAATTGTCTTGGGGCATAAAGTTTCTGAAAGAGGTATTGAAGTTGATAAAGCCAAGGTTGATGCTATTGAAAAGATGCCATGTCCCAAGGACATCAAAGGTATAAGAAGTTTCCTTGGTCATGCCGGTTTTTATAGGAGGTTCATTAAGGACTTCTCAAAAATTTCTCGGCCTCTGACTAATTTATTACAAAAAGACATACCATTTGTCTTCGATGATGATTGTGTAGAAGCATTTGAAATACTTAAGAAAGCATTGATCTCTGCACCCATTATTCAACCACCTGATTGGAATTTACCCTTTGAAATCATGTGTGATGCTAGTGATTATGTTGTAGGTGCTGTTCTAGGGCAAAGAGTTGATAAGAAATTAAATGTTATTCAATATGCTAGTAAAACTCTAGACAATTCTCAGAGAAATTTTGCTACTACTGAAAAAGAATTCTTAGCAGTTGTATTTGCTTGTGATAAGTTCAGACCTTATATTGTTGATTCTAAAGTAACTATTCACACTGATCATGCTGCTATTAAATATCTTATGGAAAAGAAAGATGCTAAACCTAGACTTATTGGATGGGTTCTCTTGTTACAAGAATTTGATTTGCATATTATTGATAGAAAGGGAGCTGAGAACCCCGTTGTAGACAACTTGTCTAGGTTAGAAAATGTTATTGATGACCCACTACCTATTGATGATAGCTTTCCTGATGAACAATTAAATGTCATAAATGTTTCTCGTACTACTCCATGGTATGCTGATTATGCTAATTACATCATTGCTAAATTCATACCACCTAGTTTCACATACCAACAAAAGAAAAAAAACTATGATTTAAGACATTACTTCTGGGATGACCCACATCTTTATAAAGAAGGAGTAGATGGTGTTATTAGACGTTGTGTACCTGAGCATGAACAGGAATAGATCCTACGCAAGTGTCACTCCGAGGCTTATGGATGACACCACGCTGGAGACAGAACTGCACATAAGGTATTGCAATCCGGTTTTTATTGGCCTACTCTCTTCAAGGATGCCCGTAAGTTTGTTTTATCTTGTGATGAATGTCAAAGAATTAGTAATATTAGTAGACGTCAAGAAATGCCTATGAATTATTCACTTGTTATTGAACCATTTGATGTTTGGGGCTTTGATTATATGGGACCTTTTCCTGCCTCCAATGGATACACACATATTTTAGTTGTTGTTGATTACGTTACTAAGTGGGCAGAAGCTATTCCAACTACTAGTGCTGACCATAACACTTCTATTAAGATGCTTAAAGAAGTTATTTTTCCGAGGTTTGGAGTCCCTAGATATTTAATGACTGATGGTGGTTCACATTTTATTCATGGTGCTTTTCGTAAAATGCTTGCTAAGTATGATGTTAATCATAGAATTGCATCTCCTTGTCACCCGTAGTCTAGTGGTCAAGTAGAATTGAGTAATAGAGAACTCAAATTAATTTTGCAAAAGACTGTTACTAGATCTAGAAAGAATTGGTCCAAGAAACTTGATGAAGCATTATGGGCCTATAGAACTGCATATAAAAATCCTATGGGTATGTCTCTGTATAAAATGGTTTATGGAAAAGCATGTCACTTACCTCTCGAACTAGAACATAAGGCTTATTGGGCCATTAAAGAGCTCAACTATGATTTCAAACTTGCCGGTGAGAAGAGGTTATTTGACATTAGCTCACTTGATGAATGGAGAACCCAAGCTTATGAGAATGCCAAATTGTTTAAAGAAGAAGTTAAAAGATGGCATGACAAAAAGATACAAAAGCGTGAGTTTAATGTAGGTGATTATGTATTGCTATACAACTCTCGTTTAAGATTTTTTGCAGGAAAACTTCTCTCTAAATGGGAAGGTCCTTATGTTATCGAGGAGGTCTATCGTTCCGGTGCCATAAAAATCAACAACTTCGAAGGCACGAATCCGAAGGTGGTGAACGGTCAAAGAATCAAACATTATATCTCAGGTAATCCTATAAATGTTGAAACCAATGTTATCGAAACCGTAACCCCGGAGGAATACATAAGAGACAATTTCAAGAACGTTTCAGACTCCGAAAAGGAATAGGTATGTGGTACGGTAAGTAAACCGACTCCAAAACAGTTCTAATGGCAATTTTTCTCCGTTTTGGAATATTTAGAAAAATAGAAAAATAAGAAGCAGTCCGGGAAGGACACGAGGCCTCCACGAGGGTGGAGGGCGCGCCCTAATCCCCTGGGCGCGCCCCCTGCCTCGTGGGCACCTCGTGTACTCTCCGGACTCCGTTTTCTTGCACGATACTTATTTTGGTCGGTAAAAATTCATTATATAATCTCCCGAAGGTTTTGACTCCTGTATCATGCAATTGTCCTCTGTTCTTGTTTCGAGCTATTGCTGCTGCAGATTAGAGCAAGATGTCTTCTCCAGAGTCAGTCGGGGAGAGCCGGGTGTCTCACCCGGCATCGACATCGAGGACAAACAGCGATGCTGCCATTTTGGGCCAGCAACGGAGGAAGAGATGGAGGCTGATTTGAAGAGGATAGATGCCATGGAGGAGGATCAATAAGTCACTTCTCTCTTCCGAGCTGGATTCACGATGGGGGAACTACAGAGCTCGACTATTCCAAACTCGGTCACCCCTTCCAATGTTAGATTTCTTTCTTATGAAAATATGAAGAAGAGTGTCACTTGTTCTCCGGCAGCTATGCAACACCCTTGGGTGCAAGGAGCCTTAGCCGTTACAGGAAAGCTTCGTAAGGAAATAATGGACCTCAAACAGTAAGTCAATAAGCTTGAGGAGGAGAATCGTATCCTGAGGGGCATCATCGCCAAGAATATCACACCATCACCTCCGAAGAAGGAGACATAATCACATGGGTATGGGCACTCCCCTTGGCAACTGCCAAGCTTGGGGGAGGTGCCCCGGTATCGTATCACCACCACATCTCTATCTTTACCGTTTTTCTTAGTTCGATCCTTTTTTAGTAATATCTTGATCTAGTAGAATAAAGTTTTAGTATGATCTAGTTTTGAGTTTTGCTTTATGACCCTTCTATGTAATCGAGTCCGTGAGCTATATATAATAAAGATTAGTGTTGAGTCAAGGGCTTGATTATTTTGCCATGATCTTGAGTGAATAAAATAAAAGAGAAAAGAATAAAAAGAAACAAAGAGATCATATTGATCTTATGGAGAGTGATGACTTCACATATAAAGAGTATGATGATTAAAAGTTGTTGAGAGTTGACAAACATAGCTTTGGTCATCGTTGCAATTAATAGGAAGTAATAAAGAAAGAGAGGTTTCACATATAAATATACTATCTTGGACATCTTTTATGATTGGGAGCACTCATTAAAATATGACATGCTAAAGAGTTGATGTTGGACAAGGAAGACAACGTAATGGGTTATGTTTTCTTATATCTGAAATAAAGTATATTGTCATGGATCATGCAACATGTTGAGCTTGCCTTTCCCCCTCATGCTAGCCAAATTCTTTGCAGCAAGTAGAGATACTACTTGTGCTTCCAAAAACCCTTAAACCCAGTTTTGCCATGAGAGTCCACCATATCTACCTATGAATTGAGTAAGATCCTTCAAGTAAGTTGTCATCGGTGCAAGCAATGAAAATTGCTCTCTAAATATGTATGATTGATTGGTGTGGAGGAAATAAGCTTTATACGAACTTGTGATGTGGAAGAAATAAAAGCGACGGACTGCATAATAAAGGTCTATATCACAAGTGGCAATATAAAGTGACGTTCTTTCGCATTAAGATTTTGTGCATCCAACCTTGAAAGCGCATGGCAACCTCTGCTTCCCTCTGCGAAGGGCCTATCTTTTATTATTATCTTCTACCTTATGCAAGAGTCATGGTGATCTTCACCTTTCCTTTTTACATTTTATCCTTTGGCAAGCATAGTATGTTGGAAATATCCTGATATATATATATATATATATATATATATCTAATTGGATGTAAGTTAGCATGAACTATTATTGTTGACATTACCCTTGAGGTAAAAGGTTGGGAGGCGAAACTATAAGCCCCTATCTTTCTCTGTGTCCGATTAAAACTTCGTAACCACAAGTATTGCGTGAGTGTTAGCAATTGTGAAAGACTAAATGATAGTTGAGTATTTGGACTTGCTAAAAAGCTCTGACATAGACTCTTTCTGATGTTATGATAAATTGCAATTGCTTCAATGACTGAGATTATAGTTTGTTAGTTCTCAATAATGTTTCTGATTCATACTTTGCATTGTGAATAGATTATTACTTAAGCATAAGAAATCATATGACATATCCATATATGTTGCTGTTATGAGAATATTCATGATGCCCTCACGTCCGTATTTTATTTTATCGACACCTCTTCCTCTAAACATGTGGACATATTTATCATTATCGGCTTCCGCTTGAGGACAAGCGAGGTCTAAGCTTGGGGGAGTTGATACGTCCATTTTGCATCATGCTTTTATATCAATATTTATTGCATTATGGGCTGTTATTACACATTATGTCACAATACTTATGCCTATTCTCTCTTATTTTACAAGGTTTACATAAGGAGGGAGAATGCTGGCAGCTTGAATTCTGGGCTGGAAAAGGAGCAAATATTAGAGACCTATTCTACACAACTCCAAAAGTCCTGAAACTCCATGAAATTCATTTTTGGAAATAATTAAAAATACTAAGCGGAAGAAATACTAGAGGGGGCCCAAACCCTGGCCACGAGGGTGGGGGGCGCACCCTACCCCCTGGGCGCACCCCCTCCCTCATGGGCCCCCTGTTGGCCCTCCGGTGCCCATCTTCTGCTATATGAAGTCTTTCATTCAAAGAAAAATCATAACCAAGCTTTCGGGACGAGACTCCACCGCCACGAGGCGGAACCATGGCAGAACCAATCTAGGGCTCCGGCAGAGCTGTTCTGCCGGGGACACTTCCCTCCGGGAGGGGGAAATCATCGCCATCGTCATCACCAACGCTCCTCTCATCGGGAGAGGGCAATCTCCATCAACATCTTCACCAACACCATCTCCTCTCAAACCCTAGTTCATCTCTTGTATCCAATTCTTGTCTCTAAGTCCGGGATTGGTACTTGTAGGTTGCTAGTAGTGTTGATTACTCCTTGTAGTTGATGCTAGTTGGTTTATTTGGTGGAAGATCATATGTTCAGATCCTATATGCATATTAATACTCCTCTGATTATGAACATGAATATGCTTTGTGAGTAGTTACGTTGTTCCTGAGGACATGGGAGAAGTCATGCTATTAGTAGTCATGTGAACTTGGTATTCGTTCGATATTTTGATGAGATGTATGTTGTCTCTCCTCTAGTGGTGTTATGTGAACGTCGACTACATGACACTTCACCATTATTTGGGCCTAGAGGAAGGCATTGGGAAGTAATAAGTAGATGATGGGTTGCTAGAGTGACAGAAGCTTAAACCCTAGTTTATGCGTTGCTTTGTAAGGGGCTGATTTGGATCCATATGTTTCATGCTATGGTTAGGTTTACCTTAATACTTCTTTTGTAGTTGCGGATGCTTGCAATAGGGTTTAATCATAAGTGGGATGCTTGTCCAAGTAAGGACAGCACCCAAGCACCGGTCCACCCACATATCAAATTATCAAAGTACCGAACGCGAATCATATGAACATGATGAAAACTAGCTTGACGATAATTCCCATGTATCCTCGGGAGCGCTTTTCTCTATATAAGAGTTTGTCCAGGCTTGTCCTTTGCTACAAAAAGGATTGGGCCACCTTGCTGCACTTTATTTACTTTTGTTATTTGTTGCTCGTTACCAATTATCTTATCACAAAACTATCTGTTACCTATAATTTCAGTGCTTGCAGAGAATACCTTGCTGAAAACCGCTTATCATTTCCTTCTGCTCCTCGTTGGGTTCGACACTCTTACTTATCGAAAGGACTACGATAGATCCCCTATACTTGTGGGTCATCATGATGATATGGGATCATGGAACTACAACCGATTGAAATTGGAATTTCATCAGAAGTTTTATCCTATGCATCTTGTTCATCGTGATCATAATTATATATATAATTTTTGTCCTCGCGAAGGAGAAAGCATCGCTCAAGCTTGGGGGAGGCTTAAGTCAATGTTATATTCATGCCCCAATCATGAGCTCTCAAGAGAAATTATTATTCAAAATTTTTATGCTCGGCTTTCTCTCAATAATCGCTCCATGCTCGATACTTCTTTGTACTGGTTCTTTTATGATGAAGACTATTGAATTCAAATGGGATTTATTGGAGAGAATTAAATGCAACACTAGAGATTGGGATCTCGACGAAGGTAAGGAGTCATGTATAACACCCAAGTTTGATTGTGTTAAATCTTTTATGGATACCGATGTTTTCCGTGAATTTAGACTAAATATGGACTTGACTCTGAGATAGTAGCTTCTTTCTGTGAATCCTTTGCTACTCATGTTGATCTCCCTAAGGAGAAGCGGTTTAAATATAATCCTCCCATTGAATTATTAGTTGAACCTATTAAAGTTGAAGAAAAGACTATCACTTATAATGTTGATCCTATTGTTCCTACCGCATATATTGAGAAACCACCTTTCCCTGTTAGAATAAAGGATCATGCTAAAGCTTCAACTATGGTTTGTAAGAGTAATACTAGAACATCCACACCCCCTGAGAAAATTAAAGTTGAACCTAGTATTGCTATGGTTAAAGATCTCTTGGCTGATAATATTGATGGGCATGTTATTTATTTCTGTAATGAAGCCGCTAGAATTGCTAGACCCGATACTAAGGGTAAACATAGACCTGTTGTTGGCATGCATGTTATTTCTGTTAAAATAGGAGATCATTGTTATCATAGCTTATGTGATATGGGTGCTAGTGCAAGTGCAATACCTCATTACTTCTACAAAGAAATTATGCATGATATTGCACCGGCTGAGATAGAAGAAATTGATGTTACAATTAAGCTTGCCAATAGAGATACTATTTCACCAGTTGGGATTGTTAGAGATGTTGAAGTCTTGTGTGGGAAGGTTAAATATCCTATTGAGTTTCTTGTTCTTGGTTCCCCACAAGATGACTTTTGTCCCATTATATGTGGTAGACCGTTCTTGAATACTATTAATGCTAAGATAGACTGCGAAAAAGATATTGTTACTGTTGGTTATGTAACATCCCAAATTTTCAATTTGGAATGTTATTCATTATATCAACATTGCATATCATATTTTATTTCATTTTGGCTAGATCCTAGAAATTCTATGCAACTCAAGGACCCACCGGAGAGAGAGTTGGGGATTTCGTTATTTTCAACTTTGGGTTTTCTCAAATTTCGAAAATAGGATCATTTGATTTTATTTATTTTATCTTCAATTATTTCAATAATAAAAATAAGAGAGAGAGAATAAAATGACTTTCCCAAAATAAAGAAATATTGAGGATTTAATAATAAAATCAAATAAGATTTTATTTTGGAGTTTTTCGCTATTTTATTTGGACAGGAAAAAATGCGTGTTTTTCAAAATTGCACTTAGGCCCCAAATAAATGTTCATCTTGTCCGGCTTGATTATAGAAGTCGGGGAAAATATATTTCGGTATTTTTGGAGTTCGTTTAGTATTTCTTTTATATTTTTTTGCGCGTATTTATATAAAAAAACGAAACCGACTATGGGCTGTGTTCGGCCAGGACTCCGCCTGGCCGGGTCCTTTATAAGTCGCGGCCCGACCCCGTCATTGGCCCAAGCCGCCGCGCCCCCGAACCCTAACCCGAGCCGACCCCGCCGCCCGCCGGATCCACCGACGTCGCCGCCCCGTCGCCCGACGCCCGCCGTCGCCTCGCCGCTCGACGCCCGACCCCGCCCCCGTCGTCCCGCCGGAGCCCGCCGGAGCCTCCGCCCCTCGCCGAGGTAGCCGCCGGAGTTGTCGCCGCCGCCGGCGGTTTTCTCTAGAAAACCGCCTGTTTTTTTTTAAAAACTGCGGTTGTTTTATTTTTTTTAGATCGGTTAATTTTTTTTCTTTTTCTCGGTTTAGTTAATTAGCGAGCGTTCGCTCATTCATTCGTTTTAACGAACGTGTTCATCATTTAGTTACAGTTAACGAACGTTCGTTCGATAAACTGTTCGTCAGTTTTTCTTTTTCTCGGATTTTCCGCGATTATTCCAGATCGCGATTTCTGATCCGAGTTTCGTTCTAGTATATCTTTTCGCTCGTTTATCGGAATCAGGCGATTCAAGCGCCTAGAGTTTCGTCACGAAATTCTCTTTCCGTTTAACCAACTCAAACAAGATTTTGCTACTGTAAAATTTGACTTAGATCCAGATTAGTAAACGAAGCTTGTTTCTTTCGCCGTTTGACTTTCGTTGCTTCGTTTGATTTGATTCTTTTTGCAAACCGGAGTTCTTAAGTTGAACTTGCTGGTTAGATCTTTTATTTGAGTTTTACCTGTGCATTAGTTGAGTGCTTACTGTATGCTTGTTTGTTTGCGATAGAGTACCCGGAGTGCGCCGCTTGCTACTTCGAATCTCTAGGTTTCACGGATCATTAGCAAGGCAAGTAACACTTTGATCATACCTCTTTACTACTCAGTTTTATTGCATTAGACCAATCCTCAAACATTGCATGATTAGGATCTAATTAAATTGTCGGTATTGGGAAGTAGATGAGGTAGTACCTATTACCTGTTTTGTTATCAAACCCTGGGAGTTACTTCTACGTTTGCTCATATTGCTATGCTATGCTAGTAGACGTGGATTGGGTGAGTGTATCCATGACAGATGTGAGATTGTTAATTTAATGGTTTACTTAAGGTGGCAACTTGAACACACATCTGGGTGGATTGAGGCACCTGGGTATTCCAGTGATTGCCTCTTTTCTTTTGGACCGCCACCCAGGCTCAAAGGGATCATGAGATTATTCATGCTAGAAACTTCCGTGAGCAGCCACAAGCTATTATGGGCTCTAGCATAGTTGAATAAGTTGTGTGAACTCTTACAGTGGTAGACTAGCAGATGTAGGGGAAAGTAGGTGTAACGTTCTACCCCATCGTAAGGTGCAAACACTTCTGAAAGACTATGTCTCGGTCATCCGTCACTCAAACACCATGTAGTGCGAGTAATCCAATGGAGGAGATCGAGTCTTGTGGGGAAAAGTGCACAAACCTATGCAGAGTGTATAAACTAATCATGGTTAGCCGTGTCCCCGGTTATGGACATCTTGAGTATCTAGTACTTGGATTATCATGTGAATCTCATCATGTTACTCAAATTAATTTTGTTGGGTTAAGGATGATACTAAATTGGGATTGAGATGCTGTCAACCATTCTCAATGTTTAACAACCACCATGATAGTTAAATAAAATTTATTCCTTTGCAGTAGGGAAAAATTGGCTTTTCGCAAAACTATAACCATAGAGCTTTTCACCAGCCAAATATGCATGTAGTGATAGCATTATTCTGTTCATTACTCTCTATGTGTTATTTTTCCAGCATATTCCATGTGCTGACCCGTTTTCAGGCTGCAACGTTTCATGTTGCAGACTTTTCAGACAATGAGTAAGGTGCCTTAGGTCGTGGTCTTATACTCAGTGATGCCGTTGGAGTTGATGGACTCACTTATCTTCCAAGTCTTCCGCTGTTATCGTTTTAGATGGCCTTAAGCCATATTTGTCATACTTATTTCTCTTTTGAGATACTCGATGTAATAAGTGTGTGATTGCTACTCTGTTATAAATCCTCCAAGTACTGTGCGTGTCAGCATTACTGATCCAGGGATGACACTGGTGCATGGTAGATCAGACTGTTTGAGGTCTGGTTGCTACAAAGGTGGTATCAGAGCACACGCTGACTCTAGGACACGACCACTAAGCTTAATCCCTAGAACACTACTCTCTTCTCATTTCTGACTCCTCTCCATTTTCTACTCTTTTAGGAATGGCGGGCGCAAGGAACAAGTTCATGCAACCGGATGAAGATACACCTTTTGGACGACACTTGAAGGAAGTCACTAAGTACCTGAACATCATAATACCAAGCTTCACCGGGACCTACAACGCCACACTACCAGAAGAGGAGCGCTGGTTGATTCAAGTTCAAGTTCCAGGAAGGACGTTCACGCCAATCACTGAGCCCATAGAGTTTTCCTTTGATGCACCAACCTGGAGTTTAGGGGAGAGCATGGCAGCCCACATCACCATGGGACGCATTGGAGAAGTCTACCACAGGGAGCTTAAGGATACTATTTATCAGATTTGTGGGCGCCGAGATGAGCAATGGGAGATGATCAGCACCAAGAAGGATGGATCAATTGCAGCATTCATCCAGGAGCAAAACCAACACATTCGTCGCCAGGAGAACCAGATGTGCGCAGACATGATAGAACTGAAGAAGGCAAAGACTAGGATCATGGAACTGGAGGAAGAACTCAAGGCTACACGCGAGGATTATATGGAGGAAATCGTCGCAATGGTGGAGAAGAATGACGACTTGGAAAAGAAGATCGGAGTATTCATGGGAGACCCGGCACAAAGAGGAGAAGATGATGATTGCGCTTGCCCGGATAACTACATCATCATCGACGACACCGACTCAGACCCCAGTGAAGATGATTTTGTTGATGAAGCTGGAGCAGATATCATGGAGTCTTCGACCGATCAAAATTTCTAGTAGACCACCATAATCAGTAGTAGTATTTCCCCATGTATATAGTATAGTCCGAGCACTTTGTAACGATAGTTAGATCGATTGTATGCCTTGTTTGAATTGATTAAGTGATATTGATTGTGTTTGTCTCATGAGCATATGGGTAGTGTTTTCTCTCTAGACCTCATTCTATTCTAAATTCTCATCTTTCCTAACCTATCAGATGCCTCCGAGACGCGACACCGGATTTGTTTTCCCACCGGAGATCACCCAGTTGATTCAGCAGCAGAATGCCCTGATGCAGGTGTTAGTACAGAACCAAGGCAACAAGAAAAACAACAACAACAACAACCCACCACCACCACCTGTTGATCACTTAACCCGTTTCTTGAGACTGAATCCGCTGATGTTTTCCAGCAGCACCGAGCCGATTGTTGCAGATGATTGGCTCCGCAAAGTTGGAAGGGAGTTGACCACTGCAGGATGCACAGATGCGGAGAGAGTGCGTTTTGCCGCACATCAGCTTGATGGACCTGCAGCATCATGGTGGGAGAATTACACAGCCACACACCCTATTGACACTGTCACATGGGACCAGTTTCAGCAAACTTTCCCTACTGCCCATGTTTCAGCAGGAGCTATGGCTATGAAGAAGCGTGAGTTTCGCAACCTACGCAAAGGAGGACGCACCGTAGGCCAGTATGTGGAGGACTTTAGTAAGTTAGCACGTTATGCTCCAGATGACTTTGCTACAGATGCAGCCAAGCAGGAGAAGTTTCTGGAAGGACTAAATGATGAGCTGAGTATGCAGTTGATGGTAGCAACCTTCAACAACCACCAGGAGTTGGTAGATAGAGCTCTCATGATTGAAGGGAAGCAGCAGCAGATTCAAAGCCGCAAGAGGAAGTATGGACAAGGGAAGTACAATTCTGGAGCTCATCAGAAGCCACGTTTTACCCCAAATTCGGGAGGATCTTTTCAGCATACCCATGGAGAAGGAGGTTCGCACAACCATAGTGGACCCAAGAATGGTAATGGGAATGGAGGAAGCAACGGACAGAACCATAATAACCCATCTACCCCAATTAAGAGAGATCTGAGCCAAGTCACTTGCTACAAGTGCCATAAGACTGGACATTATGCTAATGAATGTCCCGAAGCTAAAAATGGAAATGGCAATGGAAGCTCTGGGAAGAAGCCTAACCCTTTCAATAAAGGACATGTGAACCACGTTTACGTGGAGGAGGTTGAAGCACAGCCTGATGCAGCAATAGGTAAGTTTTTGGTTAAGTCATTTACTGCACTCGTTCTTTTTGATACTGGTGCATCGCATTCATACATATCAAGGGGATTTGTGGATAAGTATAAACTGCCCACCAAAGTTCTTAGAACACCTATGTTAGTAAGTTCACCAGGAGCCGAGTATATGGCAAGCCAAGGATGTTTTCAGATGCCATTGTCCACAGGTAGGCATGTTTTCCCCTCAGACTTGATAATCTTGGAGTCGCAAGGTTTGGATGTGATTTTGGGAATGGATTGGCTCTCGATGTACGGGGGAAACATCGATTGCGCCAGTAAAACAATTTCGCTTACCACCCCAGAAGGAAGAAGGATTAAGTATGTATCCCGGCATGTGCCGAAGAGGACTCAAGTAAATTCCTTATCAGGAGTTGTACAGGAGGAAGTACCAGTGGTGAAGGAATTCCTTGACGTATTTCCAGAGGAGTTGCCAGGCATGCCACTGGATAGAGACATTGATTTTTTGATTGAGCTTTTGCCAGGCACAGGTCCAATATCAAAGAGACCGTACAGGATGCCCACTAAGGATTTAGAAGAAATTAAGAAGCAGATTAAGGAGTTACTGGATAAAGGCTATATTCGCCCAAGTTCTTCACCTTGGGGATCACCCGTACTTCTAGTGGAGAAGAAAGATGGATCGTTGACGATGGTTGTCGATTATCGTGGATTGAATTAAGTGACCATCAAAAATAAGTACCCACTGCCGATGATCAATGATCTGTTTGACCGATTACAAGGAGCTAAGGTATTTTCCAAGATCGATCTACGATCAGGATACCATCAGTTGAAGATTCGAGAGCAGGATATACCTAAGACGGCTTTTACCACCAGGTATGGGCTGTACGAGTATACCGTTATGTCATTTGGTCTGACTAACGCACCTGCCTATTTCATGAACCTGATGAACAAAGTGTTTATGGAGTTTCTGGATAAGTTCGTCGTAGTATTCATCGATGATATTTTGATTTACTCAAAGAATGAAGAGGAACATAAGGAGCATTTGCGTTTGGTACTTGAGAAGGTCAGAGAACATCAGTTATACGCCAAGTTCAGCAAATGTGAGTTTTGGTTGAAGGAAGTTGGATTCCTCGGGCACGTTATATCCGGAGAAGGAATAGCAGTAGACCCCACCAAAGTCGACACTGTGACAAACTGGGAATCACCCACATCAGTTGGAGAGATCCGGAGTTTTCTTGGACTTGCAGGATACTACCGGAGGTTCATTGAGAATTTCTCAAGGATTGCTAAGCCCATGACAGAGCTGTTGAAGAAGGACACCAAGTTCAATTGGACTGAGGAATGTGAAGCTAGTTTCCAAGAGTTGAAGAAACGTTTGGTTACATCACCAGTGTTGATTCTGCCAGATCAACGCAAGGATTATGAAGTATATTGCGACGCTTCACGTCGAGGACTTGGAGCAGTGCTAATGCAGGAGGGAAGAGTTGTTTCATATGCTTCACGACAACTTAAACCCCATGAGAAGAATTATGCCACGCATGATTTGGAGTTAGCAGCCATAGTGCATGCGTTGAAGACATGGAGACATTTTCTCATCGGAAATCACTGTGAGGTGTACATGGATCACAAGAGTTTGAAGTACATTTTCACGCAAAAGGAGTTGAATCTCAGGCAGAGGAGATGGTTGGACCTCATAAAGGATTGTGATATGAGATTGCATTATCACCCCGGAAAGGCTAACGTAGTAGCCGATGCGTTGAGCCGCAAAAGTCATGTCAACACACTCATGACCGGAGAATTACCCAAGAAGTTAGCCGAGGATCTTCGTGAACTGCGTTTGGAAATAGTTCCGAGAGGCTATGTAGCAACGTTGGAGATTCAGTCTACCTTGATGGAAAAGATCAGGGAAGCTCAGAAGACAAACAAGGAGATTGACGAGATAAAGAAAAGGATGAGTAAAGGAAAAGCCAAGGGATTTCGTGAGGATGAGCACGATACCTTATGGTTTGAGGACCGCGTTTATGTGCCCAATGATCCGGAGATCAGGAAGTTGATCTTGCAAGAGGCCCATGATTCGCCGTATTCGATTCACCCAAGAAATACCAAGATGTATTTGGATTTGAAGGATACTTTCTGGTGGACCGGAATGAAGAAGGATATTGCGGAGTATGTAGCAGTTTGTGTTGTATGTCAGAGAGTGAAGGCAGAGCATCAGAAGCCAGCAGGATTGCTACAGCCATTGCCGATACCCGAATGGAAGTGGGATAAACTAGGCATGGATTTTATCACGGGATTGCCCAGGACTCGTTCAGGCTATGACTCGATATGGGTTGTAGTCGATCGTTTGACGAAGGTAGCTCATTTCATCCCAGTGAAGACCACTTACACCAGTGCTAAGTTGGCAAAGATATACATGACTAGGATCGTATGTCTGCATGGAGTTCCGAGGACCATTGTATCAGATAGAGGAACCCAGTTTACTTCAAAGTTTTGGAATCAGTTACATGAAACTTTGGGTACCAGGCTAGATTTCAGCACAGCCTTTCACCCACAGACAGACAGACAGACCGAGAGAGTCAATCAGATTTTGGAAGATATGCTGAGAGCTTGTGCGCTAGATTATGGATCTAGTTGGGACGACAATTTGCCGTATGCAGCGTTTTCTTACAACAACAGTTATCAATCCAGTTTGAAGATGGCCCCTTTCGAAGCTTTGTACGGAAGGAGGTGTAGAACACCATTGTTATGGGACGAAGTTGGAGACCGCCAGTTGTTTGGACCAGATTTGATTAAAGAGTCTGAACAGAAAGTGAAGTTGATTCGCGATAGGCTCAAGGTAGCCCAGTCCAGGCAGAAGAGTTATGCGGATTCTAAAAGCAAGGAGACAGTTTACGAAGTCGGAGACATAGTTTACCTACGAGTATCACCACTTCGAGGAGTGAAGCGCTTTGGAGTTAAGGGAAAGTTAGCGCCACGTTTTGTAGGACCATACAAAGTTTTGGAGCGTATGGGAGAAGTTGCTGTAACGCCCACGATGCGGCTATATCTCCCACGTGTCGAGGCACGACTTAGAGGCATAACCGTATTGTGGTATTGTCGCAAGAAGGGTTATCTTCACACAATCCCATGTAATGAACAAGAATGGGATAACGAGAGTTGGCTTACAATCGCCACTTCACACAATACATAAATATAATTCATACATCATCCAAAATCCACACATAGACCAACTACGGTCAAAACCAAATGAAAATAAGATGACCCCAAATGCTAGATCCCCGATCGTCCCAACTGGGCTCCACTACTGATCATCAGGAAAAGACACATAGTAACGACCACGTTCCTCATCGAACTCCCACTTGAGCTCGGTTGCGTCATCTGCACTGGCATCGTTGGTACCTGCAACTGTTTTGGTAGAATCTGTGAGTCACGAGGACTCAGCAATCTCACACCCACGAGATCAAGTCGATTTAAGCTTATAGGAAAGGATGGGGTAATGAGGTGGAGCTGCAGCAGGCACTAAGCATATATGGTGGCTAACATACGCAAATGAGAGCGAGAAGAGAAGCAACGCAACGGTCGCAAAGCTAGAAATGATCAAGAAGTGATCCTGAAACTACTTACGTTCATGCATAACTCAAACCGTGTTCACTTCCCGGACTCCGCCGAGAAGAGACCATCACGGCTACACACACGGTTGATGTATTTTAATTGGGTCAAGTGACAAGTTCTCTACAACAGGACATTAACAAATTCCCATCTGCCTCATAACCGCGGGCACGGCTTTCGAAAGATAATACCCTGCAGGGGTGTCCCAACTTAGCCCATTATAAGCTCTCACGGTCAACGAAGGATAAACTTTCTCCCGAGAAGACCCGATCGGTCTTGGAATCCCGGTTTACAAGACATTTCGAGAATGGTAAAACAAGACCAGCAAAGCCACCCGAATGTGCCGACAAATCCCGATAGGTGCTGCACATATCTCGTTCTCAGGGCACACCGGATGGGCAAGATGTCGGGTTGGCATAGACCCTGGTTGCCCAGGGGGCGCCGGACGTCGCCTAGTTTGGGCCAGCACTCGAAGGAGCACTGGTCCGGGGGTTTAAATAAAGATGACCCTCGGGCTCGCAAAAACCCGGGGGGAAAAGGCTTAGGTGGCAAATGGTAAAACCAAGGTTGGGCCTTGCTAGAGGAGTTTTATTCAAGGCGAACTGTCAAGGGGGTCCCATAAATCACCCAACCGCGTAAGGAACGAAAAATCAAGGAACATAATACCGGTATGACGGAAACTAGGGCGGCAAGAGTGGAACAAAACACCATGCATAAGGCCGAGCCTTCCACCCTTTACCAAATATCTAGATGCATTAATTAAATAAGAGATATTGTGATATTCCAAAATATCCATGTTCCAACATGGAACCAACTTCAACTACCTGCAACTAGCAACGCTATAAGAAGGGCTGAGCAAAAGCGGTAACTTAGCCAAACAACGGTTTGCTAGGAAAGGATGGTTAGAGGTTTGACATGGCAATATGGGAGGCATGATATAGCAAGTGGTAGGTAGCGCAGTATGGCAATAGAACGAACAACTAGCAAAGCAAAGATAGAAGTGATTTCAAGGGTATGGTCATCTTGCCTGCAAGGTTCTCAGAGTTGTCGAAAGCTTGATCCTCGTAAGCGTACTCAACAGGTTCCTCGTTCACGAACTCGTCTCCCGGCTCTACCCAAAACAAGAACACAAGCAATGGAACCATAATCAATCACGGGAAATGCACAAGCAACATGATGCAAAACATGCATGATATGCGAGATGTGATATGCGATGCATATGCGTGCTCCGAAAGAAAAATGATGAACAAGGCAGTAACTTGGCAAACCAAGCATGCCACTGGAAAGATGAGATGATTTCGGTCGAAATCGATATAAAGATCACCGGAAACGGATGCACGGTTTGCAAATGGCAAGCAAAACAAGAATGACACGATTCTGCGATTAACAGCATGATAGCACTTAGAATACATCAAGAAGCTATGCTACAGCACTCCAACATAGCAACAAAGCATATGACAGTAATCTACAGGAGATGCTTGACAAAATATGAACACTGAGCTACGGCTAGATCACAACATAACAGGCTCAAACAAGCATGGAAAAAGTGCAAAAGATATCAGGTTCACAGACTTGGTGAAATTACTGGACATGGCAGAAACAGCATCAGGTAACAATGTTCAGAGCAAGAAAAACATATGCTACAGGAACCTAACATGGCAAAACAAGGCATGACATGAATCTACTAAATTCATATAATAAAAGTCCCTTACTGACAAAGAGCCAAAAAGGAACATAAGATATGATGGCAACCATGTAAACATAGCAAGTTTCGTTAACAGGTTTCAGACTTGGCAGAAAACAGAGCATGGCAGAAACAGACATTATGAGGGCATCTTTGTGAGCTTGATTCACTCAACATAAAGCAATGCATGACAAAACAAGCATACCTACAGCAAGATGGCATGTTTATGAAGCTATCCATTGCAAGAGAAATTCCATAGAATGTATGAAACAATTACAACAACCTTGGCAAAATTGAATATCATGTTAAGAATCTGCCAGAAATATTTTATAGCAAAAGTAGAGAAAGATTGAGTCATGCTATGGCACTCCATAATTGCAAACAAGGGCATGAATGGAGATACCACAACTATATCTACAAAATATCATTACTGAACATCACCAAAAGGAGCATGGATCTCTCTGTAGACACATGGATACATAGCAACAAAATAATAGCAGTCACAGACAGCAAAATAACAAAATAACTAGTCCCTGAAATCAGAAACATCACGAAGCCTAGTTTGCATACTTGTGCTAGTCACCACAGAGATCACAAAAATACATGGCATACACCTCTGTAAAGATGGAATGGCATACATCAAAACACCTCTAGAGCTCATGCCCATAAGATGCACAGATCAATAGCAACAAAAATAACAAATCCTCAAGTTCTGATACGTAACAGCAGATAACAGCAACTAGCACTCTTGCACCAGAGATTTGGGCATCAAGATTGAATCAAATGAACATGGTGCAATGGAACAAAATGAAGAGCATCTTGAGACGAACATTCCGATATATTACACGCACGAAACGGAGCTATATGAAGAGAGTTATGATGCGATGAACATGACCATGTAATGTAAAAATCTCAGACTTAGAATATTTTAGGGAGAGGGGGGAGTCAACCTTCTGTCTCAGATCGGATTGGGGCTAGGGTTGCTCGAGCTCGAGGCTCGCCGGCGGTGGAGGCGATGGCCGGAGGAGAGGAGGGAGACGGAGGAGAGGGCCGGCGGGGAGGCGACACCGGCGAACGGCGGAGGAGCTCCGACGGGGCCCTCGGGCGCGGGGAGGCGCGGTGCGCCGGCGTCGGCGGCAGGGCGCCGTGGGCTCACGGCCGGACGGCGAGGCGGGAACGGTGGCGGCCGGCGGAGGCGCGGGGGCGCTGGAGGGAGACGGCGGCGGCGCGTGGGCGGGGCGCCGTAGGCTCGGGGCGAGGAGGCACAGGCCCGGCGGGGGCCGGCCACGGGCTTGCGGGCTGCGGCGACGGCGCGGCGTACGGCCGCCACGTGGCACGCCGTGAATGGGCGGGGGCGGCGGCGCAGTTGTATCCGGCCCCGGGCGGACACGTCCGGCGGCGCGGAGGAGCGGGGTTAGGGTTTGATCTGTGAATAATTTCGGAGGGGGGAGGTGTTTTATAGGTAGAGGGAGCTAGGAGACTCCAAATTGAGCACGGTTTTCGCCCACACAATCGTGATCGAACGCCCTAGAGCATGGAAGAGACTTAGAAGGATTTTTGGGCTGTTTGGAGGGGGGTTTTGCTGCAACACACAAAAGGACTTTGCGGTTACCCGGTTAACCGTTGGAGCATCAAACGACCTCCAAATGGAACGAAACTTGACAGGTGGTCTACCGGTGGTATACCAAGGCCACTTGACAAGACTCGGTCCATTCCGAGGACGGTCACCACCCGCTCACGAAAAGAAAACAAAAGGGGTGCGCCGGAGGAGGTGGGAGTGTCGGATTGCAAAACGGACAACGGGGAAAATGCTCGGATGCATGAGACGAACACGTATGCAAATGAGATGCACATGATGACATGATATGAGATGCATGACATGAACAAAATGCAAAAACGAAAAAACAAAACCCGACCACGGAGGGAATAACATAACACATAGCCGAAAATGGCAAGAGTTGGAGTTACAAATATGGCAAGTTACATCCGGGGTGTTACAGTTGCTTACAAGCTGGAATTGCCTGAAGGATTGTCAGGAGTTCATGATGTATTTCACGTGGCCCAGTTAAAGAAGTGCCACGCAGAGATGGCTGAGATACCACGGAGAGATACAGTGCCATTGGAAGCGATTCAGCTGGATAGTGACTTGACCTATGAGGAGAAACCAGTTAAGATTCTTGAGTATGCCAGCCGAGTCACCCGCAACAAGGTTATCAAGTTTTGCAAAGTTCAGTGGAGTCACCATACCGAGGATGAAGCCACCTGAGAGCGAGAGGAGGATCTACGGAAGGACCACTCTCACCTATTTTCCAGCCAACCCGAATCTCGAGGGCGAGATTCCTCTTAAGGGGGTAGGTTTGTAACATCCCAAATTTTCAATTTGGAATGTATACATTAGATCAACATTGCATATCTTATTTTATTTCATTTTGGCTAGATCCTAGAAATTCTACGCAACTCAAGGACCCACCGGAGAGAGAGAGAGAGTTGGGGATTTCGTTATTTTCAAATTTGGGTTTTCTCAAATTTTGAAAATAGGATCATTTGATTTTATTTATTTTATCTTCAATTATTTCAATAATGAAAATAAGAGAGAGTGAATAAAATGACTTTCCCAAAATAAAGAAATATTGAGGATATAATAATAAAATCAAATAAGATTTTATTTTGGAGTTTTTCGCTATTTTATTTGGATAGGAAAAAATGCGCGTTTTCCAAAATTGCATTTAGGCCCCCAATAAATGTTCATCTTGTCCGACTTGATTTTAGAAGTCGAGGAAAATTTATTTCGGGATTTTTGGAGTTTGTTTAGTATTTATTTTGTTTGTTTTTCTGCACGTATTTATTAAAAAAAAACGAAACCGACTATGGGCCGTGTTCGGCCAGGACTCCGCCTGGCCGGGTCCTTTATAAGTCGCGGCCCGACCCCGCCGTTGGCCGGGTCCTTTATAAGTCGCGGCCCGACCCCGCCGTTGGCCGGGTCCTTTATAAGTCGCGGCCCAACCCCACCGTTGGCCCAAGCCGCCGCGCCCCCGAACCCTAACCCTTGCCGCCCCGTCGCCCGACGCCGTCGCCCCGCCGCCCGTCGTCCCACCGCCGCCCGCCGACCCCGCCGGAGCCCGCCGGAGCCGCCGCCCCTCGCCGAGGTAGCCGCCGGAGTTGTCGCCGCCACCGGCGGTTTTCTCTAGAAAACCGCCCGGTTTTTTTTAAAAAAAAACTGCGGTTGTTTTATTTTTTTAGATCGGTTTATTTTTTTTCTTTTTTCGGTTTAGTTAATTAGCGAGCGTTCGCTCGTTCGTTCGTTTTAACGAACGTGATCATCGTTTAGTTACAGTTAACGAACGTTCGTTCGATAAACTGTTCGTCAGTTTTTCTTTTTCTCGGATTTTCCGCGATTATTCCAGATCGCGATTTCTGATCCGAGTTTCGTTCTGGTATATCTTTTCGCTCGTTTATCGGAATCAGGCGATTCAAGCGCCTAGAGTTTCGTCTCGAAATTCTCTTTCCATTTAACCAACTCAAACAAGTTTTTGCTACTGTAAAATTTGACTTAGATCCAGATTAGTAAACGAAGCTCGTTTCTTTCGCCGTTTGACTTTCGTTGCTTCGTTTGATTTGATTCTTTTTGCAAACCGGAGTTCTTAAGTTGAACTTTCTAGTTAGATCTTTTATTTGAGTTTTACCTGTGCATTAGTTGAGTGCTTACTGTATGCTTGTTTGTTTGCGATAGAGTACCCGGAGTGCGCCGCTTGCTACTTCGAATCTCTAGGTTTCACGGATCATCAGCAAGGCAAGTAACACTTTGATCATACCTCTTTACTACCCAGTTTTGTTGCATTAGACCAATTCTTAAACATTGCATGATTAGGATCTAATTAAATTGTGGGTATTGGGAAGTAGATGAGGTAGTACCTATTACCTGTTTTGTTATCAAACCCTGGGAGTTACTTCTACGTTTGCTCATATTGCTATGCTATGCTAGTAGACGTCGATTGGGTGAGTGTATCCATGACAGATGTGAGATTGTTCATTTAATGGTTTAATTAATGTGGCAACTTGAACACACATCTGGGTGGATTGAGGCACCTGGGTATACCAGTGATTGCCTGTTTTCTTTTGGACCGCCACCCAGGCTCAAAGGGATCATTAGATTATTCTGTTGGGAATCGTAGCATAATTTTAAAATTTTCCTACGCTCACCAAGATGCATCTATGGAGAATACTAGCAACGAGGGGAAAGGAGTGCATCTACATACCCTTGTAGACCGCGAGCGGAAGCGTTCCAATGAACGTGGATGACGGAGTCGTACTCGCCGTGATCCAAATCACCGATGACCGAGTGCCGAACGGACGGCACCTCCGCGTTCAACACACGTACGGTGCAGCGACGTCTCCTCCTTCTTGATCCAGCAAGGGGGAAGGAGAGGTTGATGGAGATCCAGCAGCATGACGGCGTGGTGGTGGATGTAGCGGGTCTCGGCAGGGCTTTGCCAAGCTTCTGCGAGAGAGAGAGAGGTGTTGCAGGGGAGGAGGGAGGCGCCCAAGGCTGTGTGTTGCTGCCCTCCCTCCCCCCCTTTACATAGGCCCCCTGGGGGGCGCCGGCCCTGGGAGATGGGATCTCCAAGGGGGGGCGGCGGCCAAAGGGGGGAAGGGGTTGCCTTGCCTCCCAAGGCAAGGGGGAAGCTCCCCCTAGGGTTCCCAATCCTAGGCGCATGGGGGGAGGCCCAAGGGGGGCGCCCCAGCCCACTAAGGGCTGGTTCCCTTCCACTTTCAGCCCACGGGGCCCTCCGGGATAGGTGGCCCCACCCGGTGGACCGCCGGGACCCTTCCGGTGGTCCCGGTACAATACCGGTAACCCCCGAAACTTTCCCGGTGGCCGAAACTGGACTTCCTATATATAATTCTTCACCTCCGGACCATTCCGGAACCTCTCGTGACGTCCGGGATCTCATCCGGGACTCCGAACAACTTTCGGGTTTCCGCATACATATATCTCTACAACCCTAGCGTCACCGAACCTTAAGTGTGTAGACCCTACGGGTTCGGGAGACATGCAGACATGACCGAGACGCCTCTCCGGTCAATAACCAACAGCGGGATCTGGATACCCATGTTGGCTCCCACATGTTCCACGATGATCTGATCGGATGAACCACGGTGTCGAGGATTCAATCAATCCGTATGCAATTCCCTTTGTCAATCGATATGTTACTTGCCCGAGATTCGATCGTCGGTATCCCAATACCTGGTTCAATCTCGTTACCGGCAAGTCTCTTTACTCGTACCGCAATGCATGATCCCGTGACTAACGCCTTAGTCACATTGAGCTCATTATGATGATGCATTACCAAGTGGGCCCAGAGATACCTCTCCGTCACACGGAGTGACAAATCCCAGTCTCGATCCGTGCCAACCCAACAGACACTTTCGGAGATACCCGTAGTGCACCTTTATAGTCACCCAGTTACGTTGTGACGTTTGGCACACCCAAAGCACTCCTACGGTATCCGGGAGTTGCACGATCTCATGGTCTAAGGAAAAGATACTTGACATTGGAAAAGCTCTAGCAAACGAAACTGCACGATCTTTTATGCTATGCTTAGGATTGGGTCTTGTCCATCACATCATTCTCCTAATGATGTGATCCCGTTATCAATGACATCCAATGTCCATAGTCAGGAAACCATAACTATCTGTTGATCAACGAGCTAGTCAACTAGAGGCTTACTAGGGACAGGTTGTGGTCTATGTATTCACACATGTATTATGATTTCCGGACAATACAATTATAGCATGAATAATAGACTATTATCATGAACAAAGAAATATAATAATAACCATTTATTATTGCCTCTAGGGCATATTTCCAACAGTCTCCCACTTGCACTAGAGTCAATAATCTAGTTACATTGTGATGAATCGAACACCCATTGCGTCCTGGTGTTGATCATGTTTTGCCCTAGGGAGAGGTTTAGTCAACGGATCTGCTACATTCAGGTCCGTATGTACTTTACAAATATCTATGTCTCCATTTTGAACACTTTCACGAATGGAGTTGAAGCGACGCTTGATATGCCTGGTCTTCCTGTGAAACCTGGGCTCCTTCGCAAGGGTAATAGCTCCAGTGTTGTCACAGAAGAGAGTCATCGGTCCCGACGCATTGGGAATCACCCCAAGATCGGTAATGAACTCCTTCATCCAGACTGCTTCCTGCGCTGCCTCCGAGGCTGCCATGTACTCTGCTTCACATGTAGATCCCGCCACGACGCTTTGCTTGCAACCGCACCAGCTTGCTGCTCCTCCATTCAAAATATACACGTATCCGGTTTGTGACTTCGAGTCATCCAGATTTGTGTCGAAGCTAGCGTCGACGTAACCCTTTACGACGAGCTCTTCGTCACCTCCATAAACGAGAAACATATCCTTAGTCCTCTTCAGGTACTTCAGGATATTCTTGACCGCTGTCCAGTGTTCCTTGCCGGGATTACTTTGATACCTTCCTACCAAACTTACGGCAAGGTTTACATTAGGTCTGGTACACAGCATGGCATACATAATAGACCCTATGGCCGAGGCATAGGGGATGACACTCATCTCTTCTATATCTTCTGCCGTGGTCGGGCATTGAGCTGTGCTCAATTGCACACCTTGCAATACAGGAAAGAACCCCTTCTTGGACTGATCCATATTGAACTTCTTCAATATCTTGTCAAGGTACGTACTCTGTGAAAGACCAATGAGGCGTCTTGATCTATCTCTATAGATCTTGATGCCTAATATATAAGCAGCTTCTCCAAGGTCCTTCATTGAAAAACACTTATTCAAATAGGCCTTTATACTTTCCAAGAATTCTATATCATTTCCCATCAATAGTATGTCATCCACATATAATATGAGAAATGCTACAGAGCTCCCACTCACTTTCTTGTAAACACAGGCTTCTCCATAAGTCTGTGTAAACCCAAACGCTTTGATCATCTCATCAAAGCGAATGTTCCAACTCCGAGATGCTTGCACCAGCCCATAGATTGAGCGCTGGAGCTTGCATACTTTGTTAGCATTCTTAGGATCGACAAAACCTTCCGGCTGCATCATATACAACTCTTCCTTAAGGAAGCCGTTAAGGAATGCCGTTTTGACGTCCATCTGCCATATCTCATAATCATAGTATGCGGCAATTGCTAACATGATTCGGACGGACTTCAGCTTCGCTACGGGTGAGAAAGTCTCATCGTAGTCAACCCCTTGAACTTGTCGATAACCCTTAGCGACAAGTCGAGCTTTGTAGATGGTCACATTACCATCTGCGTCCGTCTTCTTCTTAAAGATCCATTTGTTTTCTATGGCTCGCCGCTCATCGGGCAAGTCAGTCAAAGTCCATACTTTGTTTTCATACATGGATTCTATCTCGGATTTCATGGCTTCTAGCCATTTGTCGGAATCCGGGCCCGCCATCGCTTCTTCATAGTTCGAAGGTTCACCGTTGTCTAACAACATGATTTCCAGGACAGGGTTGCCGTACCACTCTGGTGCGGAACGTGTCCTTGTGGACCTACGAAGTTCAGTAACATGATCCGAAGCTTCATGATCATCATCATTAACTTCCTCCCCAGTCGGTGTAGGCACCACATGAACATTTTCCCACGCTGCGCTACTTTCCGGTTCGGACGGGGTGACTATCACCTCATCAAGTTCCACTTTCCTCCCACTCAATTCTTTCGAGAGAAACTCCTTCTCCAGAAAGGACCCGTTCTTGGCAACGAAGATCTTGCCTTCGGATCTGAGGTAGAAGGTATACCCAATAGTTTCCTTAGGGTATCCTATGAAGACGCATTTTTTCGGTTTGGGTTCGAGCTTTTCAGGTTGAAGTTTCTTGACATAAGCATCGCATCCCCAAACTTTTAGAAATGACAGCTTAGGTTTCTTCCCAAACCATAATTCATACGGTGTTGTCTCAACGGATTTAGACGGTGCCCTATTTAAAGTGAATGCGGCAGTCTCTAAAGCATAACCCCAAAATGAGAGCGGTAAATCGGTAAGAGACATCATAGATCGCACCATATCCAATAGAGTGTGATTACGACGTTCGGACACACCATTTCTCTGAGGTTTTCCAGGCGGCATGAGTTGTGAAACTATTCCACATTTCCTTAAGTGTGCACCAAACTCGTGACTTAAATATTCTCCACCACGATCTGATCGTAAGAATTTTATTTTCCTGTCACGTTGATTCTCAACTTCACTCTGAAATTCCTTGAACTTTTCAAAGGTTTCAGACTTGTGTTTCATTAGGTAGACATACCCATATCTACTTAAATCATCAGTGAGAGTGAGAACATAACGATATCCTCCGCGAGCCTCAACACTCATTGGACCGCACACATCGGTATGTATGATTTCCAATAAGTTGGTTGCTCGCTCCATTGTTCCGGAGAACGGAGTCTTGGTCATCTTATCCATGAGGCATGGTTCGCATGTGTCAAATGATTCGTAATCAAGAGACTCCAAAAGTCCATCTGCATGGAGCTTCTTCATGCGCTTGACACCAATGTGACCAAGGCGGCAGTGCCACAAGTATGTGGGACTATCGTTATCAACTTTACATCTTTTGGTATTCACACTATGAACATGTGTAACATCACGTCCGAGATTCATCAAAAATAAACCATTGACCAGCGGGGCGTGACCATAAAACATATTTCTCAAATAAACAGAACAACCATTATTCTCGGATTTAAATGAGTAGCCATCTCGAATTAAACGAGATCCAGATACAATGTTCATGCTCAAAGCTGGCACTAAATAACAATTATTGAGGTTTAAAACTAATCCCATAGGTAGATGCAGAGGTAGCGTGCCGACGGCGATCACATCGACCTTGGAACCATTCCCGACGCGCATCGTCACCTCATCCTTCGCCAGTCTCCGTTTATTCCGTAGTTCCTGTTTTGAGTTACAAATATGAGCAACCGCACCGGTATCAAATACCCAGGAGCTACTACGAGTACTGGTAAGGTACACATCAATTACATGTATATCACATATACCTTTGGTGTTGCCGGCCTTCTTCTTGTCCGCTAAGTATTTGGGGCAGTTCCGCTTCCAGTGACCACTTCCCTTGCAATAAAAGCACTTAGTCTCGGGCTTGGGTCCATTCTTTGACTTCTTCCCGGTAACTGGTTTACCAGGCGCGGCAACTCCCTTGTCGTCCTTCTTGAAGTTCGTCTTACCCTTGCCCTTCTTGAACTTAGTGGTTTTATTCACCATCAACACTTGATGTTCTTTTCTGATCTCTACCTCAGCTGATTTCAGCATTGAATATACCTCAGGAATGGTCTTTTCCATCCCCTGCATATTGAAGTTCATCACAAAGCTCTTGTAGCTTGGTGGAAGCGACTGGAGGATTCTGTCAATGACCGCGTCATCCGGGAGATTAACTCCCAGCTGAGACAAGCGGTTATGCAACCCAGACATTCTGAGTATGTGCTCACTAACAGAACTATTCTCCTCCATTTTACAGCTGAAGAACTTGTCGGAGACTTCATATCTCTCGACCCGGGCATGAGCTTGGAAAACCATTTTCAGCTCCTCGAACATCTCATATGCTTCATGTTTCTCAAAACACTTTTGGAGACCCGGTTCTAAGCTGTAAAGCATGCCGCACTGAACGAGGAAGTAATCATCAGCACGTGATTGCCAAGCGTTCATAACTTCTTGGTTCTCTGGGATTAGTGCTTCACCTAGCGGTGCTTCTAAGACATAATCTTTCTTGGCTACTATGAGGATGAGCCTCAGGTTCCGGACCCAGTCCGTATAGTTGCTGCCATCATCTTTTAGCTTCGTTTTCTCTAGGAACGCTTTGAAATTGAGGACAACGTTGGCCATTTGATCTACAATACATAGTGTAAAGATTTTAGACTAAGTTCATGATAATTGAGTTCATCTAATCAAATTATTTAATGAACTCCCACTCAGATAGACATCCCTCTAGTCATCTAAGTGATACATGATCCGACTTTAACTAGGTCATGTCCGATCATCACGTGAGATGGACTAGTCAAGATCGGTGAACATCTCCATGTTGATCGTATCTTCTATACGACTCATGCTCGACCTTTCGGTCCTCCGTGTTCCGAGGTCATGTCTGTACATGCTAGGCTCGTCAAGTCAACCTAAGTGTATTGCGTGTGTTCCGAGGCCATGTCTGTACATGCTAGGCTCGTCAACACCCGTTGTATTCGAACGTTAGAATCTATCACACCCGATCATCACGTGGTGCTTCGAAACAACGAACCTTCGCAACGGTGCACAGTTAGGGTGAACACTTTCTTGAAATTAATATAAGGGATCATCTTACTTACTACCGTCGTTCTAAGCAAATAAGATGCAAAAACATGATAAACATCACATGCAATCAAATAGTGACATGATATGGCCAATATCATCATGCTCCTTTGATCTCCATCTTCGGGGCACCATGATCATCTTCGTCACCGGCATGACACCATGATCTCCATCATTGTGTCTTCATGAAGTCGTCACGCCAACGATTACTTCTACTTGTATGGCTAACGCGTTTAGCAACAAAGTAAAGTAAATTACATGGCGTTATTCAATGACACGCAGGTCATGCAAAATAATAAAGACAACTCCTATGGCTCCTGCCGGTTGTCATACTCATCGACATGCAAGTCGTGATTCCTATTACAAGAATATGATCAATCTCATACATCACATATATCATTCATCACATCTTCTGGCCATATCACATCACATAGCACTTGCTGCAAAAACAAGTTAGACGTCCTCTAATTGTTGTTGCAAGTTTTTACGTGGTTTGTAGGTTTCTAGCAAGAACGTTATCTTACCTACGTATGACCATAACGTGATTTGCCAATTTCTATTTACCCTTCATAAGGACCCTTTTCATCGAATCCGTTCCGACTAAAGTAGGAGAGACAGACACCCGCTAGCCACCTTATGCAACTAGTGCATGTCGGTCGGTGGAACCAGTCTCACGTAAGCGTACGTGTAAGGTCGGTCCGGGCCGCTTCATCCTACAATGCCGCCGAAACAAGAAACGACTAGTAGCGGCAAGAAGAATTGGCAAACTCAACGCCCACAACTGCTTTGTGTTCTACTCGTGCATAGTAACTACGCATAAACCTGGCTCTGATACCACTGTTGGGAATCGTAGCATAATTTTAAAATTTTCCTACGCTCACCAAGATGCATCTATGGAGAATACTAGCAACAAGGGGAAAGGAGTGCATCTACATACCCTTGTAGATCGCGAGCGGAAGCGTTCCAATGAACGTGGATGACGGAGTCGTACTCGCCGTGATCCAAATCACCGATGACCGAGTGCCGAACGGACGGCACCTCCGCGTTCAACACACGTACGGTGCAGCGACGTCTCCTCCTTCTTGATCCAGCAAGGGGGAAGGAGAGGTTGATGGAGATCCAGCAGCACGACGGCGTGGTGGTGGATGTAGCGGGTCTCGGCAGGGCTTTGCCAAGCTTCTGCGAGAGAGAGAGAGAGGTGTTGCAGGGGAGGAGGGAGGCGCCCAAGGCTGTGTGTTGCTGCCCTCCCTCCCCCCTTTATATAGGCCCCCTGGGGGGGCGCCGGCCCTGGGAGATGGGATCTCCAAGGGGGGGCGGCGGCCAAAGGGGGGAAGGGGTTGCCTTGCCCCCCAAGGCAAGGGGGAAGCTCCCCCCTAGGGTTCCCAACCCTAGGCGCATGGGGGGAGGCCCAAGGGGGGCGCCCCAGCCCACTAAGGGATGGTTCCCTTCCACTTTCAGCCCACGGGGCCCTCCGGGATAGGTGGCCCCACCCGGTGGACCCCCGGGACCCTTCCGGTGGTCCCGGTACAATACCGGTAACCCCCGAAACTTTCCCGGTGGCCGAAACTGGACTTCCTATATATAATTCTTCACCTCCGGACCATTCCGGAACCTCTCGTGATGTCCGGGATCTCATCCGGGACTCCGAACAACTTTCGGGTTTCCGCATACATATATCTCTACAACCCTAGCGTCACCGAACCTTAAGTGTGTAGACCCTACGGGTTCGGGAGACATGCAGACATGACCGAGACGCCTCTCCGGTCAATAACCAACAGCGGGATCTGGATACCCATGTTGGCTCCCACATGTTCCACGATGATCTGATCGGATGAACCACGGTGTCGAGGATTCAATCAATCCGTATGCAATTCCCTTTGTCAATCGGTATGTTACTTGCCCGAGATTCGATCGTCGGTATCCCAATACCTGGTTCAATCTTGTTACCGGCAAGTCTCTTTACTCGTACCGCAATGCATGATCCCGTGACTAACGCCTTAGTCACATTGAGCTCATTATGATGATGCATTACCGAGTGGGCCCAGAGATACCTCTCCGTCACACGGAGTGACAAATCCCAGTCTCGATCCGTGCCAACCCAACAGACACTTTCGGAGATACCCGTAGTGCACCTTTATAGTCACCCAGTTACGTTGTGACGTTTGGCACACCCAAAGCACTCCTACGGTATCCGGGAGTTGCACGATCTCATGGTCTAAGGAAAAGATACTTGACATTGGAAAAGCTCTAGCAAACGAAACTGCACGATCTTTTATGCTATGCTTAGGATTGGGTCTTGTCCATCACATCATTCTCCTAATGATGTGATCTCGTTATCAATGACATCCAATGTCCATAGTCAGGAAACCATGACTATCTGTTGATCAACAAGCTAGTCAACTAGAGGCTTACTAGAGACAGGTTGTGGTCTATGTATTCACACATGTATTATGATTTCCGGACAATACAATTATAGCATGAATAATAGACTATTATCATGAACAAAGAAATATAATAATAACCATTTATTATTGCCTCTAGGGCATATTTCCAACATATTCATGCTAGAAACTTCCGTGTGCAGACACAAGCTATTATGGGCTCTAGCATAGTTGAATAAGTTGTGTGAACTCTTACAGTGGTAGACTAGCAGATGTATGGGAAAGTAGGTGTAACGGTCTACCCCATCGTAAGGTGCAAACACTTCTGAAAGACTATGTCTCGGTCATCCGTCACTCAAACACCATGTAGTGCGAGTAATCCAACGGAGGAGATCGAGTCTTGTGGGGAAAAGTGCACAAACCTCTGCAGAGTGTATAAACTAATCATGGTTAGCCGTGTCCCCAGTTATGAACATCTGGAGTATCTAGTACTTGGATTATCATGTGAATCTCATCATGTTACTCAAACTAAATTTGTTGGGTTAAGAATGATACTAAATTGGGATTGAGATGCTGTCAACCATTCTCAATGTTTAACAACCACCATGATAGTTAAATAAAATTTATTCCTTTGCAGTAGGGAAAAAATGGCTTTTCGCAAAACTGTAACCATAGAGCTTTTCACCAGCCAAATATGCATGTAGTGATAGCATTATTCTGTTCATTACTCTCTATGTGTTATTTTGCCAGCATATTCCATGTGCTGACCCGTTTTCGGGCTGCAACATTTCATGTTGCAGACTTTTCAGACGACGAGTAAGGTGCCTTAGGTCGTGGTCTTATACTCAGTGATGCCGTTGGAGTTGATGGACTCACTTATCTTCCAAGTCTTCCGTTGTTATCGTTTTAGATGGCCTTAAGCCATATTTGTCATACTTATTTCTCTTTTGAGATACTCGATGTAATAAGTGTGTGATTGCTACTCTATTATAAATCCTCCAAGTACTGTGCGTGTCAGCATTAATGATCCAGGGATGACACTGGTGCACGGTAGATCAGACTGTTTGAGGTCTGGTCGCTACAGGTTTAGGGGATATGTCTCATGATTATAATTTTGCTAAATTTCTTAGACAACCCTATGATAAAGAATTGCCTAGTAAAGATGAAATTACTGGTCTTGCTTCTATTGCCGTGCCTCCTAATGGTCCTTTAGAACAATATTTGCTAGACCATGAAAATGATATGTTTGTGAATGAAAGAAGGGAAATAGATGAAGTATTCTTTAAATAGGGACCTGTTTTGAAACACAACTTGCCTGTTGAAATTCTAGGGGATCCTCCTCCACCCAAGGGTGATCCCGTGTTTGAGCTTAAACCATTACCTGATACTCTTAAATATGCTTATCTTGATGAAAAGAAGATATATCATGTTATTATTAGTGCTAACCTTTCAGAGCAAGAGGAAGAGAAATTATTGAGAACTCTGAAGAAGCACCGTGCTGCTATTGGATATACTCTTGATGATCTTAAGGGTATTAGTCCCACTCTATGCCAGCACAAAATAAAATTGGAGAAAGACGCTATACCAGTTGTTGATCACCAACGGTTAAATCCTAAGATGAAAGAAGTGGTAAGAAAAGAAATACTAAAGCTTCTGGAGGCAGGTATAATTTATCCCGTTGCTGATAGTCAGTGGGTAAGTCCTGTCCATTGTGTCCCTAAGAAGGGAGGTATTACTGGTGTTCCTAATGATAAAGATGAATTGATCCCACAAAGAATTGTTACAGGTTATAGAATGGTAATTGATTTCCGCAAATTGAATAAAGCTACTAAAAAGGATCATTACCCTTTACCTTTTATTGATCAAATGCTAGAAAGATTATCCAAACATACACATTTTTGCTTTGTAGATGGTTATTCAGGTTTCTCTCAAATACCTGTGTCAAAAGAATATCAAGAAAAGACCACTTTTACTTGCCCTTTCGGTACCTTTGCTTATAGACGTATGCCTTTTGGTTTATGCAATGCACCTACTACCTTTCAAAGATGTATGACTGCTATATTCTCTGACTTTTGTGAAAATATTGTTGAGGTTTTCATGGATGATTTCTCCGTATATGGAACTTCTTTTGATGATTGCTTAAGCAACCTTAACCGAGTTTTGCAGAGATGTGGAGAAACTAATCTTGTCTTGAATTGGGAGAAATGCCACTTTATGGTTAATGAAGGTATTGTCTTGGGGCATAAAATTTCTGAAAGAGGTATTGAAGTTGATAAAGCCAAAGTTGATGCTATTGAAAAGATGTCGTTTCCTAAGGACATTAAAGGTATAAGAAGTTTCCTTGGTCATGCCGGTTTTTATAGGAGGTTCATTAAAGACTTCTCAAAAATCTCTAGGACTCTGACTAATCTCTTACAAAAGGATGTTCCTTTTTTCTTTGATGATGATTGTGTAGAAGCATTTGAAATACTTAAGAAAGCCTTGGTTTCTGCACCTATTGTTCAACCACCTGATTGGAATTTACCCTTTGAAATTATGTGCGATGCTAGTGATTATGCTGTAAGTGATGTTTTAGGACAAAGATTTGATAAGAAATTAAATGTTATCCAATATGCTAGTAAAACTGTAGACAGTGCCCAGAGAAATTATGCTACTATTGAAAAGGAATTTTTAGCAGTTGTATTTGCTTCTGATAAGTTCAGACCTTATATTGTTGATTCTAAAGTAACTGTTCACACTGATCATGCTGCTATTAAATATCTTATGGAAAATAAAGTTTCTAAACCTAGACTTATTAGATGGGTTCTCCTACTACAAGAATTTGATTTGCATATTATTGATAGAAAGGGAGCTGAGAACCCCATTGCAGACAACTTGTCTAGGTTAGAGAATGTTCTTGATGACCCACTACCTATTGATGATAGTTTTCCTGATGAACAATTAGCTGTCATAAATGCTTCTCGTACTGCTCCATGGTATGCGGATTATGCTAATTACATTGTTGCTAAATTTATACCACCTAGTTTCACATACCAACAAAAGAAAAAGATTTTCCATGATTTAAGACATTACTTCTGGGATGACCCACACCTTTATAAAGAAGGATTAGATGGTGTTATTAGACGTTGTGTACCTGAGCATGAACAGGAACAGATCCTACACAGGTGTCACTCCGAAGCTTATGGAGGACACCACGCTGGAGATAGAACCGCACCTAAGGTATTGAAATCCGGTTTTTATTGGCCTACTCTCTTCAAAGATGCATGTAAGTTTGTCTTGTCTTTTGATGAATGTCAAAGAATCGGTAATATTAGTAGTCGTCAAGAAATGCCTATGAATTATTCACTTGTTATTGAACCATTTGATGTTTGGGGCTTTGATTATAAGGGACCGTTTCCTTCCTCTAATGGGTATACACATATTTTAGTTGCTGTTGATTACATTACTAAGTGGGTAGAAGCTATTCCAACAAGTAGTGCTGGTCATAACACCTCTATTAAGATGCTTAAGGAAGTTATTTTTCCGAGGTTTGGAGTCCCTAGATATTTAATGACTGATGGTGGTTCACACTTTATTCATGTTGCCTTTCGTAAAATGCTTGCTAAGTATGATGTTAATCATAGAATTGCATCTCCGTACCACCCACAGTCTAGTAGTCAAGTAGAATTGAGTAATAGAGAGATCAAATTAATTTTGCAAAAGACTGTTAATACATCTAGAAAGAATTGGTCTAAGAAACTTGATGATGCATTGTGGGCCTATAGAACTGCATATAAAAATCCTATGGTTATTTCTCCGTATAAAATGGTTTATGGAAAAGCATGTCACTTACCTCTCGAACTAGAACATAAGGCATATTGGGCCATTAAAGAGCTCAATTATGATTTCAAACTTGCCGGTGAGAAGAGGTTATTTGACATTAGCTCGCTTGATGAATGGAGAACCCAGGGCTATAAGAATGCCAAACTTTTTAAAGAAAAAGTTAAAAGATGGCATGACAAAAGGATACAAAAGCGTGAGTTTAATGTAGGTGACTATGTTTTGCTATACAACTCTCGTTTAAGATTTTTTGCAGGAAAACTCCTCTCTAAATGGGAAGGTCCTTACGTTATCGAGGAGGTCTATCGCTCCGGTGCCATAAAAACCAACAACTTCGAATGCACAAATCCGAAGGTGGTGAACGGTCAAAGAATCAAACATTATATCTCAGGTAATCCAATAAATGTTGAAACCAATGTTATTGAAGCCGTAACCCCGGAGGAATATATAAGGGACACTTTCCAGAACATTTCAGACTCCAAAAAGGAATAGGTATGTGGTACGGTAAGTAAACCGACTCCAAAACAGTTCTAATGGAAATTTTTCTCCGTTTTGGAATATTTAAGAAAATAGGAAAATAAGAAGTAGTCCGAAAGGGACACGAGGCATCCACGAGGGTGGAGGGCGCGCCCTACCCGCTGGGCGCACCCCCTGCCTCGTGGGCACCTCGTGTGCCTTTCCGAACTCCGTTTTCTTGCAGGATACTTCTTTCGGTCGGTAAAAATTCATTATATAATCACCTGAAGGTTTTGACCACCGTACCACGCAAATATCCTCTGTTTTGTTTCGAGCTATTTCTGCCGCAGATTAGAGCAAGATGTATTCTCAAGAGTCCGTCGGGGAGAGCCGGGTGTCTCATCCGACACCGGGACCAAGAGCAAACAGTGATGCTGACCACTTTGGGCCATCAACGGAGGAAGAGATGGAGACCAACTTGAAAAGGATAGATGCCATGGAGGAGGATCAAGAAGTTACTTCCCGTTTCCGAGCCGGATTCACGATGGGGGAACTACAGAGCTCAGCTATTCCAAACTCGGTCATCCCCTCCAATGTTAAATTTCTCTCTTATGAAAATATGAAAAAGAGTGTTACTTGTTCTCCCGCAGCTATGCAAGATCCATGGGTGAAAGGAGCTTTAGCCGTCACGGGTAAGATCCGTAAGGAAATAATGGACCTCAAGCAACAAGTCAATAAGTTCGAGGAAGAGAATCGTATCCTGAGGGGCATCATCGCCAAGAATATCACATCACCACCTCCGAAGAAAGAGACATAAATACATGGGTATGGGCACTCCTCTTGGCAACTTCCAAGCTTGGGGGAGTTGCCCCAGTATCGTATCACCATCACACTCCTATCTTTACCGTTTTTCCTAGTTCAATCCTTTTGGTAATATCTTGATTTAGTAGAATAAAGTTTTAGTATGATCTAGTTTTGAGTTTTGCTTTATGACCCTTCTATGTAATCGAGTCCGTGAGCCTTAGATAATAAAGATTAGTTTTGAGTCAAGGGCTTGATTATCTTGCTATGATCTTGAGGGAATAAAAATAAAAGAGAAGAGAAAGAATAAAAAGAAAAGAGATCATATTGATCTTATGGAGAGTAATGACTTCACATATAAAGAGTATGATGAATACAAGTTGTTGAGAGTTGACAAACATAGTTTTGGTCATCGTTGCAATTAATAGGAAGTAATAAAGAAAGAGAGGTTTTCACATATAAATATACTATCTTGGACATCTTTTATGATTGTGAGCACTCATTAAAATATGACATGCTAAAAAGCTGATCTTGGACAAGGAAGACAACGTAATGGGTTATGTTTTCTTATATCCGAAATAAAGTATATTGTCATGGATCATCCAACATGTTGAGCTTGCCTTTCCCCCTCGTGCTAGCCAAATTCTTTGCACCAAGTAGAGATACTACTTGTGCTTCCAAATATACTTAAACCTAGTTTTGCCATGAGTGTCCACCATACCTACCTATGGATTGAGTAAGATCCTTCAAGTAAGTTGTCATTGTTGCATGCAATAAAATTGCTCTCTAAATATGTATGATTTATTAGTGTGGAGAAAATAAGTGTTATACGATCTTGTGATGTGGAAGCAATAAAAGCGACGGACTGCATAATAAAGGTCCATATCACAAGTGGCAATATAAAGTGACGTTCTTTCGCATTAAGATTTTGTGCATACAACCACAAAAACACATGACAACCTCTGCTTCCCTCTACAAAGGGCCTATCTTTTATTCTTGTCTTACACCTTATGCAAGAGTCATGGTGATCTTCACTTTTCCTTTTTACATTTTATCCTTTGGCAATCACATTGTGTTGGAAAGATCTTGATATATATATATATATATATATATATATATATATATATATATCCAATTGGATGTAAGTTAGCATGAACTATTACTGTTGACATTACCCTTGAGGTAAAAGGTTGGGAGGCAACACTATAAGCCCCTATCTTTCTCTGTGTCCGATTAAAACTCCATACCCATAAGTATTGCATGAGTGTTAGAAATTCTGAAAGACTAAATGATAGTTGAGTATGTGGACTTGCTGAAAAGCTCTTATATTGACTCTTTCCTATGTTATGATAAATTGCAATTGCCTCAATGACTGAGATTATAGTTTGTTAGTTCTCAATGAAGTTTCTGATTCATATTTGACATTGTGGATAGATTGTTAGTTTAGCATAAGAAATCATATGACAATATATATATATATGATGCTGTTATAAGAATGATCATGATGCCCTCATGTTCGTATTCTATATTATCGACACCTCTATGTCTAAACATGTGGACATATTTTTCATTATCGGCTTCCGCTTGAGGACAAGCGAGGTCTAAGCTTGGGGGAGTTGATACGTCCATTTTGCATCATGCTTTTATATCGATATTTATTACATTATGGGCTGTTATTACACATTATGTCACAATACTTATGCCTATTTTCTCTCATTTTACAAGGTTTACATGAAGAGGGAGAATGTCGGCAGCTGGAATTCTGGGCTAGAAAAGGAGCAAATAGTAGAGACCTATTCTGCACAACTCCAAAAGCCCCGAAACTTCACGGAGGCACGTTTTGGAATATATAAAAAATACCGGAGAAAGAATCAACCAGAGGGGTCCACACCCTGGCCACGAGGGTGGGGGGCGTTCCCTACCCCCTGGTCGCGCCCCCTGCCTCGTTGGCCCCATGGCAGGCCTCCGGTGCCCATCTTTTGCTATATCAAGTCTTTCACCCTGGAAAAAATCATAAGCAAGCTTTCGGGACGAAACACCACCGCCACGAGGCGGAACCTTGGCGGAACTGTCGGGTGGTTGGTGCGACATATGCCAAGGGATGGCTTATCATTGTGGGAGCCAATAAAACGTCGCCGGTGCCCGGAAACGGGATGAGGCGAAGACATGCACGCCGGCGAATCTTACCCAGGTTCGGGGCTCTCCGAGGAGATAACACCCCTAGTCCTGCTCTGCGGGGTCTCCGCATGATCACTAGATCGATAAAGGGTAGCTACAATCGCTCCTGGAGCGGTTGAGATCAAGGGAGAAGAAGAACAAGGCTAGCTCTTGCTTCTCTCTATCTATGGTGTGTGGGCTATGCGTGGGTGTTAATATAGAAGCCAACCATGCTCAGAGACCAACCCTTTGCATGGGTGCTCCAGGGGGTTTATATAGGCCTACCCCCCGGGGGTACAATGGTAATCCGACTGGGAACTGGTCCCAGCCGTCAGTGTCTACGCTCGCCGGCTTCTCCGCCGGCTACTGGGTCCCGCCGGCTGGTGGGTCCCGCCGGCTGCCGGCTACTTGGTCGACAGGCCAGCCCCACCGCCTAAGGTCTTGTCGGCGGCTGCTTACTGTAGCCGCGCCTCTGATGATGAGGGCTTTGTCGAGGTAAGCGTGGCTACAGTGATCCGCCTCGGGGGCTATCACTGTAGCCTCACCTCGTCTTGTCTCCTTAATGGGGCTCCTGCTTCGAGGAAGGGAGTAGTCGGCTTCTGGAGGCCGGCTATACTCTTGGCCGACTAGGAAAAGTCGGGCCCCCTTCGCGCCTCTCTCTGGCTGAAGGGGCCCGCAGTCCTCAGGCCGTACAGGAGTGGTTCGTGGATGACGTCGAGGCTAGCATGGCTACAGTGCCGAGCCGCACGGGAGACGTCCCTCCCGTACAGCCTCCTGTAGCCATGCCCGCCTCGGGCTTCGGGGGTCGTGGGCCGCACTGTGGCCACACCCCGTTACGTCGCCGTTATGTAGGAGTGGTTGTGGTCTTGGCCGGCTCCTAGGAGTCGGCGTCCTTCTTGGCCGGCTTCTTGGAGTTGGTGAGGCTGGGTCGCCTTCCGGGAGTCGGCTTTAGTGGTAGCCGGTCGGGGAAGGCGGCCAAAATGCTTGGAGTTCTTGAAGGCCCAAAGGCCTGATAAATTTTCCGAAGAGCCAGGGGTAGTCGGTTAGGCTACCCGTGGCCATTTACTCCGACAGTAGTCCCCGAAGCTGGTTGGGCTTCGAGGTGGAGTGGGGTTCAAGAAGCTCGATCAGCTTCCTATCGTGACAAGCCGGCAGCTGAGAGCCGGCCTTGGTCAGGCGTGCCGCCTTAGTCGAATTCTTCTGGAGTCGGGGGGCGGGAACCCGCAGGCACGTGCACCGGGCCGCGGGCCGGCCTCGGGCCGTTGGCGTGCCACGTGGCCGGAAAGCCTGCCAGCCCACGCGCGTGACGGGACGTCGCCGCAGGGAGGGGGCCCGCCACGTCCGCGCCCCGGCCCAGGCACGGATCCTTTGTATCCCGAAACCGCCCGCACGTTCCGTGCGGCAGTTTCGGCTCGCACTTATGCGTAATAAACGTGAGACGTGGGGGGAGTGGGCGCAGTTAATCCCACGTCTCCCCCCCCCCCACGTCCGGCCTCTTCGGCCGCGTGAGGCTATAAGTAGGGGGAGGTGGAGGGCGGCAGGCCCTCGCACGCTCCTCCTACTTCCACCGTCTTCTTGCCTTGCTCGTTCTCGCGACAGCGCCTCGCCACCGCGCTCTTCCTCCGCACGCTCCTCCGCCGCCGTGCTAGCCTCCGCTATGCCTCCCCACGTAGAGCAGCTTGGCGGGGATTGGGACGGCTCCATCGTCCATAACGACCACATCGACTTCCTCCGCGACACCCGGCGTCTGCCCAGCGCGGACAAAGTGGAGGTCCGCCTCGCGCCGGAGAAGGAAATCAGGCCGGCGCCGCGGGAGGGCGAGCGGGTGGTCTTCCGCTCGCACTTCCTGCGCGGCTTCGGCCTGCCAGTGAGCGCCTTCTTCCGCTCCTGGCTGGAATTCTATCAGCTCCAGCCGCACCACCTCACCCCCAACGCGGTAGTGCTGCTGTCGGCCTTCGTCACCCTGTGCGAGGGCTATCTCGGCGTCCTCCCCACCCTTGAGCTCTGGAGGGAGTTCTTCCAGTCAAAGCTGGGCACGCACAGTAAAGGCGTGCCGGCTCATACTGGCGCCTTCATCGCGTCACGGAGATCGGGCGCCGACAACCCCTTCCCCGTCATCACGCTGATCCAATCGGTGAAGAAGTGGAAGAAGTCGTACTTCTACGTGCGGAACATCGCTCCACGGGGCGACTACATCAACCTGCCGGCTTACGTAGCCGGCCCACCGGCGGGGAGGCTGCCCCAGTGGTCCTTCCGGGCGGTGACGCTGTCGCAGGGAGGAAATGCCGCCATCGCCCGCCTGCGGGTGATGGTCCAGTCGGAGGGCCTGACGGGGCCCGACCTCCTGGCCGCGTTCGTCACGCGCCGGGTCCTTCCGCTCCAGAGCCGGCCTCATCTGATCTGTCAGATGAGCGGCCAGCTCGATCCGAGCCGAATGTGCACCAAGGAGATGCCGCAGCCCGACGCCGCCGACATGGTGAATTACCTCGCCAACTGCCAACTTTCCGAAGACTGGCAATTCGGCAAGGAGCCATATAGCCGTGCCAATCCTCCGCCTACGGTACGCTCCCCTCGTCTCTTTTTCTCTCTCTCTCTCAGCTTTGTCGCCGAGTTCCTCTGGGCCGACTCTAACTCAGTCGGCTTGCTCTTTTGACAGAGTCCTCTGCTTCGGCCGGCCGGCGGGACAGACGTGGAGCGCCGCTTCGTCCCTGACCGGACCGAACACGACCAGGAGGACCCCGACCTGGGGGCGGTCCATATGGAGGATGCCGTCGAGCCGACCGGTGGCGAAGCCGGCGGCGAAGCAGGCGGCTCCGGGTTCACCGCTACCTTCGACGACTGGCCGGACGAGGACGAAGCCGAAGCCGTCCCGCACCGCCAGCCGGCATCCGGACGCGGCGCGGGCTCCTCCGGCG
Source organism: Aegilops tauschii subsp. strangulata (assembly GCF_002575655.3). NCBI lineage: Eukaryota > Viridiplantae > Streptophyta > Magnoliopsida > Poales > Poaceae > Aegilops > Aegilops tauschii. Next base: position 459,559,721 of record NC_053041.3, on the reverse strand, counting down.
CGCAGCGTGCTCGGGGTAGAGGCCAGAAACGTCGCGCCGCCCAGGGCATGTTCGGCAGCCGGACGAAGAAGCCCAGGGGTGGGGCGGCAGCCACCAGACGGGAAGAGGCGGCCGCGAAGGCGGCTCGCTTCCGCAAAGTGGTGAAGCAGCCGCAGACTGTGTCGGCGTAAGTTCTCTCTATTTATGTACTCTCTTTCTTTCTTTCCTTTGGTGGTTCTTGAATCTTCGTCTTCTTTTTCAACGGTCAGAGCTCCGCTGTCACTTGAGCGGGCGGCTGCCGGCTCCGTCGTCGAGTCGCCAGGGGGCTCTGGGAGCACCACCCGCCGCGTAGACCCCCGCGCCGCCCTCCTGGAGGCGACGGAAAGGAACGCGCGGGAGGTGCGGGAGGATCAGGAAGCGCGGGAGGCGGAGGCACGGAGGGCAGCCGCCGCCCAGGCAGCTCGGGAGGAGGAGGCGGCGAAAGCGCTCGCCGAGGCCGCAGCCAAGGCCCAGGCAGAGGCGGAGGCCGAGGCGGCGGCAGGGGAGGCTTTGATGGTCACCCCCCTGCGCACCATGGCGCCCGGGGACGTGGATCCCTCGCCAGGGGGAGCCAGCGGTTCCCAGCCGGGGCTGGGAGGGAGCGGTGACAACGTCATCATCTTGGGGGAGGCGCCGGGGCCGACTCCTCCGACTAGGGCGGCCAGCCTGAGCCTGCGCCCGCACAGTCGGCGAAGGGCGAACCGGCCGCGGGAGCTGAGGTGGCGGTCCGGGTTCCGCCAAGCCGGCGTGCAGGGAAGGCCGCGTCGGAGCCGCAGAAGGCTGCGTCGGAGCCACAGCCGGCCGTGGGCTCCAGCTTGTCGGCCCGAGACGCGGAGGCGGCCAGCGCTACCTTGGGGTGGACGCCGGGCGGAGGAACAGCCGTGGTGAACGTCGCTGCACAAGACGTCCGGACCCGGCTCCAAAGCCAAGCCGCGGCGCTGAGGCAGTTCACTGACGAATTCCTCGCAACGCGGGTAGCCATCTGGGTTAGCATTCATATCTTGTTCTTTCTTGATCTTGATTTCTCTCGTGGGGGCGCGTCAGCGCACCCACTGGGTGTAGTCCCCGAGTTCCGAGTCGGCTGCTGAGCAGGCGGCTTGGAACTTCTTGGAGATTTTCTCTTTGCTGCTTTTGTTCTCACTTCGGTCTTCTGTCCGTCTTGCAGGACTACCACAACCTCCGAGCGGCCGCCTTCAACTCCCAGGCTCGGGAGCTGACACAGAAGACCGCCGATCTTACTAAGAGCCGAGGTATGTGACTTGATCTTTATCTCATGTGGGGGCGCGTCAGCGCACCCACTGGGTGTAGTCCCCGAGATTCGGGCCGACTGCTGAGCAGTCGGCTTGGATCTTCCTTGATGATTCCTTATTGTTCTTCTTCTTCTTCTATCTCTGCAGCGGCCAACGCCAGTCTGAGGGCACAGCTGGGGGAATCCCAGACTGCTCTTCGTGCCAAGGACGCAGAGCTCGCCGCCTTGGTGCAGGAGCGCGACCGCTTGGTCAAGAAGCTGGCCGACCAGGAGGAAGGCCACAAGGCTGCGCTGAAGGCTGTGCAGGATCGCGAAGCCACCCTCCAGGCCGAGTTCGAAACGGAGGCGGCCGGCTGGGCAGAGGCCAGGTAGACTCTGGTCTCCGGCTATGGTCAGATTGAGGATCTGGTTGACGGTAAGTCGTCTACCCCTTCATCCTTTCCTGCCATCTGCTACTTTGACTTGCTTTTCTGATTTTGGTGTTCTTCTTTTCTTTTCTTCTTCGCGCAGAGTACTTCCCTGGCTATTCAACTGCCGCCAACCAGGCCATCGAAGCCCGTCGCCAGGCGAAGAGGCAAGCCGGCTTTGAGATCTCGCCAACCGCCGGCCGCTCGCTGGAAGAACAGCTCCTGGCGATCCAGGCTCGCATCCAGCCGACTCACAGGCTGCTCTGCCGGCTTCAGCGCGCGGGATCACAGGTCTTGACCACCCTCTGGCCCGGCCAAGTGGTCCCTCGCACCCCCAGTCGGACCGCCGACTGGCTGGAGGTGGCAGTCGGCCGCTTCGAGGCTTGGAAGGCGTCAGCAGCTCGCTCCGGCGCCAGGCGGGCGCTGGAGTTCGTCAAGGCCTGGTATCCCGGCCTGAACCTGGACCAGCTGGCTACCTGGCGGCAGCAAGCCGACACGGAGCTGGAGCCAGCGCGGCCGGCCATCATTCGGCGGGCTTCAGCGATCGCCGACTACACCGACACCAACGTCTTCGCCCCCGAGGTGGACGACAATGGAGTCGCCCAGCCGGAAGATTGGTTCGGGCTGGACCCGGCGTACGGCGAGGACTCGGCGGAGGAGATCGACTCCAGCGACGAGGGCGAAGAGGAGGAGGAGGAGGGTGAAGACGCCGAGCCGGCTGGCGGAGTAGCCGGCCAGCCTGACCGCGCCTCCAGCACTACGTCCCGTGCGAGTGCGTCTCCTGCCGCGAGAGGTGGTCAAGCCGGGACCAGCTAGGCGGCCACTCCTTCAGCCGGCGAGGCCGCCTTCACTGACCAGCTCGGCCTTCCTGTCACGCCTTAGTCTTCTTTCTTTTGTTTTCCTGTCTTGTTACTTTTGAACAATGTTTGGTTAAGTCTGCACAATTCCACCCACTGGGTGTATTCAAACTCAAGTCTGTTGCCAGCCTGTGGGCGGCTTTATGCACATAAGTTATTGTCACATCCTAGCTAGTTCATGCATTAGAGTGTTGCATCATGTTTACATTTCACAGAAAACCTGAAATGGGGATGCGAGAAACCCCCAGCACCCCCCCTGGAACAACTAGGGTTTACTAAAATTCTTTTCAATGAACCTGAAATGCCCTCCATAAATGTTCACCACCTTTGGTCTTGGCTAAAACCTCTGCCAAAAATGGTTTCATATTTTTGGAGGCCATCTTGGATTTTTGCACAAGCCATAAGTATTTGCATTTGGGCATTTTAAATGCTATAAATATTTTCAAATGCCCAAATAATCTTGAAGGTATTTTTAGGCTGTTGGGAATAATCTCAAAGGTGCCCCAGAATATTTTCAGGATTTTTCCAAATGAAATAGTATTTTTACTATTTCAAAACACAGTATAGAAATAAATAAAAAGAGAAAAGAATAGAAGGCAGAGAAACTTACCTGGCAGCCCACCTGGCGGCCCAGCACTGTGCTGGCCCGCGCCAGTCAGCTGCCTGCTCTCGCCAGAGCAGGCAGAGAGGTGACGCCGGCGAGCGCGAGCTCGCCACTGCGCCACCTGCTTGCCGCCCTCGCCGCGGATGAGCTGGCCGACCTCCCTCGACGCGCCCCGAGCCTCTGGACACCGTCATTCTCCCCCGTTGCCTATCCCTCGCCTTCTCCCCACCATGGCCGACGCCGCCGCAGACACCTCACCGGAGTAGCCGCGCCCACCGTCGACCTCGCGCCGTACCACCGTGTCCTACAGCACCGCTGTCGCCCACTCCTTCGAGCAAGCCGAGCCCCGAGCGCCCGGTTGCCCCGAAGCTCCGCCACCGACCTCGCCTTCGCCGCTCACCGTCGGAGATCCCCTCCGCCGTCGCCACTGCTACAGCTCGTCTCCGACCTCGCCGCTTGCTCCGTCGCAACCGCCGTGAGCATGGCCACCTTCCCATCCTCTCCTCTCTCTCTCTCGAGCTCTGTAGCCACCGCACGAAGCTCACCCGTACGCGCCGCCGCACGAGCTCGTCGCCGACGAGGCTCCGGCCATCCAACGGCCACACCACCGTAGCCATTAGCTTCACCGCAACGCCAGGAACCCGTAGCACCCTCGCACGTTCCTCGCCGTGCTCTCTAGCTATGGTTTCAACCACGCCCGTACCCCGGCAGCCGCACGGCTCGTCGCCGGCGTCGATTCCGGCGACCCCGAGCTCCACTACCACCACCAGTCGACGCGGCTCGCCCCCAGCTACACGTAGGTACTCTCCGCCGTCCTTTTGGTCGCCGGAGGAGGGAACCCGCACTCCACCGCCGCGTCTGGACGTCGCCGGCGGCTAAACGCCGGCGAGTCAGCGTGGTTTGACCACGGGTTGACCCCCCAGGGTCACTGACAAGTGGGGCCCGCCTGCTAAATAAATCTGGGTTAGAGTTAAAACTAATTCTAAATAACTAATTACCTAACAGTGACACTGACACAGGGGACCCACACGTCAGGTTTGACCTGGACGACCCCGTTGACTTGCTGACGTCACACTGACGTCAGGCTGACGCAGTAAAGCATTTACTGGAATTATTCTTATATTGGAAATTCCAGAAATTATCACAAACTTCAAAAAATCATAGAAAATAATCTATAGCTCAGAATGAAAAGATTTATATATGAAAAATGATCAGAAAAATCCATTCTATCCATCTGTACTGGTTTCATGCATGATTAAGCAAGTTAACCTACTGTTTTATACAGAACAAGATAAAGCATTAATATGGGCCATTTATGAACTTGGAATTTGAATCTTTGATTCAAATTAAGTCCAAACCCATCTGGTCTTAGTTGCATTAGCCCAACACATCCATCTTGCCATGTCTCATGCATGCATCATATTGTTGCACTTGCTTGGTGTTGATTGTGCTTCGGTATGCTCATCGTGGTAGGTCCTGCCTCCGAGGATATTCACGAGTATCCAACTGAAGGGTTATCCCACCACCACTCCGTCAGGCAAGCAACCCATTGATCATTTCGATACAAACCCATCCTCTCGCTTCTGCTCTCGTTTACTGCATTAAGACAACGCGATTCAAACTGTTGTGTGTTGCGGTAGTTAAACCCACTTTCCTTTGCATGACCTATCATTGCCACAGTAACTAGATGAAACCCACTAGCATGTGTAGGAGTTGATTGAGCCATGTTGTGTGTTCCTACAATGCTATGCTTGCTATGCTTAGAGTTGTGTCAGGTCTGGCTCATCAGGGTGATGAACTAGAGTGAAAGTGTGTGTGTCGGTAAAGGGAGTAAAGTGTTGAATACGATTTGGTAAAGGTATCGATGGGAGGCCATGTAGGAGTACATGGTGGGTTGTTTCATTGAGACCGTCCCTAAGAACAGAGATCTGTATGCGTGATTTAAGATTCAGCTACTACCACACATTGGGCCCGACACCAATGGACCCCCTCGGCTTCTTATTCACCCTTGTCCTCTGTCCAGGAGTTGCACGTAGTTTCTGGTGTTTGTAGTAAGCTGGAGGCCGTGGACAGCGCTGACCAAGGGGTGGGCTGTGATGCGGTAGGCTCGTGGCACGGTGTACCGAGTCGCCCGTTTGGTGTCCGGGAACCCTGCACACATCGTTTGGGGCCGTATGTGGAAACCTCGGCCGGACTCCCTGCGGATGGAACCTAAATAGGCGATAAACCTGGACTAGAGACTCGAGTGTTTAGGTAGGCTGTGGCCGACACCCACGTTGGGCTTCCGCTTGAAGGTTGCCGAGTACACGTCGTGTAGCGACGATAAGTGGTGAGAGCGTGTGTGACGAAGTACACCCCTGCAGGGTATGAAACTATTCGAATAGCCGCGTCCGCGGTAAAGGACTACTTGGTCGCTTATGCAGTTCATAGACAAGTAAATGGATACTACTAAAAGCCTCAAGATAAGTGTGAGTACCGCGGATGGCCCTCTCGTTGGATGACGAGGGAGGATCCACGATGGAGTATTGAGATGGTGATTAGTGGACTCGTGTGCGAAAACTATTTCACAAGTGGTGTATCGTAGGATAGCTTAGCCAAGAGTCAAAGCTGGCTTGCTGCAATAACCCCCACTACCTCCTTGAGAATGAACATGTATAGTAGGATCTGTTGTAAGACTTGCTGAGTACCTTTGTACTCATGTTGCTTTAATTACTGTTTTCAGACGACAACACCGCCCCTTCTGACGGGTTCTACGTAGAACTCGACGACGACGAGTGACGCGCCACCCAGGTGGTGATCTAGGCTTGTGAAGGGCCTATGTAGATAGACAGGCTTCGTCAAGCCTTCTTTCTTTCTAGTGTCTGTACCCAGACAGTTTGCTTCCGCATGTGCTTGTATGATTGTATGACTTGAGTGTCGGGTCATGTGACCCCTATCTGTATGAACAAGTTATGTAAGGCTCTCCGGAGCCCTTTAAATAAAGTACTTGAGTTGTAGAGTTTTGTTGTGATGCCATGTTGTATTTGCACATATCGAGCATATTGTGTGTATGTTTGAAATGCTTGGTATGTGTGGGATCCGACAATCTAGTTGTTTATCTTTAGCAGCCTCTCTTATGGGGAAATGTAGTCTGGTGCCTCCTTGAGCCATAGTAGTCCGCTACAGCCCGGTTCACCGGAGTCCTGCTAGCCCAGCACTATTGCTCTGGACACCTGACTGGCCGGCATGTGAATCATATCGTTCCTGTGTCTGTCCCTTCGGGGAAATGTCACGCGGTGACATCCGGAGTCCTGCCTAGCCTGCTACAGCCCGGGTTCCCGGAGTCCTGTTAGCCCAGTGCTACAGCCCGGACTCACACGCTGCTGACCGACACGTTCGATGTTGATTCATGTATGCCTGTCCCCATACGTTAGTGCCGCTTTGGGTTCACGACTAGCCATGTCGGCCCGGGTTCTCTGTCATATGGATGCTAGCGACATTATCATATACGTGAGCCAAAAGGCGCAAACGGTCCCGGGCCATGGTAAGGCGACACCCGTGGGAGTACCGTGCGTGAGGCCGCAATGTTATATGAGGTGTTACAGGCTAGATCGGTGTGATTTGGAATCGGGGTCCTGACAGCGTTGGTATCAGAGCCAGGCTGCCTGTAGGTGCGATAAGCCAAACTGGTCGATGTCGAGTCTAGAAATGCTTTAGTTATATGTAGGGGAATTGATTGTGGGAGGGAACGTAAGGTGCTTTTACTCCTTTACCTCATGCCCTCTGATCTGAGTCATACTCTTCTCATTCTACGCGGGTTAAGGACTAGGCTCTCTCCTCTCTATCAGGTTCACGTGTTACGAGTTCGTAGTAACTTATAGGATTGTTGGTTCCATGCTTCGGTTCAGTTTCTACTACCCTAGTATGTTGTCGGTTGAACCAGAACCTTGACATGATATTGTTGAGTGGTAATGCAAACTGTTGCGAATGTCTCAAATCCTTTTCCGAGCATTTACAGCCGTTATGCTGTCCGAATTTTCCTAGAAATACTAATGCCTTGCATTATTTCGTGCTTTCAGATGGCCACCCGTTCCCAGAACCAAGTGGTTCGTCTGACCCGGTGCATCGGCGTACCTGGTCACACGGCCATGTTGGTCCGAGTGATGGTTGAGACAGGCTATCGTTGGTATCCCGAGTATACCGTCGAGGAGCAGTTCCGAGACTTTAATCAAAGTCAATATCTTTGCACCGTCAGGATTTACCCATCCTACCCTGGAGCCACTGAACCCCTCCATTGCTCTTATGGACTTGGGGTTACTGTCGAGATGTCCGTGCAGGACGCAGCTTACTCAATGATGACTATCATGCGAGCCAGAACTGCCTTGCTTCAGAACACCGACTTCTGCTATATGCCAGCAGCACTCCCTGGGGCACAGGGGTACTATCAGGCCACTTACTGTGATTCTACCCATGAGGGCTCACTACTCCGTACCACCACCGAGATGCTTGAGGACAAGGACCGTGAGAATCGTGCCTTGCGAATGGAGCTCTTTAATGCTCGTGCTGATCACTGGGCCACTCTGACACGGGTTGCACCTGCTGTGCAAGCTGGGTTTATGGACATGAGGGACATATACCCCGTGCGATCTGGTCTGCCAGAATGTATGGAATGGCGTGATGTAGGAGGCATCACCCCTCCTCGTGGACCCCGTCTGCCACCGTTTGTTGGACCAAGGCCACACCCGAGTCCCTATGGACCGCAAGCTCCACAGGATCGTCTGTTTCCGGATGATCATGTTCAGCTTCCAGGACATGGTGGTGACTTGTATGAGGATTACTACGGGGACGTCTGAGTTGGTAGTAGTTCTACTAGTAATGTAACAGTTGTAATCTCCACAGTCCTGCGTGTCTTGTGGGATACGACTTGGTGTGTATCACGTTCCGGAGGTGTAGAAAAAAATAATGTATAGGAGCTTGGAATGCCTCTGATGAGATGTATCGTCTTTCATCGTAGTTGTACCTTAGCCTGGGCTTGTACTAAACTATGTATGGCGTGTATGACCATTGGTGTATGTATGTAGCTATGCTACCATGTCATACTGATGCTCATCTCTGCATTCCGTGTTATCCATTACATTCCGCTTTTCCCTATCAAGATTTAGCCATCCTCGTCTAAACCGCTGCTTTGTTTCTCCTAGGATGGTTAACACCCGCAACAACCCTGCTGTCCAGGCGCAGGATGAAGCCAATGCAGCCAGGGCGGAGGATCTGCCCCAACCGCCTTCACTAGCCGAAGTTATGCTGGAGGCAGAAAGAAACAAGCGTGAGACTAACCGCTTGCTAGAGCGAATTGAGCAGAATACTGCACGTCACCAGAGGAACGACCTGGTGTCCATCAATGACTTTATCAAGCTGTACCCACCGAAGTTCAACCACTCCGTCGAGCCCCTTGATGCGGATGATTGGCTTCGCAGCATCACCCACAAGCTACGTTCTGCCAAGGTAGCCGAAGCTGATAAGGTTACCTACGCTGCCTATCACCTCGAAGGCCCTGCTAGCCTTTGGTGGGAGAACTTTGAGGCTATGCGCCCAGCTGGCCAAATCACTACTTGGGCTGAATTCAGTGAGGCTTTTCGTGAGCATCACATTCCGGAGGGTCTCATGGATCGTAAGCGGGAGGAATTCTGCAACTTCACCCAAGGCAGACTGACCGTGGATGCATACAGCCGTGAGTTTGGAAATCTAGCACGCTATGCTCCTGAAGAGGTATCCACCGACGCCAAGAAGCAGGCAAGGTTCCGCAAGGGACTTAGCCCCGAGCTTCGCCGTGATCTCCGTCTGCATGAGTGCACCTCTTTCCAGAAGTTGGTCAATAAGGCCATCAGTGCCGAGACAGGACAAACTGACTATGACGCTACACGCAAGCACTCTCGTGATTTTGGTTCCTCATCTGGCTCCGGATCCCAGAAGCGCCGGGTCTGGATTCCAAATACCGCTCTGCCACCCAGGTTCACTCCGAGGCCATCCTTCGAGGCGCCTCGCCCCAACCAGCAGCATGCACCGCCCAAGGTTTATGGTGGCCCCGCTGCTAATGCTGCTCCACGCCCCAATATTGTGACATGCTTCAAGTGTGGAGAAACGGGTCACTATCTGCGCGAGTGCCCCCGAAACAACCTCAATCAACCTGGACAGTCCGTTGGCCGTGGTAAGCCAGCAGGAAAGACTTACTACGCCAAGCCAGCCACCACTGCACATGGCCATGTCAACTATGTTTCAGCTGAAGAAACTCATGAGGATCCCAACGTCGTCCTTGGTACGCTCCTTGTTAATTGCCCGTTTGGTGTCCGGGAACCCTGCACACATCGTTTGGGGCCGTATGTGGAAACCTCGGCCGGACTCCCTGCGGATGGAACCTAAATAGGCGATAAACCTGGACTAGAGACTCGAGTGTTTAGGTAGGCTGTGGCCGACACCCACGTTGGGCTTCCGCTTGAAGGTTGCCGAGTACACGTCGTGTAGCGACGATAAGTGGTGAGAGCGTGTGTGACGAAGTACACCCCTGCAGGGTATGAAACTATTCGAATAGCCGCGTCCGCGGTAAAGGACTACTTGGTCGCTAATGCAGTTCATAGACAAGTAAATGGATACTACTAAAAGCCTCAAGATAAGTGTGAGTACCGCGGATGGCCCTCTCGTTGGATGACGAGGGAGGATCCACGGTGGAGTATTGAGATGGTGATTAGTGGACTCGTGTGCGAAAACTATTTCACAAGTGGTGTATCGTAGGATAGTTTAGCCAAGAGTCAAAGCTGGCTTGCTGCAATAACCCCCACTACCTCCTTGAGAATGAACATGTATAGTAGGATCTGTTGTAAGACTTGCTGAGTACCTTTGTACTCATGTTGCTTTAATTACTGTTTTCAGACGACAACACCGCCCCTTCTGACGGGTTTTACGTAGAACTCGATGACGACGAGTGACGCGCCACCCAGGTGGTGATCTAGGCTTGTGAAGGGCCTATGTAGATAGACAGGCTTCGTCAAGCCTTCTTTCTTTCTAGTGTCTGTACCCAGACAGTTTGCTTCCGCATGTGCTTGTATGATTGTATGACTTGAGTGTCGGGTCATGTGACCCCTATTTGTATGAACAAGTTATGTAAGGCTCTCCGGAGCCCTTTAAATAAAGTACTTGAGTTGTAGAGTTTTGTTGTGATGCCATGTTGTATTTGCACATATCGAGCATATTGTGTGTATGTTTGAAATGCTTGGTATGTGTGGGATCCGACAATCTAGTTGTTTATCTTTAGCAGCCTCTCTTATGGGGAAATGTAATCTGGTGCCTCCTTGAGCCATAGTAGTCCGCTACAACCCGGTTCACCGGAGTCCTGCTAGCCCAGCACTACTGCTCTGGACACCTGACTGGCCGGCATGTGAATCATATCGTTCCTGTGTCTGTCCCTTCAGGGAAATGTCACGCGGTGACATCCGGAGTCCTGCCTAGCCTGCTACAGCCCGGGTTCCCGGAGTCCTGTTAGCCCAGTGCTACAGCCCGGACTCACACGCTGCTGACCGACACGTTCGATGTTGATTCATGTATGCCTGTCCCCATACGTTAGTGCCGCTTTGGGTTCACGACTAGCCATGTCGGCCCGGGTTCTCTGTCATATGGATGCTAGCGACATTATCATATACGTGAGCCAAAAGGCGCAAACGGTCCCGGGCCATGGTAAGGCGACACCCGTGGGAGTACCGTGCGTGAGGCCGCAATGTTATATGAGGTGTTACAGGCTAGATCGGTGTGATTTGGAATCGGGGTCCTGACAGTTATGCAATCGGTCTTTCCTTGTACTTTCACTTTTTGTCCTTCTGCTTTTTTCCTTTGCCGCCCTCCCTTGGTTGCCGCCTCCCTAGTCAAACAGTTGCTCTGCAATCTATAGCCGGGGAGTGCCTGGCCGATTGGGGAGGGGGAAGTACTTTTAGCTTTGCCGGACTTAAGCTAAGTTTTTTAGGAAGCCGGCCAGCCGGCTGTTTTGACAGCCGGCAGGCATATTTGGAGGCCGTCTCTTTGCTATATAGGTTAGTTGTTCCTTAGCCGTTTTTCGTGTGGGCGTCCTTTCTGTCTTCTCTCTTGCTAGTCGGACAGTCAGTTCTTTGAGCTGCGACTTTCAACAAGAGAGGACTTGGGGGCCGGCGCACTACTTTGCTGACTTCGGGAAGAACTTTGAATATAGCTCAAGGCGGCCAGTCCCCGGGCCGACTAGTCGGACCCGGTGCCGGACAAGAATTCAAAATGTAATAATACATTCATGGATATGATACTCGTTATTCATAGATAAATAAAAGGCAGTCCCCGAGTACTGTTCGGGGGGCCTGTTGGTTTGTACTTAATACAAAAAAGGGGTAGCGTGATACATACTGCTTTTCAGCTGTAAAATCGTCTTAGGAGGTTTGTGTTCCATGGTCGCTCCGACTCCTTGCTGGAGTCGTCTCTTTTGCGTGCTCTTGGCTTTTGCGCGTCGATCAAGTAGTAGGAGTCGTTGCCGAGTGCCTTGCTGACGACGAAGGGGCCTTCCCAAGGGGCCGAGAGCTTGTGCTGGCCGGCTGTTCGCTGGATCAGCCGGAGCACAAGGTCGCCCTCTTGGAAGGATCTTGGCTTGACCTTGCGGTTGTAGTAGCGGCGCAGGCCTTGCTGGTAGATGGCGGACCGGCTGAGGGCTAACAGCCGGCCTTCTTCCAGTAGGTCGACGCCGTCTTCTCTTGCTTCTTTGGCTTCTTCCTCCGTGTACATGGTGATCCGAGGCGAGTCGAACTCGATGTCTGTTGGGATGACAGCCTCGGCACCGTACACAAGGAAGAATGGAGTGAAGCCGGTTGACTTGTTGGGTGTAGTGCGCAGACTCCAGAGGACAGCCGGCAGCTCTTCGAGCCAGCAGCCGGCCGATCGCTCCAGTGGTACAACCAGTCGGGGCTTGATGCCGGAGAGGATAAGTCCATTTGCTCGCTCGACCTGGCCGTCTGACTGCGGGTGGGCAACGGACGCTAAGTCCAGCCGGATGCCCTGCGTCGCGCAGAAACGTGCCAGTGCGCCTTTGGCGAAGTTCGTGCCGTTGTCGGTGATGATGCTGTGCGGCACGCCGTACCGAGTAGTGATGTCGGTGATGAATGTCACGGCAGTCGGCCCATTCAGCTTCTTAATCGGCTTGGCTTCAATCCACTTTATGAACTTGTCCACAGCAACGAGTAGATGTGTCATGCCACCGCGGGCTGTCTTGAAAGGGCCAACCATGTCCAGTCCCCAGACGGCAAAAGGCCAGGTGAGGGGAATGGTCTTGAGGGCAGAAGCCGGCAGGTGTTGTTTGGAACTGAAGACTTGACATCCTCTGCAGCTCTTGACTATTTCTTTAGCATCCTCCAAGGCAGTTGGCCAGAAGAAACCATGGCGGAAAGCCTTGGCCACGAGGGATCTTGAGGCGGCGTGATGGCCGCATTCGCGTTGGTGGATGTCTTTGAGGATTGCCACTCCCCATCCCGGCCGACGCCGACGCCGAGACCCTGGAGGCACGCCGCCTTGTCGCCTTTGGGAGAGGTGAGGACGATGCCGGCTCCCAAGCCGGTGCGCATCTTGGACCCGTCAAAGTGCATCCGCCAATGGGTAGAGTCGGGAGCCGGCGGTAAGTACTGGGTCTCGGCCCAGTCGACGAGGAAGTCGGCCAATGCTTGTGACTTGATGGCGGTGCGGGGTTGATAGAAAATCGTGTAGGGCGCCAAGGCAATGGCCCATTTGGCCACCCGGCCGGATGCATCCCGGCTGCCTATGATCTCGGCAAGCGGGGCAGTGCACACGACCGTGATGGGGTGCTCTTGGAAGTAGGGCTTCAATTTCTTGGCAGCGAAGTACACCCCATAGCACATCTTCTGGTAGTGCGGGTAGTTTTGCTTTGAACTGGACAGTACTTCGCTGAGATAGTAGACCGGCCTCTGGACCAGCTGGGCTCGGCCTTCCTCCGGGCGCTGGACCACAACAACAGTGCTGACAACTCGGCTTGTCGCGGCGATGTAGAGGAGCATGGGCTCCTTCTCAGTCGGCGCGGCCAGGACAGGCGGAGTGGTCAACATTTTCTTCAACTCATGGAAGGCTTGGTCGGCTTGATCATTCCACTCAAAGTGAGTGGACTTCTTCATGAGTCGGTACAGGGGGAGAGCCTTTTCTCCTAGTCGGCTGATAAAACGGTTCAGGGAGGCTAAGCAGCCAGTGAACTTCTGCACATCCCGCAGCTTGGTGGGAATCTCCATCCTCTCGATGGCCTTGATCTTGACAGGGTTGCACTCAATGCCGCGTTCGGAGACCAGGAAGCCTAGCAGCTGGCCGGCTGGCACTCCGAACACGCACTTCTCGGGGTTAAGCTTGATCTGGAATCGGCGCAAGTTGGCAAATGTTTCCTTCAGGTCTTCCAGCAAGGTACCGCGCTTCTCTGTCTTCACCACAATGTCGTCTACGTAGACGTGGGCATTTCTGCCGAGTTGTTTCAAGAGACATTTCTGCATGCAACGCTGAAAAGTGGCACCGGCATTTCTCAAGCCGAATGTCATTGTCAGGTAGCAGAAAGCTCCAAAGGGTGTAATGAAGGCAGTCTTCAGGCGGTCAGCCGGGTCCAACTTGATCTGATGATACCCTGAGTATGCATCCAAAAAACTTAACAGCTCGCATCCGGCTGTGGAGTCTATCACTTGGTAAATCCGTGGCAAAGCAAATGGATCCTTTGGGCAGGCCTTGTTCAAACTTGTGTAGTCTATACACATGCGCCACTTGTTATTCTTCTTCAAAACCAGAACTGGATTGGCAAGCCATTCTGGAAAGAACACTTCCATGATGAAGCCGGCTGCAAGGAGCCGGGCTATCTCTTCTCCAATGATTCTTCGCTTCTCTTTTGATAGTCGGCGGAGGGGTTGCTTGACCGGCTTCGCATCAGCTCGGACATGTAACTTGTGCTCGGCGAAATCCTTCGGGACACCCGGCATGTCCTTTGGGGACCATGCAAAGATGTCTCGATTCTCACGGAGGAAGTCGACGAGCTCGCCTTCCTATTTACTGTCCAAGTTCGCCCCAATCACGGCGAACCTCTCCGGGTGCTCCGGGTCTAGAGGTATCTTCTTCGTCTCTTTTGCAGGCTGGAAGGAGCCCTGCGCAGCCGTCTATCAGGACGCGGGAAAATCTGGCAGCTCGCCTCTCCGTCGCAAGGGTGACGTCCAAGACCATAGCATAGGAGCCAGGCGAAGGCATCACCTCTGGGTGGTCGGCCTGGCTCCAGCTGATGGGCTTTTCCGACCAGTGCATGAACTCGGCGGTGCTAGAGGCGACTGCGTTTACTTCTTGGTGCTGCCGGCGTCGGCTGCGCTTGTCGTCGACTTGACTGGTGAAAACGACGTAAGCGTCGTGCGCTTCGGGGAACTCGTCTTGGATGGCGCCGACTGCCGGCCGGGCCGCCGGCTGCTGGGGAGCTGGAGGCGGCGGGCCGGGAGGCGGAGGCGGCACCATCCCTTCACCCTTGGTGATGCGGGTGAGCCAGTGGCATTTCCCTGTCGTATGGTTGGACGGCTTCGCGCCGCTGTGGAATTTGCAGGGAGCATCGAGTGCTTGTTCATAGGAGAAAGACGGCTGCCAAGGCGGCCGGCCACCCTTCTTCTTGGGAGCGGGCCGCTCTTCGGGCTGCTCGTCTTCAATGGTGGCCACCTGCCGACTGGAGGAAGTCGGCATGGGGCCCTTGCGCTTATGGTCGTTCTGGTAGGGGCGCCGGTTAGGGTCGCCAGCCGGCGTCTTGGGAGCCGGAGCAATTACTTTCCCCGAGGCGTCTACTCGGAGCTCGGTCTTCATGGAGGAGTCAGCAGTGGCATACTTGTCGGCGGTGATCAGCAACTCATCGAGGGTAGCCGGCTCATCGCAGAGGAGTCGGTGCTTGAGGAGGGTGCCCTCTCGGCACCCGGCGGTGAAGTACTCGATGGCCTGGACCTCGTGCACCCCCTCGCAGGAGTTGCGGAGCTCGGCCCATCGCGTGAGATAGTCGCGGGTCGACTCGTTGGGCCCCTGGACGCAGAGGGAGAGCTGGCGAGGCTTGGGAGGCCGCTTGTAGGTGCTGGTGAAGTTGCGGACGAAAACTTCGGTGAAGTCCAGCCAGCTGTTGATGCTGTAGGGCTTGAGGCTGTTGAGCCATGTGCGCGCCGTGCCTTGCAGCATCAAGGGGACGTACTTCACGGCGACGCGCCGATTGCCGTTGGCGATGCTGACGGCTGTGGAGTAGTCGATGAGCCAATCTTCCGGCTTCACCGAGCCGTTGTACTTGGGCGTGTCTCTGGGGAGCGAGAACCCTTTGGGGAAGGGCTCGTCGCGGATGCGGGGGCCAAAGCATGGCGGGCCGACATCGTCTTCTTCTTCTAGCGCCAAGGATCGAGCAAGGCGGTCGATCCTATGGCGGGCGTCGTTTTCGCCGACTCCTTCTCGGCGGCCGAGTCGGTCGCCAAGAGTCGGGTGGGTGACAGGCGGTGGAGTGAGGCGTCTTTCTCTTCGGGGCGGGGGAGGAGGCAGGTTTCCCTGGTGCTCTACAGCTCGAGGGCGGCCATCCGCGTCGCGCTCGATGGTAATGCGAGTCCGGCTGCGGCTGGCAGCCGGCTCCTTGTCTTTCTTCTGGCGCGCGCCGCTCGCAGTCGGCGAGCGGGACGTCGCGGCGTGCTCTCGACGCGGGGGATGGCTATCAGCTCGGGCGCCGGCTTCGTGCCGTTCTGCAGCCGCGTCGATCAGCTGCTGGATCCGTCTTGTCATGTAGGGGAGCTCGTCGGCTCCCAGCACATTGAGCTCTTCTGCAGCCGCCTGAGCGGCTCGCAGATTCTCGAGCGGGGTGGCGTAGACGGGGCGATCTGCGCCCAGCATGCTGGCGACAGCTGCGCCGTGCTTCTGGACGAAGCCGGCTCGGCTCGGGCCGCTAGGTGGCGGCGTGCCGAAGGCGGCGCGGTCGACTTCGTGCTGGTGGGCCTCGGTGAGGCGTCTCATCGAGGCTATCTTCTGGCCCTCCGCGATGAGTGCAAGGCGGCGTGCCTCCAGGGTCTCGGCGTCGGCGTCGGCCGGGATGGGGATGGAGAGGTCGTGCATCGCCGCTTGCTGAGCGTCGCGGGCGTTCTCGCCCGAGTTGGAGACGTGGCTGATAACCAGCACTTCGGTGATAGCGCTGCTGCCGCTGTCAGCTCGAGGGAGGGGGTCGTCGAAGACCACCACGTCGGAGGGGTAGGCGTCAAGCGACGCGGTGTCGGAGTCGATGAGCATCGGGTCGGTGGAGCCGACCGACTCCATGTCCGCAGCAGGCTCGCTGGAGACGTGAAGTTGGTCGAGGAGGCTGACGAGGCGGCTCTCGGGGTAGTCGGTGCCTGCGTCGGACGCAGGCTCGTTGGAGATGCGAGCCTCGCCGAGCAGATCGGCGAGGCTGCTCGTAGCGCAGGCGTCGTCGACGCCTTGCAGCGCGTCGTGGCAAACGCCATCGGGCGCAGCAGGCTGGCTGCGCTCGCGGGGGAGGAAGAGGGTTCCCGTCCAGAACAGGTCTCCGGACGACGGTGCACCTGGCCCCACGGTAGGCGCCAAATGTCGGGTGGTTGGTGCGACATATGCCAAGGGATGGCTTATCATTGTGGGAGCCAATAAAACGTCGCCGGTGCCCGGAAACGGGATGAGGCGAAGACATGCACGCCGGCGAATCTTACCCAGGTTCGGGGCTCTTCGAGGAGATAACACCCCTAGTCCTGCTCTGCGGGGTCTCCGCATGATCACTAGATCGATAAAGGGTAGCTACAATCGCTCCTGGAGCGGTTGAGATCAAGGGAGAAGAAGAACAAGGCTAGCTCTTGCTTCTCTCTATCTATGGTGTGTGGGCTATGCGTGGGTGTTAATCTAGAAGCCAACCATGCTCAGAGACCAACCCTTTGCATGGGTGCTCCGGGGGGTTTATATAGGCCTACCCCCCGGGGGTACAATGGTAATCCGATTGGGAACTGGTCCCAGCCGTCAGTGTCTACGCTCGCCGGCTTCTCCACCGGCTGCTGGGTCCCGCCGGCTGGTGGGTCCCGCCGGCTGCCGGCTACTTGGTCGACAGGCCAGCCCCACCGCCTAAGGTCTTGTCGGCAGCTGCTTACTGTAGCCGCGCCTCTGATGATGAGGGCTTTGTCGAGGTAAGCGTGGCTACAGTGATCCGCCTCGGAGGCTATCACTGTAGCCTCACCTCGTCTTGTCTCCTTAATGGGGCTCCTGCTTCGAGGAAGGGAGTAGCCGGCTTCTGGAGGCCGACTATACTCTTGGCCGACTAGGAAAAGCCGGGCCCCCTTCGCGCCTCTCTCTGGCTGAAGGGGCCCGCAGTCCTCAGGCCGTACAGGAGTGGTTCGTGGATGACGTCGAGGCTCGCGTGGCTACAGTACCGAGCCGCACGGGAGACGTCCCTCCCGTACGGCCTCCTGTAGCCATGCCCGCCTCGGGCTTCGGGGGTCGTGGGCCGCACTGTGGCCACACCCCGTTACGTCGCCGTTATGTAGGAGTGGTTGTGGTCTTGGCCGGCTCCTAGGAGTCGGCGTCCTTCTTGGCCGGCTTCTTGGAGTCGGTGAGGCTAGGTCGCCTTCCGGGAGTCGGCTTTAGTGGTAGCCGGTCGGGGAAGGTGGCCCAAATGCTTGGAGTGCTTGAAGGCCCAAAGGCCTGATAAATTATCCGAAGAGCCAGGGGTAGTCGGTTAGGCTACCCGTGGCCATTTACTCCGACAGGAACCAATCTAGGGCTCCGGCGGAGCTGTTCTGCCGGGGAAACATCCCTCCGGCAGGGGGAAATCATCACCATCGTCATCACCATCGATCCTCTCATCGGGAGGGGGTCAATCTCCATCAACATCTTCACCAGCACCATCTCCTCTAAAACCCTAGTTCATCTCTTGTATCCAATTCTTGTCTCTAAGTCCGGGATTGGTACTTGTAGGTTTATTTGGTGGAAGATCATTTGTTCAGATCCTTTATGCATATTAATACCCCTCTGATTATGAACATGAATATGATTTGTGAGTAGTTACATTTGTTCCTGAGGACATGGGAGAAGTCTTGCTATAAGTAGTCATGTGAATTTGGTATTCGTTCGATATTTTGATGAGATGTATGTTGTCTTTCCTCTAGTGGCACTACAAAAAAAGACACATCCGTGACATTTTGGGCCGAACGAAAAAAATTTCTGTCATACTTATGACACTTCTATGACGAAAATTGTGACAAAAACCAGTATCATCATAGATGTGGTGGGGTCCTACTTCTATGAAAAAAAATCATGACAGAAAATGGGCTTTTTGTCCTGGGCGGGCTAGAGACGCAGCTGCATGACATTCTTTGGGCTGTCCATGACGGAAAAAAACATGGTAGAAGCGAGGGCGAGGAAAATATCGGGGTGTTCCCGGTTACGATGGGTGGTCGGGGCCGAGCGATGCGCGTTTCTCTCGTACACGCACGTGCGTGGGTGCGAGGCGTTGGGCTCTAACTGAACCCGAGCGAGGCGTTGGGCTCTAACTGAACCCGAGCGATTGCACTACAGGCTACGCGTTACTGAACCCGAGCGATCGATCGATGGTTGTTAACTGAACCCGATCGAGCGATTCCTTCGCTACTGCTGCTAACTGAAGCCGATCAATGTTGCCTCTGGATGAACAGTGAGCGTTGCTGGGGGGTTTGGATGAACATTTCCCGGTGGGGGTGGATGAACAGGACCCCGTGGTGTTGCCTCTGGATGAACAGGACCCCGATCGATCGAGCCGATTGGGGCTGGATGAACAGGACCCCGTGGAGGGCTGGATGAACAGGACCACCCCGTGAAGGGCTGGATGAACAGTAGATGGTGGAGGGCTGGATGAACAGTAGTACGTGGAGGGGTGGTTGAACAGGAGCCCGTGGAGAGGGCTGGTTGAACAGTAGCCGGTGGAGTAGCGCGCGGTGGAGGCTGGATGAACAGTCGCAGGTGGAGGTTGGAGGAGGTCGATGGTGGATGAACAGTAACCCCTGGAAGCTGGAGGAGGTCGACGGTGGAGATGAACAGTATCCCGTGGAGTCCCGTTTTGTGGTACGCCACACCCCTCCCGATGAACAGGACCCCCATTTTGACCGTAGCGCTCCAACACAAGTCCGTTTCGTCCGTTTTGTGGTACGCCACACCCCTCCCGATCAACAGGACCCCCGTTTCGACCGTAGGAGGTCCGTTTCCTCCGTTTTGCAGTACGCCAGACCCTTCCCGATGAACAGGCTCCCGTTTCGAGCGTGGCCGGTCGAACACAAGGCCGGTTCCTCCGTTCTGCGGTACGCCAGGCCTCGTTTCCATCGGCTGTTCCGTCCAAGCCGGTTGGCTCCCACGCGTTCCGTTGCCTCTCAATGAACACGACGCATTCCGTTGCCTCCCCATGAACACGACGACGACGTAGTTTCTCCGTTCCGACCCAGCCATGTACACGACCCCTGGATGTACGTACGCGCGAGTAGGCGTTCGAGACCCCGCCCGTATGTACGTACGTGGCCGTATTTACTTTCTTGCATCCTGGCCGCTGTACGTACGTGTACATGCTACGTGCGCGCCTCTACTATGACACGTGCGCGCCTCTACATCGACCAGTATGTACGTACACGTTTGCGACCAGAATGACAACGCTACGTACGCTTCGACCAGGTGGGTCCCGACTGTCCGGCACTTCCTTGCGTGCGAAGATGTAGCTGGTTGTAAGTGTATCTAGTGCCCCTTAGTGATTTTTGTGTATTGAAGACTTATAGGTTAAGGGACTAATGCGTTTGTGAGTGTACACTGGTCTATAAGTCTATGAGGAGTTTGATATTTACAGAGAAAGTCGACCCCTAAAAATGAAGTTCTTCGTCTGAAGACTTTGGATTTCTGAAGACTTTCTGAAGACTTTGAAAGTGACGAAATTGGTGTAACCCTGAAGACTTGGTATTCATACGAGGAACATGAAGCGTGAAGACTTCTGTTTTCGTAGTTTCATTTTCTCTTTCTTGAGTCATAGGAAACACCGTACTATTAAAGGGGGTCGAGGAAATACTAAGGAAAATTTTCCATGTGATGCTCAACTCAGAATCTTACACCTACCAACACCTTCGAGTGAAACCATTGGAAATCTCATACAGTTCAGTCAATTTTTTCAGTGATAGAGACGAAGTTCTTCTGGTCGCTGAGGAATTTGTTCTGACTGAGGAGTTAGGAATTCGCCAGTGCGGATTGCCTACACAGTGAGGAACATGATAGCCCTGAGGAATTTGAGCCTCAAATATCCGACCGTTGTTGTGCTACGCGCCAGCTGTCCCAAAATATCTACCCACCTAACGGTCATATCATTGAAGGGCATTTATGTCTTATCATGTCGGGCTGCTCCCTAGGCTATAAATAGTCGCCCCCTACAACCACTAGCTGGTTGGCTGCTCTGAGAGAAACTGACACTTGTCATTTGAGAGCATCCCATCCTCCGGGACTTTGAGCGAAAATCATCGAGTGAGGAAAACCCAAACCCAAACACCTACAAACCCAAAGTGATTGAGCATCACTGAAGAGATTGATCCTGCATGGATCCGATGCTTGTTACCTTTGAAGACTGTGCTTCTTCCAGACGGTTAGGCGTCATGGTCTAGAGCATCCAAGAGGAAATTGTGGATCGCCGAGTGACCGAGTTTGTGAAGGTTCGGAAGTCACCTGAAGACTTACCACGAGTGATTGGGTGAGGTCTGTGTGACCTTAGCTCAAGGAGAATGCGGTGAGGACTGTGTGTCTGGGACTGTGTGTCCTCGGGTTTAAATACCTAGCCGCTCCAACCAGATGTACAACTGAGACAGCAGTTGGAACTGGTCTACCAAATCATTGTCTTCACCAAGCCTACTGGTTCTATTTCCTCAACTCTTTCATTTCCTCATAACTGTGTTGTTCACTTGTTCTTATCTGTGTTTGAAGACTTTGACTGAAGACTTTCTCAATTTCCTCAGTTCAAATTCTTCAGTCTGTTTGTCTTCATCCTGTGTTATCCTGTGTTTACGCTTTCTGTACTCTGTGCTTGTCGTCATTTCATCATGATGACCATGCTTGTGTTCTGTTATGTTTACTTTTGAGTACTTATTCCGCCCCAAGTAGTTCTTCGCTAAGGAATGTCCTCACCTGCAAATTCCTCAGTGAAGAATTCATAAAAATCGCCTATTACGCCCCCTCTAGTCGATATAACGCACTTTCAATTGGTATCAGAGCAAGGTACTCCCTTGTTCTGTGTGATTTTGGTTTAACCTCCTGGAGTTTTAGTTATGTCGACTACAGGAATGAAGACCGTGTCATGCCCCATCTTTGATGGTCACGAGTATCCCAAGTGGAAGGCCATGATGAAGAAGCGTCTCATGGCGATGAACAGTGAGCTATGGACCGTCACTGAGATTAGTCTTACCGATCTGTGCAAGATGGCAGAAGCCGATGACATTCGCAAGTTCACCCTTCTCAACCTTACGATGAAGGACGTCATCTGCTCCTGTCTGTCTCAAAATCAGTTCAGGAACATCATGCATCTCGACAAGCGAAGCTTATCTGGGACCATCTCTCTGAGGTCTATGAAGGTCATCGAACCCGTCATGATCCTTGGTTTGAGGACTTCAAGGAATCTCTCAAAGCGATGACATTTGAACCAGAATCATCATCTTCTACACCATGCCTTATGGCAAAAGATGTGAAGGTACCTGAATGCTATCTATCTGAATCCAGTGATGATGAATCTGGTGATGAATTTGCACCCAGCTATGTCAAAATTGCTTCCCTTGCCACTAAACAACAAAGAGCTTTGTAAAAAGTTCAATACATGCTAAATAAGAGCGATGATATGTTGGGTGAAGAAATAGATCAGTCGAAAGCCTTGGCTGAGAGTCTTCAGAGACTTCAGACTAGGTTTGACAACCTTCAAGGTCATCATAACACTCTCTTATCTGATCATGAGAATTTTTCTTATGAATTTCTTCAGAGAAAGCAAGATCTTGAAAAGCTAAGAGTGAGTTATGAAGATCTTCAAAAGGAGCGCGATTCATTACTTTCTCAACAAATCAGCGGTTCTCGGGAAGAATTTGTTCCTCCATGTTTGAAATGCATTGAACGTGAATCTGCTAATTCTTCACCTGGATGATCAAATGCTTCTAATGCTACAAATTCTTCAACTGTCTCTGCTATCACTAATTCCTCATCTGAGGACATTGCTAGTATCACTGATGATGCATGGCTGAAGGAATTGTATATGGCAGGCATGTACAAAAGCCTCAAAGGGCTTCAAACTCTTTGTGATGTGCTTAAAAAGCAGATCCTCAACAGGAACCCTAGGAAAGAGGGTATTGCCTTTGAGAGGAAACTCAATGCTGATGGTACATATTGGAAGCCTGAGCAGTACCCCAAAACCTCATGGGTTGCTGCAAAGGGACCTCCAGTTGATCCATCCAATTTATCTGGCTTTACATGTGAATCTCCTCATTCTTCTGATGAGTCATTTGACTCCAACTATAAACTATTCAAAAATCAGAATGGTGAAGTATTTGCTAGATATGTTGGCACTAACTGCAGGAACGGTTCCCCTATGAAGAAAATCTGGGTTCCCAAAAGGTGCCTTGAATGTCTTCAGGTGAATGCCCTCATGACACCACCTGTGAAGAATAGGAACCCCAGATCAATTTCTTCATATGGACCAAATTCTTCATATGGATCCAAGTCCTCATATGGACCAAATTCCTCACGTGGATCAAATTCCTCAAAAGTATCAAAGTCCTCATATGATCATCATCGTGCTAACAACTCTGTTTCACAGGAGAGCTAAGAGCTATGAATATGAGCATTATTCCTCTAATCATTATGTTCATAAGTCCTCGAAGAATTTCTCTGCTTATTCATATGCTTACCCTAACTCCTCTTATGTGAAATGAAATGGATTGGCTTCTATGCCACCTTTCTCGCATGGAGCTCACAGAGTGACGAACTCTTTGCCACCCCTTCAGATGTGGGTGGTGAAGAAAAGGAACTAATCTCTTATGTAGGGTCAGGTCTCCAGACGTGCTAAAACGTCTGAAGAATTTGCTGGAGACCTGAAATTGCCTGAAAGGACGCAGGCTAATCATGAAGAAATGAACTTTCATTTCTCACGTCCTCATACTGCTTTATCTGTTCTATTGCTTAATGAAATGGATCTGATGAATTGATATCATATTCTTCACTGATGAAGTATATGAGTTCGTAAGCTGCACTAATTCATCTGCAGGATGATCAACCCAAAGCCAATGAGTGGGTCCTCGCTAGTGGATGTACAAATCACATGACTGGTGACAAGAATCTATTGATGGATGCTCCCTTATCTCCATCGCATCTGAAGCATATCATCTTCGCTGACAAAGGCAAAAGTCAGGTATTGGGTCTAGGTAAGGTTGCTATCTCAAAGGATCGGCACATGGACAAAGTCATGCTTGTCGAGTCCTTAGGATACAACTTCATGTCTGCCTCAATGCTTTGTGATCTTGATATGGTTGTTGTCTTTGATAAGTATCGTTGTGTTGTGATCATGGAAGCTGACCATTCCAAAGTCTTCGAAGGCTTTAGGAGAGGAGACTTGTATATTGTTGACTTCTCTACAGGACCACAACCAGCCGTATGCCTACTTGCAAAAGCTTCAGAAGGCTGGCTATGGCATCGACGACTTGGTCATGCAGGCATGAGGAATCTGCACACGCTTGTGAAGAAGAAGCATGTCATTGGCATCGAGAATGTCAAATTCCTCAAGGATCACTTATGCGGAGCCTGTGAAGCTGGAAAGATGACCAAGGCCAAACATCCAGCAAAGACTATCATGACTACCTCTCGACCATTTGAATTGCTTGATATGGATCTCTTTGGTCCTAACCATTATTCTACAGTTACAAATGATGCATATAAATATGGCTTTGTTATTGTTGATGATTACTCTCGTTACACATGGGTACATATTGTCACTTACAAACATGAGGTGCAGGATGTCTTCAAACGATTTTCCTCGAGGGCTTCAACCAACTTTGGTGTGAAGATCAAGCACATCAGAAGTGACAATGGAACTGAGTCAAGAACTCTGGTCTTGATGACTATCTTGATGAACTTGGTATTACTCATGAGTTATCTGCTCCTTATACTCCTCAGCAGAATGGCGCCGTGGAGCGCAAGAACAGGACTCTTGTTGAGATGGCTCGCACTATGCTTGATGAATACAAGACGCCTCATCGTTTCTGGATTGAGGCAATTGATACTGCTTGCCACATCATCAATAGGGTATATCTTCACAAATTCTTCAAGCAGACTGCATATGAACTCCTCACTGACAAGAAACCCAATGTGAGTTATTTCAAAGTCTTCGGTGCTAAATGTTGGATTAGAGATCCTCATCACAATTCTAAATTTGCACCGAAAGCACATGAGGGTTTTATGCTTGGTTACGGAAAGGACTCGCACACCTACAGAGTCTTCAACAACGTTCTTCACAAAGTTGTTGAAACTGTAGATGTGCGGTTTGATGAAACTAATGGCTCGCAAAGAGAGCACCTACCTTCTATGATAGATGAACCAACACCTGAGGAAACTATCAAGTTCAATGCTACTGACAATGTCATTCCGACCGAAGAATCTGGTGAAGAATTCATTCCAGAACATGAAGAACGTCGAGCTAGTGCACCTGAAGAAAATGGTGCTGAAGAGAATGCTGATCAAATTCCTCGACGACAACCCGCTCATCCTCGCATTGCAAACGAAGTGCAAATTGAGAGAATCATTGATGACATTGAAGCACCATGTCCTCTCACACGCTCAAAAGCTTCACATTTATCTAACTTTTGTGGGCACTTTGCTTTCATGTCTATCACAGAGCCCACTAAGGTAGATGAAGCATTTCTGGAGCCTGAGTGGATTCAAGCTATGCAAGAAGAATTACATCAGTTCGAGCTCAACAATGTCTGGGAACTGGTCAAACGTCCAAATCCTCGCAAGCACAATATCATTGGCACAAAGTGGATCTACCGCAACAAGCAAGATGAAAATGGCCTTGTAGTGAGGAATAAGGCACGGCTTGTAGCTCAAGGCTACACACAGGTTGAAGGAATCGACTTCGATGAAACTTTTGCACCTGTTGCTAGACTTGAGGCTATTCGCATATTACTTGCTTATGCTAACCATCATGATATCACTTTATATCAAATGGATGTGAAAAGTGCATTCCTCAATGGTAAGCTTGAGGAAGAAGTATATGTAGCTCAACCCCCAGGTTTTGAAGATCCAAAGCATCCTGACAAAGTCTTCAGACTCAATAAGGCCCTCTATGGCCTCAAGCAGGCCCCTCGGGTGTGGTATGATACTTTGAAGGAATTCCTCATGAAGAAAGGCTTCAAACCCGGTTCACTCGACCCTACTCTTTTCACTAAATCTTATGATGGTGAATTGTTTGTGTGCCAAATATATGTTGATGATATTATCTTTGGTTGTACTGACCAACGTTACAGTGATGAATTTGCCTATATGATGAGTGAAGAATATCAAATGTCTATGATGGGAGAATTGAAATTCTTCTTAGGTCTTCAAATTTGTGAACAACGCAATGGCATATTCATATCTCAGGAGAAATACCTCAAGGATGTACTGAGGAAATTCGGCATGCAAGACTGCAAAGGCGTCAAAATTCCAATGCCCACAAATGGCCATCTATGCACTGATGAAAATGGTATTGACTTCAATCAAAAGGTATACCGCTCCATTATTGGCTCTTTATTGTATTTATGTGCATCTAGGCCAGATATTATGCTTAGTGTTTGCATGTGTGCCCGATTTCAAGCTACACCGAAGGAATCACACCATAAGGCTGTGAAGCATATTCTTCGATATCTAGCTCACACACCAACACTTGGATTATGGTACCCCCAAGGGCTCGGCTTTTGATCTCATTGGATATTCAGACTCTGACTATGCTGGTGATTGTGTGGACCGCAAGTCAACATCTAGCACATGTCATTTCCTCGGAAGATCTTTGGTCTGTTGGTCCTTGAAGAAACAGAAATGAGTATCTCTGTCTACTGCTGAAGCTGAGTACATTGCTGCTGGTTCTTGCTGTGCTCAATTGCTATGGATGAAGCAAACTCTCAAGTACTACGGCGTAAACGTGAAGAATGTGCCTCTCTTCTGTGACAATGAGAGTGCAATCAAGATTGCTCATAACCCAGTTCAGCACTCGAAGACAAAGCACATTCAGATTCGTCATCATTTTCTTCGCGATCATGTGTTGAAGGGCGACATTTCTATTGAGCATGTGAAGACTGAAGAATAGCTGGCCGATATCTTCACAAAGCCCTTGGATGAGAAGAGATTTAGCAAGTTGCGGTGTGAGCTAAATATCTTAGAATCTTCGAATGTTCTTTGAAAAGGACACTCCTCCTAACACTTATGCAAAATTGATGACTTAGATGTGCAACACAAGAAGAAACGTTTTTCTTCAATCAATGAAGAATAACACTCTAAGTGTGAAGAAATTAACGAAGAATTTGATTCTCAGGGCCCTACGACAATTGTACGCGGTGTCTAAAATCATCATTCTTATATGGTGGGTCACGCCACCACCAAAAGTTGAAAATCTTCAATTTGAGTTTTTCCTCAGTGTTGAAATTCCTCAATTGTTCAATTTCTTCAACTTTGCATTGTCTTCACTGCTTCCATCGTTTTTCTTCGTTGGCTATATATATATATATATGAGTTTATGTCCTCTACAGCATTCACTTATTGCTAATTCCTCTTGTTGCGTTTTCTGCTAAGTGAATGTGATCGGACCCTTCCCCCTCTATGCTAAACTCAACCCAATCTATTCACAAATTCTTCATGTGCGTTCTATTTGAAACTCGTTCAAAATCTTCACTATGTCCTTGTCAGCTGAAGAATTTGCGAACGAAACTTTTAACTTATCCTATCTAAATTTTCGGCTTCGCCGCTCAAACCGTTCCACATCCCACGATAATACATATCTATTCACCCACGATCTCACACGATCGCCACCTCTCAGTACGTGGGTGACACATGTCAAGCGAATGAGAAGGGTCAGGGGCACGTTCGTCCAATTTCTTCGGCGAACAGTTTTTCACCGTGGCTATAATTACCCCTCCCCTTCCTCACTTCTCTTTTACTCCGCTCGACCTCACTCCCGCTCGAGCTTCTCAAACCCTAGCGCCGCCACTACTTCATCGTCGCCGGTGAGGAAGAGCTTCACTGCCTCGACCTCGTCGCCGTCGTACTCGCGCCGGCTGCGGATTTCTTCACTCCGCCACCGCCGTAGCTGTCTTCCTCAGCCGAGTTAGGGCGTGGAAGATCTGAACTGACGAACTTCACA
The DNA here is from genome assembly GCF_002575655.3 of Aegilops tauschii subsp. strangulata. Classification (NCBI taxonomy): domain Eukaryota; kingdom Viridiplantae; phylum Streptophyta; class Magnoliopsida; order Poales; family Poaceae; genus Aegilops; species Aegilops tauschii. The sequence goes on along the minus strand of NC_053041.3, from coordinate 459,532,171 downwards.
TCTACACTTCCCAGTTTGTCATGTTCTTCGTCCAGGGTAATTAAAAGTTACTTTTACTACCCTCTTTGATTCGAATGATTTCTACAAAATCTTCAAAGGTGTTTTATTCTTCAAATCTTCACCCACTAAACACCTCACATGTCATCTGTTCTTGATCCGTTTCTCTAAGAAATATTTTTTCCTCAATTGTGTGGATTTCTGATCTGTACAACTCTGGAACCTAAGACAAAGAATGCTTAGTGAAATTCTTCAAGACTCATCTGGTCAATTTCCTCAAACTTGTTTTTTTAAAACCTTTGAGAACGCATATGACCTCTCCAAATTCCTCGCAACTATACTCTATTCACAGGTACACATGTCCGCTGCTGAATCACTAGGTTCTCATCAACTTAACTCATTTGCAGCGTTTCTCGAAGAAAAGTTGCAGACATCTTTAGAAAATTCAGTTGTTCATATTCCTCATCTAAAGAAAATGGTTGACGGTAAGGTCAATACTGCTTTTGAGATCCCTGATGACATATACAAGGATTACTGCACTCCTGATGAGGCCAAGTTTGGCAAGGAGGACAAAAATCAGCGCAAGGTGCGCATCCAAAGAATAGAGAGGAGATGGGCAAGGGAGTGGAGGGAGTACAGGTATGTTACTCCCAAGTATATGAAGAAATTCTCTCTAAATCCTCCATGCCCAAGACCTCCATTGGCACCTGGCCAAGAAGCAGATCCCACCAACCTCAAGCGCGGTGAGGACTATCCTGACGAATGGGCCAAGTGCCAGGCCAAATTGGCCAGACAAGCAAGAGAAGCAGTGAGGAAATTTAACGAAGACTCTTCTGCTGCTGCCACTGCTGAGGCCTCTGCTATCAAGCCAAAGAAGGCCATGTCAAAGAAGCCTACTCATAAGCCAAGTGCTTCATCTTCAATGCCCTCACGGCCAAGTTCCTCAGCAATGCCCTCACGGCCAACTCCTCATGCTGCTCCCGCTCCGCCAAAGTCCTCAGCTGCTCCGACCAAATCCTCTGCACATGTGCATCTCGCCACGTGCCAAAGGACAACAGGCATCTCTATTGCCTCAGGAGCTTCTGCTAGTTCCTCAGCTGCACCAAATTCTTCAACTGGACCCTCTCTGCTGAAGACAAAGGCCACTGCTGGACGAGGCTCTCGCCCAAGTCCTCACAAGAAGCAGGTCACCTTCCAAGTGTCGTCTGATGAAGACGAAGCTGATGATGAGGAACTTGCTGAAATCATCAGAGACAGGCATCTCAGGGCCGCTAGAGCCAAGGGCACAAATGTGCCTCTGCTTTTGGATCCTAAGTTGATCCTTGAGTACATCGATCTCTGGCACAAGGACCCCAACACTCCTATGCCTGATTTCAAGCTGACTCCTGCCAAAGTCATATGTTGGCTGCTTTCATCCAAGAAGAAAAATGGAAGTTTGAAAAGGCTAGGCAGATCAAGAAAGCGCAGTATAAGAAGGAGCGCTTCCTGAAGAAACACGCTGTCTCAATGACAACTGAAGAACTTGTCAATATTCAATCTGAGATCAAGAAACTCAGTGATGAATTTGACGGTATACAGAGCTGATTGGCTCGGAGCCAAAGTCAGGTTTGTGAACTTGACTGAAAAGTTCACTTCCAATGTTGCAGCCCCAACGCAACAAGGAAATCCTCAGGCTGAAGCATCTGCTCAGCCAACTGAAGAAAATGCCAGCACCGCTGATGACATTCAGGCTACTGAAGAAACTCAGAGCACCAGGGCTGATGACTGCATTCCAGCCGCTGGATGATCATTTTCCTGCGGTCAAAACTTGAGGGGTGTTGAACCTACCATATTTGAGAAAGATATGACCCAAACAATTTATGAGAATTATTTGGGAATTTTAGGAGTGATGGAAATAAAGGTTGCTTCACAACCTAGGGCAATTTAAGCTATTCCTTTAATAGAAAAGGAATATTCCCAATGAAAAGAATATTGGGACTCGGGCTAGGATGAAAATGACAGGGTCTAGGGAAGGGTTTGGGAATGACAAGCCACTCTGGAAACAAAGAAGAGGGCATCTTCTTCAATTTCCAGACCACAAAGCCACGGAAAAAGAAAACTCAAGCAAAAAACTCAGAAAAACAAAAGAAAAAGAAAGGGCCAAAAATCAGGCTGTCACAAACCTTACCGCCTTAAAGAAATCTCATCCTCGAGATTTGGTTGCTCAAGTATGAAGATACTGACTTAAGGAAACCGTTTCCAACTCGGGTATCCTTTTTCTTATTTTTGTTCCTACTAAATTTTTATTTGACTGGCCCTGGGGTGGTTTGCTTTAATATATCCACATTCTGATAGATCTTACCTTGCTTGTTCATGCTTATACATGCTCCAATTTCTTTTTAGATCTGCTGACTTAGCTAACTGTGATTGATTCTCACGACTGAAATATATGTCAGTCTCACAAATCCAAGAGTGATTTCCGCTGGGTGTGTCATCCGGCACTGACAATCTTTCATGAATTGGTGATCAGATTTTTCTAGTGGACACCCAAGCTCTAACTCCTTGCATTGGGTTTCTCCACTAAATGCAGGTCCTTCGGGTTCCAAACAGTGAGTTGGGTCATAACCGCTTTCTTGACAGATTCTGGCTTATCGCGGAAGTTCCTGAATCATCTTAACTGGTTCCACTGTCTTGAGTATCGGATCCGTACCTAATATTTGATTGTCGCATCTCGTGGCTAGCATAAGAGTTTGACCTGTATGATAATATCTGCAGACTTGACTGACGGTGGTTCTGCACCACGCGGGTCTTGCAACAATTTTCATACCTGCAACATTGGTCTTGCTCCTTCATTATTGTTTTCTTGGTATGGATCCTTGGCTGAAAGAGCTGGGTCATATTGCTTCTTCGTATCACCATAGGTACTGTCGGTGCAATTTTTCGGCAATCGTGGCTTATCCTCATTTTTCTGATAGGGTACCCCATTAAATGGCAGGTTCAACACCCCTCAAGTTTTGACCGCAGGAAAATGATCATCCGAACCTTTGCAAGAAATCGTTAAATAAATCAGTAGCCACTAGAACGGTCTTTACAACTCAGATCTGGGACATTACTGAAATACCTCAACCACGGCTCAAGACAGCCGAAAAGAATCTCAGAACATGAGACCGGGTCGATAAGAAGAAGGTGGCAGCTCCCTAAAATAGCCAAAAAGCAGCTATAGGGCTACTGTCACAAAAAGAAACTCAACAGTTGTACGAGACGGCCGAAAAGCAGCTCAGAACTCGTGACAGTTGTTGAAGAGAGAAATAAAAATCGGCATCCACCCCGGATAGCTAAAAACAGCTTAAATCACAGGCGTGGTGCCGTCATTGGAGAAAAAGGGGACAAGGGCTCATCAGGATCATTTTCCAGGTTCACAGGTACTTGTATTGAGCTCATTGATGTCGTCAATCCTCATAATCCTTTGTCACACTGCGGTGTATATTGGCCTTCTTCTCTTAACCATCCTCACGTGGTTGTCAGATCCTCATCCGAGTGACTTGTAAAATCTTGGTGGTATGCTCACCGCATATATATATGAGAATCTGATTCCCGAGACAAACGTGTATTCTGACTGATTCTTGCTTTTGACCAAAATGTTGCGGATCTGATTCTTGGGATTCACCGCCATATGCAATTCAATTCACAGTGTACCACCTTGTACCAATGTCTTATTGAGGATGATTGGCTGGCTTGTGCTCGAAACTTTCATCGGACAGCTTGCTGAAGAAGACTGGGTATCGTGCTTCAGAAGCTTACCCCCTTAAAGACTTTGCTGGGGAAAGACTCAGTACCTTATGCCGGAAGCTTTTGCGGTTGCTTACTGAAGAAGGCAGAGTACCTTGTACAGGAAATCATCCATGTATCGTACTAAGGAAGATAGATGAATCCTGCCTTGGAAGCTTCTCGGGTATCTTGCGAGGGAAGATTGGGTTGCTTACACCAGAAGCTTCTTATTGTGATATGCGGACCGATTTCCACATATATAACCATCTTAATATTTTTTTTATTGATTTCTTGTATGAAACGGGGTTTTGTAGGACTATCTTCCTTTCTGAGTACATGCCATATTTTTGCTTGCTTCCAGGTACATCGGGTTCCAAAATCATCCTCAACGAAAAATTAACTTGTATCTGAGCCATACCTTTGATAATATTCTGTCAACCTTGCACACAATTTTATCTTGTTGCTGATTTGATCATTTCTGCTAGGAGGAGTGCACGCTGAGAGAGACTTGACACTCAGTAACATGATCAGATATTCCCCAATCTGAATGCAGTCGGCTGAGAATTCCATACTGTTTTGAGGAGTGCACGTTAATGCAAACTTTATACTGACATTCCATCCAGGATTTCTTTTGTACTCAGACGAGATATTTCCAATTTCACTGCAGTCTGCTGACAATTCCATTCTGTTTAGGTGAGTTTCCAAATATATGCATTTCTTGCTGACCCTTCGGGTCCGGTGTTAGCTGACAAGCAACTTTAATAGGGGAAAATTTGTAACACTGAAGGCCCAAAGAAAGAAACAAAAGAAACGACTAAAACAGAAGCACACAAGTGTACTACTAATATAATTAATCAAGCAATCATCACATATTACTGCTACTCACACCATAATATGCATGCACACCTAAGCACACAAATCACGCGGAAACTCCAGTATTACGGTCTAATATGATGTGGCGGTGTGCACGAAAATTATATCCATGTGTGGAAGGAGTTGGCGTAACCGAAGCTACACCAAGCACTGGCTGAACAGTGGCTGGATCTGGATGGATACACAGGTGAGGACGGACTTGACGATCAAGTAGCAAGACACAATAGTCACGACCACATCATCATCAAACGTACGAAAGGGATTCGTACACGTCCAAAGAATAGAATGACTGGGTAGGGTAGCGGTGGAAAAACAAGGCTCGCTGGCATTGCCCTTTTCTGATAACCAAGATCAGTAAGGGTTGCCAGAGGGACGAGATGGATGGCATGTTTCGGGATAGAAACAAGTCTATCACCGAAATAATATGGGTGGGTGGCGGAAAAATATATGCGATACCTGAGCATAACTCCTGCAAATGGCGTCTGGAACTCTGGGTACCAGGGCATCACTCTGCTGGGACAGAGATGATGCAGAACACCAAAGAGCAGACATGCTAAGAAGGAGGGTGCAGGCGGTGGACCGAAACCGATGCCACCTACACTCACAAGATTAACTGTTAGTGACAAAATAATAATCTATATGCATGTTATGCGACAAACAAATGCAACAATCAAGTGCAACAAACCAACTAGGGTCTATACTACCGCTTTCTAACGTTCGCGCGGGCTAGGGCATCCTACAGCCAGACCTGCTCTGATACCAAGCCTGTGGCACCCCGGCTCAGAGAAACCGGAACGCCCCGTATTCCAGCCCAGAGATCAAGGAGATGTCTCTGGAATACGGCACTGCTTGACATAGAACAAATCAGCTCTTATTACAAGAATAATAATACAAGGGTCTGATGTTACAAAGAAGCACATCAGCACGGCGACACTACGCCTGCGATACTACACTTGCTCTATGCTAGCAGCGAAACAACTCGTAGCAGCGGAATACTTCTAGCAGCGGAACAACGACGAAGGTGGTGAACTCCACTCCGCAGGGACTCTGGATGGGACACGATCTAGCTCGCACGAACGGACACCTCGACAAACAATCAAGCAATCATGGCATCACCTGCAATCTGGCATGACACGCCAGGTCAGTACATTGAATGTACTTGCAAGCTCACAACAACCATAAACATCAAGGCAAGAAAATAACATAGCATTAATCAGGTTAATTAAAGTAACAGCTACCATGATGAAGCAACTACTAAGCATGGTATGAAACTGATACAATACTGATAAATCACCATCTCAGATCTCCATAACCATATCTCTCTTGGCTAACCGGCCAAGCAATATACCATCTCGATCACCTCGTGATCAAAACCAAACGGTGATCTTTCCGGCGATCACTACCATGACCAACACTTGGCCGCAAAAGGTGATCTTTCCGGCGATCACTACCATGACCAACACTTGGTCTCCAACGTAATCATCAACATCCTGCTAATCTGTACTGCTCAAACTATCAACATATAAATCAACTATAAGTCATTCCGTCATGTGAGTGTTGATCGAACGGTGTGACCTAGTACGAACCCATGCCCATGACCGAGGACGCGGCTATTGATAGTTTAATCAAATACACTCTGCAGAGGTAGCGCACTTTACCCACACCACGGAACCCATGGCCTCGCACTCCCATTCGGGTGGACCAACGGCGTTCCGACAAAACCGATCTACTGCCATGACACTCTCCGGCCACTCCGACTAACACCCCTTTTTGGGCCTGGGTGGCCCATGCCTACCAAAGGTCTTACGGCCACCGTCGTGGCAAAAACGGTCCCAAACGGGTACAAAGCGCGCAAAACAACTCGGGCTCACAACGTTCATGTCCGCCTACCTGATCAGGGTAGCGCGTGCCCATAACCTTCCCTACGTTGGAGGCACCGACGAGAGGCACAGCAATAGCATCACATTAGGGCCTTCCCATAAAGGCAAATGTGGTTGCACTGGAGAAAGCCCGGTTCGGTGGCACCTGACCAACTTAATGACGGAATTTATCCCCAAAAATATGACTGTAATGACTGGTACTCAGATATCATCTATCAACCTATAATCCAAGTCATAGCATGCCCAACAAATAATCCAAGCATCATAACATCATACCAAGATACTCCGAGGATAGCATAATACTACTCTCATGATGAATCCAAGAACGATAATACGACTACTCAAATATCAAGAACTAACTATCCAGCTATGATCCACATGCAAGCATCATCTCCATCATCATACTCCAAAACATAATAATAGATACCATCATGGAAATAATCATAATAGCCACTAAGAATCCAAAGGCACATGTCATCCACATAATCATCAAAATATAAGTCCTAGAACTCCAAGCAATATCATGACAATAGCAAGATCAAAACAATACTCCGAGAATGCCGTGAACAAATCACAAGTAGCTAGAACAATATTTTAAACAAGTTTAAATAAAGAAACCATGCCACTGCATTGCAATCATGCAAATGGAGGGTGTGGCTTGCCTGGGGTGGAAGAAATCACCGGGAAGAAGTGCGAGAAGCTCGCGGAAAGAATTGCCGGAAAACGTTTTCTCTCGGAGGGGGCTGATTAAGCGCAAGGGAAAAATGGTCATTTCTAGAATGACAAAACATCATGAAAATGTTACCAACAGAACGGGCTCGACGAAACAAAGAAGTGGGCTTTGGATTCACCTCATTTGGAGTTGTGAGTAAAAAGATATAAGGGTTTTTTTGCCAGGGACCCATCTGTAAGAAAAATCTTTACAAACTGGGCCTGGACAGAAAAATAGAAAGCGTACTTAAAAGAATACGTCTTCGTATGAGGGAAAACGCATTCCTGGCTGAAACAGAGAGAAAATGCGCTTTCAGAAAAGAGGAAACGTATTTTAGGCCGAAACAAAACGAAACGCGCTTTCCGGCTGGGAAGACGTATTCCGAAGAATACGCCTCCACTTATCCAGCGTGGCAAGGCGGGTCCGGGTGGCTTAGAGGCTTACAGGTGGGACCCACCTTATCCATCTCTCTCCTCCTGGCTCCTTCTTCTTCTTCCCGACGACGCGCTGAGGCAGAGACGAGGCCGGCCACCCCGACGACGACCGCCGGTGACTCCGTCCACCTCCTGTGCCGTGCTGCCTACCGGCGAGATCAGCAGGCCGAGCCGCGCCGTCCTGGACCATCCAGACACTCTGAGGAGGTCGACATCGAGGAGAGCTGCGGCTGCAGCGGACGGGGCTTCAGCCAGAGACGGGGGCGGCGCCACGAGCTGCTCCGGGGACGAGGCGAAGACATGGGGAGGCTCCAGGAGGTCCGTGGAGTGCTTCGGAGGTGGAGGAACAGAGAGAAAGGGGCTGCAGTGCCCGAATTTAGGAGGGGCCGGCGACGGGCTCGGTAGCCATGGGAGGAACAGAGAGCTCCTCGAGCTCGTTTGGGTGGTCGGGGAGGCCTAGAGGGAGAGGTGAGGAATGGTGCGGTCGAGGGAGCTCGGGGTGGCTTATATAGCCGAGGGGAGGGGGAGCCGTGCTGGCGCCGCCGCGGACGTGTGTCCGGCGCCACGGACGCGTGCCCACGCGCATGAGCTCGGAGGCAGGCGACAAGGGAGGCACAGGGGAGAGCTCACGGAGGGGTAGGCGACGCCGGGGAGCAGAGGAAGAAGTCGAGCACCATTAAAACATGTCGGGGCATTGTGCTCCCGTGGGCGTTCAGCGGCGAGCGTCGGTGAGGAAACGGACGGAGGGGGAGAGGGGTCCAGGGGAACGGCGATGACGCGGGCCAGCTGCTGGACACGCTCACGCGCGCGAAGGTGGTGAGAGGAGGAGGGGGTCTAGCACAAACAGCCACTGGATGCGGCCACTGCACACAAAGCGCGTGCACAGGCACGCCATTGTCGTGGTCACCGCGTGCACTGGCATGAAGCGGGGGAGATGAGCTGGAGCGTGTTGTCTAGTGGTAAGTCCTTCTAGGGTAGGTCTCAACTACAGTGGTAGTTTGGTTAAAGTGCTATAGTTAAATGGTAATCACCCTCTGAAGTTTACTACGGTAAACTTGGGTGAGAACTGCTGAGCAACAGGAAAAGGATTGGAGCCAGAGAGTTTGTCTGCGAGGTTTAGGGTAAGAAGGACTTCCATCCTGGTAACTTTGAGGATATTTGGATCAAGATTTAATGTAGTTGCTTTGCAACTGACCAAAATGGTCCAGAAACTTGATCAGGAAGGTGCACTCACATGGAGTGTCAAATTGAGCTCAAATTGGGCAAGGCAGAGTCATTTGGTCCTATGAAGATGCTCAAAAAGTCTCATACCAATTGGCCAAGCCAAACTGGTACTTGCTTCACAAACATCTACTCTGGACAGAAACTTGCAGAACTTCTAGAGGAATAATGGCTTGATGAACCATGCCCAAAATGGGTGGAGGTAGGTTATATGGATAATAGAACGCCTAGAAAAATTGGCAGCCATAATGGAGCAAGATAAAATATACTTGCTTCACAAACTAAAATTTTGGATAGAATCAAAGAATTGAAGATGAGCTCTCATGGAGGCATGACATGAGATCTACTTTGGTGGAGGGCTATGATATGATGATATGAGGGATCATGCAAAATGGCAACTCATTTGGATATGCCTAGCTTGCACCTCCTTCACAAAGCTTCTTTCCGGATAGAAACTTTGGAAAATCATAATTAAATAATTACTAGGCAAATGAAGTTGCATTTTGGCATGTGGCAATTATATGGATAGGAAAAGCTGTCCAAGGAGTTTGAGGTCAATTGGGAAAAGGAAAATAGCACTTGCTTCATAATGTGCCATTTAGGGCAGAATAGGGAATGAATAATTTGAGCATGATGATAAACATGACAAATGAAATATTTTGCCATATTTGAGAAAGATATGACCCAAACAATTTATGAGAATTATTTGGGAATTTTAGGAGTGATGGAAATAAAGGTTGCTTCACAACCTAGGGCAAATTGAGCTATTCCTTTAATAGAAAAGGAATATTCCCAATGAAAATAATATTGGGATTTGGGCTAGGATGAAAATGACAGGGTCTAGGGAAGGGTTTGGGAATGACAAGCCACTCTGGAAACAAACAAGAGGGCGTCTTCTTCAATTTCCAGACCACAAAGCCACGGAAAAAAAAAACTCAAGCAAAAACCTCAGAAAAACAAAAGAAAAAGAAAGGGCCAAAAATCAGGCTGTCACACTGCCACTCATGATTCTGCTGCTAATGCATCCAAGCCAAATCCTCAAGCCACAGCTCCAAGAGTGATGACTGACCGTGAGCTTCTACTTAGTCTTCACCAGAAGGTGGATCGAAACCATAAATGGGTTAAGCGTTAGTTTGGTTCTATTCTTCACAACATGACTGCTACACATAATGCAGTGAAGAAAAACCATTACTACCTCCATGAAGCCTTCGGTCGCACCTGGGCTATTCTGTCACATGTATATGGTGAAGAAGATCTGAAGACAATGGGTCTCAAGGCGGACTTTGACTGGTCTGCACCTCCACCGAAGAAATACAAGAAGGTCAAGGTTCCTTCCTTGGTGGCCAGCTCATATTCTTCATCGCGCGAAACCGACGAGCATGAAGACTTGGACGACACTGCAGCAGGCCCTACAACGACAAATGACCCCAATAATGCTGGCGCTCCTTCATCAACTTGATATTCTTCAGGGGCGTTAGTCCTCATTTTCAATCCTTTTGATCATTCGATGACAAAGGGGGAGAAATTTGAGTTAGTCTTCAAGCGGGTCTATCTTATAAGGGCGTTTTTTTTTTGCTAAGTTACAACTCTCGTTCTTCTGATGACTTTGCTGGATCGAGTTGTAAACTTTAACTCTATGGTGGCCTGATACTTTTGCTGTGTTCTTCTGCATGCTTATTCCTCGTTAATGTTAATGCACGCATGCTGAATTACATCAGTCACCATATTTCATCATGCATTTCAAATTCTTCATATTATATGTCAAATGTGTGTATGAATTACAAGATATAGGGGGAGATCTCCATGATTCCACTCTTCAAGTGTGCATTGCTTCAAAAGCAAAATCCTCACTATGCACATCTTCAGGGGGAGTTCTTCTATATCTTGCAATCAAATTCCTCAATATCCGTATTTACACTTCATATGCTTATCCCCGTTGAAAACTTAACCTATATTGTCATCAATCACCAAAAGGGGGGAGATTGTAAGTGCATCTAGTGCCCCTTAGTGATTTTGGTGTATTGAAGACTTATAGGTTAAGGGACTGATGCGTTTGTGAGTGTACACAGGTCTATAAGTCTATGAGGAGTTTGATATTTATAGAGAAATTCGACCCCTAAAAATGAAGTTCTTCATCTGAAGACTTTGGATTTCTGAAGACTTTCTGAAGACTTTGAAAGTGAAGAAATTGGTGTAACCCTGAAGACTTGGTATTCATACGAGGAACATGAAGCGTGAAGACTATTGTTTTTGTAGTTTCATTTTCTCTTTCTTGAGTCATAGGAAACACCGTACTGTTAAAGGGGTCGAGGAAATACTAAGGAAAAATTTCCATGTGATGCTCAACTCAAAATCCTACACCTACCAGCCCCTTCGAGTGAAGCCATTGGAAATCTCATACAGTTCAGTCAATTTCTTCAGTGACAGAGACGAAGTTCTTCTGGTCGCTGAGGAATTTGTTCTGATTGAGGAGTTAGGAATTCGCCAGTGCAGATTGCCTACACAGTGAGGAACATGATAGCCCTAAGGAATTTGAGCCTCAAATATCCGACCGTTGCTGTGCTACGCGCCAGCTGTCCCAAAATATCTACCCACCTAACGGTCATATCATTGAATGCCATTTATGTCTTATCATGTCGGGCTGCTCCCTAGGCTATAAATAGCCGCCCCCTACAACCACTAGCTGGTTGGCTGCTCCGAGAGAAATTGACACTTGTCATTTAAGAGCATCCCATCCTCCGAGGACTTTGAGCGAAAATCATCGAGTGAGGAAAACCCAAACCCAAACACCTACAAACCCAAAGTGATTGAGCATCACTGAAGAGATTGATCCTGCGTGGATCCGACGCTTGTTACCTTTGAAGACTGTGCTTCTTCCAGACGGTTAGGCGTCATGGTCTAGAGCGTCCAAGAGGAAATTGTGGATCGCCGAGTGACCGAGTTTGTGAAGGTTCGGAAGTCACCTGAAGACTTACCACGAGTGATTGGGTGAGGTCTGTGTGACCTTAGCTCAAGGAGAATACGGCGAGGACTGTGTGTTCGGGACTGTGTGTCCTCAGATTTAAATACCTAGCCGCTCCAGATGTACAACTGAGACAGCAGTTGGAACTGGTCTACCAAATCATTGTCTTCACCAAGCCTACTAGTTCTATTTCCTCAACTCTTTCATTTCCTCATAACTGTGTTGTTCACTTGTTCTTATCTGCGTTTCAAGACTTTTACTGAAGACTTTCTCAATTTCCTCAGTTCAAATTTTTTAGTCTGTTTGTCTTCATCCCGTGTTATCATGTGTTTACGCTTTCTGTACTCTGTGCTTGTCGTCATTTCATCATGATGACCATGCTTGTGTTTTGTTATGTTTACTTTTGAGTACTTATTCCGCTGCAAGTAGTTCTTCGCTAAGGAATTTCCTCACCTACAAATTCCTCAGTGAAGAATTCATAAAAATCGCCTATTCACCCCCTCTAGTCGATATAACGCACTTTCACTGGTGGGTCCCAGCAGTCAGGGGGCGAATCGTTTTTTTTTCGGACGCACTTCCTTGCGTGCGAAGATGTCGCTGGCAGGTGCCAGCAGTCAGGGGGGAAACGTTTTTTTCGCGAAGTACGGTTGCCCGTCCGGTGGGTCCCTGCTATCAGGTGGAGGAATCATTATTTTCCGCTTAATAAGGAGGCACTTCCTTGCTGCGGCCGTGGACCCAGTTGTCAGCCTCTCCACGTACAGTGCACGTCCGATGGAAGCCGTTCCTTGACCATGTTGACCACGCCGCGCCGAGAGCACCAGGGCGGTGGACGACGACGAGGCCTAGGAAGGGGACGACGCGGAGCCGGGGAAGACCCGGCAGTGGATTCCCACGCATAGAGGAGTATGAGGGTTCACTGGTTCGCTGCAGTGTGAGGCTGCCATCACCGCAGAATAACAGGGAGTGTGGGTGAGTAGAGGGATGGCCTGGCCAGCGGTGGGAGTAGTAGGGGGCGGTGAGGCCTCCGCGGCATCGCAGCTGGCCACGGGAGGTAGGATCACGAGGCACGACCGGCGCTGCTTTGGGCGGCTGTTGCAAGAAGACCAGAGGTTGAAGAAGCACTACGGCCGTTGGATGGACATCGTACGGTCACTGGAGCTAGAATCGTTCATATTGACTAAGTTGACAAAGCCCTCCGTCCCCGTCAACTTAGTTGGCCCACAAGTCAGCCTCCCACTATTGTGGGTCCCAGCTAGCAGGGGGTATTCATTTTTTTGTGCGTAATAAGGAGGCACTTCCTTGTGTGCGAAGATATAGCTGGTGGGTCCGACCTGTCAGCGGTGGGAACATTTTTTCACGAAATACAGAGGCCCTTCCGGTGGGTCCCAGCTGTCAGGTGGAGGAATCATTATTTTGCGCGTAATAAGGAGGCATTTCCTTGCGTGCGACCGTGGACCCAGCTGTCAGCCTCTCCACGCACAGTCTACTTCTGATGGTGTCGTTCGTTGACCACGTTGACCACTCCGCGCCGAGCGCATCCAAGGTGGTGGACGACAGCGAGGCCCCGGACAGCAACGAGCCGGAGATGGGAAGACGCGGGAGTAGAGTCGCGGACGGAGAGGTGTACGAGGGTTAACTGGTTCTGGTGCGGTGTGGTTTGGCAGTCGGTGGAGAAGAACAGGAGGTGTGGAGGGGTGGAGGGATGGCCTGGCCAACGGTGGAGTAGCGCTTCACAGCGAAGCGTGCTAAGCAGAGCTGCTAGCAGCAGGAGGCGAGAGCAGGTGGTCCCGGCGGCGCTGGAGGAAGAAGACGAGAGATTGAAGATGGATGCCGGTCATTGGATGTAAATCCAACGGCTAACGATGTCAGAATCATTTGTTGACTAAGTTGACAATGACTTGCATTCGCTTCAACCTATTGGCCCACATTTCAGCCTCCAAAAATGTGGCACGTATTCAACCCATTTTTTCAGAATTTATAGTCTTTTTTTTGCGGGGTAGAATTTACAGTCCATTTGATCCTTTTTTTTGAATAGTCAATTAGCTGGGCTGGGTGAACAAATAATGTAGCGTCCATGCGGCCCATTTATGTTTTTCCTAAAAATTACAGGCCATTTGCACTTTCTCGAAATACACAATTTTGCTGGGCTGATTCTAATTATAATGTTGTGGTGGGCGCAATAATGTTATCAAAAAATAAACAGGGCTGAGCATTTTGTTATATATATATATATATATATATATATATAAAATAAGTGATTTATTATTACATTGGTCCTTAAATCTTACAAAGCTTTTGTACACAATCACCAGGATTTTCGTTGCCAAAAACAAATCCAGGATTTTATTGTTAAGAAATTATTTTTATAAGTTAATAAGATGTGGGATATTTTTTTCTTACATATGTAAGTATCTGTTAAAGATATGATGACAATAACAATAGTATATAATAACAAATAAAATAATTTAAATATATATAATATAGTTAGAAGGGAAACATAAGTTGGACCAGGCGTTCCTATTCTTATATAGAAAAATAGAACAGACCTCTGCGTTTTCTTCAAAAATAACATAAATTGGGCTGCCGATGTTTCAGGAAAAATAAAACCTCGGATGGGAGGTCCATAGGCCGGTCGATACTTGACGGCCCTCAAGAAAATACAAACAGGCCTATGGACCTCCCATCCGAGGTCGTGGGCTGCGCATGTTAAAAAAGAAAGCCTAGACGGGGCAGCCCAAAACCCAGCTGATACTTGCTGCCCCAATGATAATAAATGATACCTGGCAGCTCCCCGGCTTCATTGTGAATTTATCTCCTATAGTAACTTCGTTGAAGCACCTAAAAAGATGTAACTATGTTGACAAACCTGTTGGGGATCGTAGCAGAAATTAAAATTGTTCTACGCATCACCAACATCAATCTATGGAGTCATCTAGCAACGAGAGAGAGGAGTGCATCTACATACCCTTGCAGATCGCGAGTGGAAGCGTTCAAGTGAACGGGGTTGATGGAGTCGTACTCGTCGTGATCCAAATCACCGATGACCGAGCGCCGAACGGACGACACCTCCGCGTTCAACACACGTACGGTTGGGGAAGACGTCTCCTCCTTCTTGATCCAGCAAGGGGGAAGGAGAGGTTGATGGAGATCCAGCAGCACGACAGCGTGGTGGTGGAAGTAGCGGGGATCTCGGCAGGGCTTCGCCAAGCTCAGCGAGAGGGAGAGGTGTCACGGGAGGGAGAGGGAGGCGCCAGGGGCTTGGGTACTGCTCCCATGCGCCTCCCCACTATATATAGGGGTGGAGGGGCTGGTTTCTTGCCCTCCAAGTCCATTGGGGCGTTGGCAAAGGTGGGGGAAACAAATCCCATCATTTCCCTTCCCCACCGATTGTTATCCCCCTTTTTTAGGGATCTTGATCTTATCCCTTCGGGATATGATCTTATTCCTTCTAAGGTGGGATCTTCGTGCGCCTTGACCAGGGGTGTGGGGCCTTGCCCCCACTACCCACGTTCATGTGGGTCCCCCCATGCAGGTGGGCCCCACTTCGGAACCTTCTAGAACCTTCCCGGTACAATACCGAAAAATCCCGAACATTTTCCGGTGGCCAAAATAGGACTTCCCATATATAAATCTTTACCTCCGGACCATTCCGGAACTCCTCGTGACGTCCGGGATCTCATCCGGGACTCCGAACAACTTTCGGTTAACCGCATACTAATATCTCTACAACTCTAGCGTCACCGAACCTTAAGTGTGTAGACCCTACGGGTTCGGGAGACATGCAGACATGACCGAGACGACTCTCCGGTCAATAACCAACAGCGGGATCTGGATACCCATGTTGGCTCCCACATGTTCCACGATGATCTCATCAGATGAACCACGATGTCGAGGATTCAATCAATCCCGTATACAATTCCCTTTGTCAATCGGTATGTTACTTGCCCGAGATTCGATCGTTGGTATCCCAATACCTTGTTCAATCTCGTTACCGGCAAGTCACTTTACTCGTACCGTAATGCATGATCCCGTGACCAAACACTTGGTCACATTGAGCTCATTATGATGATGCATTACCGAGTGGGCCCAGAGATACCTCTCCGTCATACGGAGTGACAAACCCCAGTCTCGATTCGTGCCAACCCAACAGACACTTTCGGAGATACCCGTAGTGCACCTTTATAGCCACCCAGTTACGTTGTGACGTTTGGCACACCCAAAGCACTCCTATGGTATCCGGGAGTTGCACAATCTCATGGTCTAAGGAAATGATACTTGACATTTGGAAAAGCTCTAGCAAACGAACTACACGATCTTGTGCTATGCTTAGGATTGGGTCTTGTCCATCACATCATTCTCCTAATGATGTGATCCCGTTATCAATGACATCCAATGTCCATAGTCAGGAAACCATGACTATCTGTTGATCAACGAGCTAGTCAACTAGTGGCTCACTAGGGACATGTTGTGGTCTATGTATTCACACATGTATTACGATTTCCGTATAACACAATTATAGCATGAACAATAGACAACTATCATGAACAAGGAAATATAATAATAACCATTTTATTATTGCCTCTCGGGCATATTTCCAACAGTCTCCCACTTGCACTAGAGTCAATAATCTAGTTACATTGTGATGAATCGAACACCCATAGAGTTCTGGTGTTGATCATGTTTTGCTCTAGGGAGAGGTTTAGTCAACGGATCTGCTACATTCAGGTCCGTATGTACTTTACAAATATCTATGTCTCCATTTTGAACATTTTCACGAATGGAGTTGAAGCGACGCTTAATATGCCTGGTCTTCCTATGAAACCTGGGCTCCTTGGCAAGGGCAATAGCTCCAGTGTTGTCACAGAAGAGAGTCATCGGGCCCGACGCATTGGGAATAACTCCTAGGTCGGTAATGAACTCCTTCACCCAGATTGCTTCTTGTGCTGCCTCTGAGGCCGCCATGTATTCCGCTTCACATGTAGATCCCGCCACAACGCTTTGCTTGCAACTGCACCAGCTTACTGCCCCACCATTCAAAATATACACGTATACGGATTGTGACTTAGAGTCATCCAGATCTGTGTCGAAGCTAGCATCGACGTAACCCTTTACGACGAGCTCTTCGTCACCTCCATAAACGAGAAACATATCCTTAGTCCTCTTCAGGTACTTCTGGATATTCTTGACCGCTGTCCAGTGTTCCATGCCTGGATTACTTTGGTACCTTCCTACCAAACTTACGGCAAGGTTTACATCAGGTCTGGTACACAGCATGGCATACATAATAGACCCTATGGCCGAGGCATAGGGGACGACACTCATCTTTTCTCTATCTTCTCCCGTGGTCGGGCATTGAGCCATGCTCAATTGCACACCTTGCAATACAGGCAAGAACCCCTTCTTGGACTGATCCATATTGAACTTCTTCAATATCTTGTCAAGGTACGTACTTTGTGAAAGACCAATGAAGCGTCTTGATCTATCTCTATATATCTTGATGCCTAATATATAAGAAGCTTCTCCAAGGTCCTTCACTGAAAAACACTTGTTCAAGTAGGCCTTTATGCTTCCCAAGAATTCTATATCATTTCCCATCAACAGTATGTCATCCACATATAATATGAGAAATGCTACAGAGCTCCCACTCACTTTCTTGTAAACACAGGCGTCTCCATAAGTCTGTGTAAACCCAAACGCTTTGATCATCTCATCAAATCGAATGTTCCAACTCCGAGATGCTTGCACCAGCCCATAGATGGAGCGCTGGAGCTTGCATACCTTGTTAGCATTCTTAGGATTGACAAAACCTTCTGACTGCATCATATACAATTCTTCCTTAAGAAAGCCGTTAAGGAATGCCGTTTTGACATCCATTTGCCATATCGCATAATCATAGAATGCGGCAATTGCTAACATGATTCGGACGGACTTCAGCTTCGCTACGGGTGAGAAAGTCTCATCGTAGTCAACCCCTTGAACTTGTCGATAACCCTTAGCGACAAGTCGAGCCTTATAGATGGTCACATTACCATCCGCGTCTGTCTTCTTCTTAAAGATCCATTTATTTTCTATCGCTCGCCGATCATCGGGCAAGTCTGTCAAAGTCCACACTTTGTTTTCATACATGGATCCTATCTCGGATTGCATGGCTTCAAGCCATTTGTTGGAATCTGGGCCCGCCATTGCTTCTTCATAGTTCGAAGGTTCACCGTTGTCTAACAACATGATTTCCAGGACAGGGTTGCCATACCACTCTGGTGTGGAACGTGTCCTCGTGCACCTACGAAGTTCAGTAGTAACTTGATCTGAAGTACCTTGATCATCATCTTTAGCTTCCTCTCTTGTCAGTGCAGGCACCACAGGAACATCTTCCTGAGCTGCGCTACTTTCCGGTTCAAGAGGTAGTACTTCATCAAGTTCCACTTTCCTCCCACTTACTTCTTTCGAGAGAAACTCTTTCTCCAGAAAGGACCCGTTCTTGGCAACAAAGATCTTGCCTTCGGATCTGAGGTAGAAGGTATACCCAATGGTTTCCTTAGGGTATCCTATGAACACGCATTTTTCCGACTTGGGTTCGAGCTTTTCAGGTTGGAGTTTCTTGACATAAGCATCGCATCCCCAAACTTTTAGAAACGACAGCTTAGGTTTCTTCCCAAACCATAATTCATACGGTGTCGTCTCAACGGATTTCGACGGAGCCCTATTTAAAGTGAATGCGGCAGTCTCTAAAGCATAGCCCTAAAATGAGAGCGGTAGATCGGTAAGAGACATCATAGATCGCACCATATCCAATAGAGTGCGATTACGATGTTCGGACACACCATTTCGCTGAGGTGTTCCAGGCGGCGTGAGTTGTGAAACTATTCCACATTTCCTTAAGTGTGTGCCAAATTCGTGACTCAAATATTCCCCTCCACGATCTGATCGTAAGAACTTTATTTTCCTGTCACGTTGATTCTCAACCTCACTCTGAAATTCCTTGAACTTTTCAAAGGTCTCAGACTTGTGTTTCATTAGGTAGACATACCCATATCTACTCAAGTCATCAGTGAGAGTGAGAACATAACGATAGCCACCGCGAGCCTCAACACTCATTGGACCGCACATATCAGTATGTATGATTTCCAATAAGTTGGTTGCTCGCTCCATTGTTCCGGAGAACGGAGTCTTGGTCATCTTACCCATGAGGCATGGTTCGCACGTGTCAAATGATTCGTAATCAAGAGACTCCAAAAGTCCATCTGCATGGAGCTTCTTCATGCGTTTGACACCAATGTGACCAAGACGGCAGTGCCACAAGTATGTGGGACTATCATTATCAACCTTACATCTTTTGGTATTCACACTATGAATATGTGTAACACTACGTTCGAGATTCATTAAGAATAAACCATTAACCAGCGGGGCATGACCATAAAACATATCTCTCATATAAATAGAACAACCATTATTCTCGGATTTAAATGAGTAGCCATCTCGAATTAAACGAGATCCTGATACAATGTTCATGCTCAAAGCTGGCACTAAATAACAATTATTGAGGTTTAAAACTAATCCCGTAGGTAAATGTAGAGGTAGCGTGCCGACGGCGATCACATCGACCTTGGAACCATTCCCGACGCGCATCATCACCTCGTCCTTTGCCAGTCTCCGTTTATTCCGCAGCTCCTGCTTTGAATTACAAATATGAGCAACCACACCGGTATCAAATACCCAGGAGCTACTACGAGTGCTGGTAAGGTACACATCAATAACATGTATATCACATATACCTTTGGTGTTGCCGGCCTTCTTGTCCTCTATGTACTTGGGGCAGTTCCGCTTCCAGTGACCACTTCCCTTGCAATAAAAGCACTCAGTCTCAGGCTTGGGTCCATTCTTTGGCTTCTTCCCGGCAACTGGCTTACCGGGCGCGGCAACTCCCTTGCCGTCCTTCTTGAAGTTCTTCTTACCCTTGCCTTTCTTGAACTTAGTGGTTTTATTCACCATCAACACTTGATGTTCCTTTTTGATCTCCACCTCCGCTGATTTCAGCATTGAATATACCTCAGGAATGGTCTTTTCCATCCCCTGCATATTGAAGTTCATCACAAAGCTCTTGAAGCTCAGTGGAAGCAACTGAAGGATTCTGTCAATGACCGCGTCATCCGGGAGATTAACTCCCAGCTGAGTCAAGCGGTTGTGTAACCCAGACATTTTGAGTATGTGCTCACTGACAGAACTATTTTCCTCCATCTTACAACTGAAGAACTTGTCGGAGACTTCATATCTCTCGACCCGGGCATGAGCTTGGAAAACCATTTTCAGCTCTTCGAACATCTCATATGCTCCGTGTTGCTCAAAACGCTTTTGGAGCCCCGGTTCTAAGCTGTAAAGCATGCCGCACTGAACGAGGGAGTAATCATCAGCACGCTGCTGCCAAGCGTTCATAGAGTCTTGGTTCTCTGGGATGGGTGCGTCACCTAGCGGTGCTTCTAGGACATAATCTTTCTTGGCAGCTATGAGGATGATCCTCAGGTTCCGGACCCAGTCCGTATAGTTGCTGCCATCATCTTTCAGCTTGGTTTTCTCTAGGAACGCGTTGAAGTTGAGGTCAACATTAGCGTGGGCCATTTGAACTACAAGACATATTGTAAAGATTTTAGACTAAGTTCATGATAATTAAGTTCATCTAATCAAATTATTCAATGAACTCCCACTCAGATAGACATCCCTCTAGTCATCTAAGTGAAACATGATCCGAGTCAACTAGGCCGTGTCCGATCATCACGTGAGACGGACTAGTCAACATCAGTGAACATCTTCATGTTGATCGTATCTTCTATACGTCTCCTGCTCGACCTTTCGGTCTTCCATGTTCCGAGGCCATGTCTGTACATGCTAGGCTCGTCAAGTCAACCTAAGTGTATTGCGTGTGTAAATCTGGCTTACACTCGTTGTATTCGAACATTAGAATCTATCACACCCGATCATCACGTGGTGCTTCGAAACAACGAACCTTCGCAACGGTGCACAGTTAGGGGGAACACTTTCTTGAAATTATTGCGAGGGATCATCTTATTTAAGCTACCATCGTTCTAAGCAAATAAGATGTAAAACATGATAAACATCACATGCAATCAAATAGTGACATGATATGGCCAGTATCATATTGCTCCTTTGATCTCCATCTTTGGGGCGCCATGATCATCTTCGTCACCGGCATGACACCATGATCTCCATCATAATGATCTCCATCATCGTGTCTTCATGAAGTTTTCACGCCAACGATTACTTCTACTTCTATGGCTAACGTGTTTTAGCAATAAAGTAAAGTAATTTACATGGCGTTATTCAATGACACACAGGTCATACAAAAAATAAAGACAACTCCTATGGCTCCTGCCGGTTGTCATACTCATCGACATGCAAGTCGTGATTCCTATTACAAGAACATGATCAATCTCATACATCACATATATTTCATTCATCACATCCTTTTGGCCATATCACATCACAAGGCATATGCTGCAAAAACAAGTTAGACGTCCTCTAATTGTTGTTGCATGTTTTTGCGTGGCATCTATAGGTTTCTAGCAAGAACGTTTCTTACCTACGTAAAACCACAACGTGATATGCCAACTTCTATTTACCCTTCATAAGGACCCTTTTCATCGAATCCGATTCGACTAAAGTGGGAGAGACAGACACCCGCTAGCCACCTTATGCAACTAGTGCATGTCAGTCGGTGGAACCTGTCTCACGTAAGCGTACGTGTAAGGTCGGTCCGGGCCGCTTCATCCCACGATGCCGCCGAAACAAGATAAGACTAGTAGTGGCAAGAAAAATTGACAACATCTACGCCCACAACAAGTTTGTGTTCTACTCGTGCATAGAAACTACGCATAGACCTAGCTCATGATGCCACTGTTGGGGATCGTAGCAGAAATTAAAAAATTTCTACGCATCACCAAGATCAATCTATGGAGCCATCTAGCAACGAGAGAGAGGAGTGCATCTACATACCCTTGTAGATCGCGAGTGGAAGCGTTCAAGTGAACGGGGTTGATGGAGTCGTACTCGTCGTGATCCAAATCACCGATGACCGAGCGCCGAACGGACGGCACCTCCGCGTTCAACACACGTACGGTTGGGGAAGACGTCTCCTCCTTCTTGATCCAGCAAGGGGGAAGGAGAGGTTGATGGAGATCCAGCAGCACGACGGCGTGGTGGTGGAAGTAGCGAGGATCTCGGCAGGGCTTCGCCAAGCTCAGCGAGAGGGAGAGGTGTCACGGGAGGGAGAGGGAGGCGCCAGGGGCTTGGGTGCTGCTCCCATGCGCCTCCCCACTATATATAGGGGTGGAGGGGGCTGGTTTCTTGCCCTCCAAGTCCATTGGGGCGTTGGCAAAGGTGGGGGAAAGAAATCCCATCATTTCCCTTCCCCACCGATTGTTATCCCCCTTTTTTAGGGATCTTGATCTTATCCCTTCGGGATATGATCTTATTCCTTCTAAGGTGGGATCTTGGCGCGCCTTGACCAGGGGTGTGGGGCCTTGCCCCCACTACCCACGTTCATGTGGGTCCCTCCATGCAGGTGGGCCCCACTTCGGAACCTTCTAGAACCTTCCCGGTACAATACCGAAAAATCCCAAACATTTTCCGGTGGCCAAAATAGGACTTCCCAAATATAAATCTTTACCTCCGGACCATTCCGGAACTCCTCGTGACGTCCGGGATCTCATCCGGGACTCCAAACAACTTTCGGTTAACCGCATACTAATATCTCTACAACTCTAGCGTCACCGAACCTTAAGTGTGTAGACCCTACGGGTTCGGGAGACATGCAGACATGACCGAGACGACTCTCCGGTCAATAACCAACAGCGGGATCTGGATACCCATGTTGGCTCCCACATGTTCCACGATGATCTCATCGGATGAACCACGATGTCGAGGATTCAATCAATCCCATATACAATTCCCTTTGTCAATCGGTACGTTACTTGCCCGAGATTCGATCGTCGGTATCCCAATACCTTGTTCAATCTCGTTACCGGCAAGTCACTTTACTCGTACCATAATGCATGATCCCGTGACCAAACACTTGGTCACATTGAGCTCATTATGATGATGCATTACCGAGTGGGCCCAGAGATACCTCTCCGTCATACGGAGTGAGAAATCCCAGTCTCGATTTGTGCCAACCCAACAGACACTTTCGGAGATACCCATAGTGCACCTTTATAGCCACCCAGTTACGTTGTGACGTTTGGCACACCCAAAGCACTCCTATGGTATCCGGGAGTTGCACAATCTCATGGTCTAAGGAACTGATACTTGACATTTGGAAAAGCTCTAGCAAACGAACTACACGATCTTGTGCTATGCTTAGGATTGGGTCTTGTCCATCACATCATTCTCCTAATGATGTGATCCCGTTATCAATGACATCCAATGTCCATAGTCAGGAAACCATGACTATCTGTTGATCAACGAGCTAGTCAACTAGAGGCTCACTAGGGACATGTTGTGGTCTATGTATTCACACATGTATTACGATTTCCGGATAACACAATTATAGCATGAACAATAGACAATTATCATGAACAAGGAAATATAATAATAACCATTTTATTATTGCCTCTAGGGCATATTTCCAACAAAACCCGTGGGCCCCAACGTCAGTATAGCATTAGGAGGAAGTATTTTTTCGATGAGGCACTTGCTTGCGTACGGCCATAGACCTGGTGGGTCCCGATTGTCCGCCTCTCCACGTACAGTCCTCTCCAGATTCCTCTCGTTTGTTCAGCATGTTCACAACGGCAGACAGCGGCGTCTCGGCGAGCGCACAAAGGCGCAGGAGGAGATCCGACCACCTGAGGAAGTGCCTTATTAGTAACGAAACAACTGAACTAGCCCAGTGGCCGAGTGACACTACCCGACAGCTGTTCCGCCCGGGTTCGATTCCACCTGTGCAGAGAAAATATCTCCAAAATTTTTGCCTCTGCCTTTATTGACATGTGGGTCCCAATTGTCATCTACGCACACCACGTCCAACACTTGCCAAAACTTCGTCCCTCGTTTTCTCTGTTTTTCGCACACTCGACATTGTGTGGGATTTTGAAAATAGCATATCTTTTTGACTATGCATCATATGAAGATGTGCTATGCATGAATGTTGATCAGCATGATGTTAACTGGCTGGTAGTTCCAGTTTCGACCATGAATAAAACTTCCAGCATGATGTTAACACTGTTTGAAAAGGTCGTGTTAATATAAATGCTCTGCCTCTGAAAGTTGCAGTTTCTTATCTGAAACTGAACTTGGAGTTTCTTATCTGAAACTGAAACTTGCAGTTTCTTCTTTGAGAATCACATTGTCTGCACTTTTATACTCCTATAAAACTACATTTTTAAGTGCTAAAAATAGATCTCTAGAATTCATAAAATACTTCATATGCTGAATACTGCAAATCTGAAATTCGAAAGACATTCATATCTGAAAGTACTCTCAAAATACAGAACACAAAACACAATTCACAACCTGCAAATACTAACAACCCTAAGCTCCTCCTGACAATTCACAACCTGCCTGACTATTGGTCTGGGGGGGCAATCCCTCCTACTCCTCGGCGGCAGACAGCCGCCCCGTGAGACGATGTGAACGGCGAGGGAGAGGATGGCGGGGAATCGTCGTCAGGCCAACTTTTTTTTCTCCTCTTGCAGTTGGGTTCGGTCGACGAAGACTCCACCGACTCACTCTGGCACGACACCCTCACAAACGACACCCTGTAGATGCTCGATCCTTCAATCTCTGGTGGATGCTCCATCTGGGATTGATACTCCCACCACCGCTCCCTCACAATCGGATTCGGTGAATTTGTTTGCTCCATGGCCCAGAGGAGCAGCTCTATGTACTCCCACGTGACTCCCTCCGGGAGTATCACCGCATTTTCGCTCTGTTGCAGATATTTGGCCATGGATGTCGTCGTCGCCGCTAGTTGGTCCTTGTTGTCAAACCAAGACTGTATCTCCAACATCCTAGCTAGCTTCACAGGGTCGCCGTCTGCGATCCTCACGTATCGGTTGTACTCCTCCATCGATCTACTTCTCCACAGCACCTTCACTCGCCGCGGTGGTTTTTGAATGGAAGAGAAGAGGAGCAGCGCTGGTTTTGGTTTAGAACGGGAGAGGAGCGACGCTAGTTTTGGATTGGAACAGGAGAGGAGGGGCGGTGGTTTTGAAATGGAAGAGGAGAGGAGCGGCGCTGGATTTAGATTGGAACAGGAGAGGAGCGGCGGTGGTTTAAGAGGAGAAGAGCAGAAGAGCGGCGCTGGTGTTGGAAGTATTTTTTTGTTTTGCATATTTTGGGTCAAAGTTTGACCACGTACTGTATTTGACAAGCAAAATGTGAATGCATGTCACCAAAAATTGTATCGTTTGGTTCGTATCTGAATGTACTTTCAAATTATATTATTTTTGCAACGTATAACATATATTTTATTTGCAAAAATCATGGTCAATTATGACCCAGAATAAAAGGGAGACTAGTTAATGTGGGGTCGCTTTCTTAATTGAAGGGTAAATTGATTTTGATTTTGATCCAGTCACAGCGCGCCGGCCCTCTCGTCCAATCCTAAATCGCTGCTGCACGCTCCTCTCCCTCTTCTCCATTGCAAAACCACCTCCTCTCCTCTCCTCTCCATCATCTCCATTCCAAAACCACCGTGTCGCCTCTCCCTCTTCTCCATTGTAAAACCACCTCCTCTCCTCTCCATCCTTTCCATTCCAAAACCACCGTCTCACCTCTCCCTCTTCTCTATTGCAAGACCACCGTCTCTCCTCTCATCTTCCAAAGCTAGCACCAAATCAGGCAGATCGCCGGCGGCGACCAGGCAAAGTTAGCCAGGTTGAAGGAGATCCTTACTTGGTTTGACAATGAGTGGGAGATTTCGAGGACGGTAGGGTTTAAGGTAAGCTTCGCACTAACCTAATCTTCCACCTGCTCATGCTTACAATCAGTGTGACAGCTAATGAAAATCGTGGTTACAATCAGTCTCCGAGTACTACGCCAATCACCCTTAAATAGCTCTGGACCTTTGGGTAAAAGTTGTGACACTGTGTACAAATAAAGAAAAATAGATTGGTGCTTCTTTCAGAAAAGAGTACTCCCTAGAAAACTGCAATATAAGCAACTAGTATTTGGTTAGAGGATTTGCTGTCGAGAAAGATCCGTCCACAGAGAGCGTCACACATCCCACTGGTGGTGGATGCCAATGCGTGCATGGAGCATGGTTGGTGTCGGTAATTTTTACTTGGCACACCTCGCACTCTGCATATATGTCGGTTCCATCCGTACATTTGTGCAGTTCCACCAAAATGCAGCTGAATAACCCTGTTTGCACAGATAATGAAAAAGCGTGATTACATTATAGTGGCACTAGTTGATGGAACACGCAAAATAAATAGAAGAAAATATTGCGATAGTATCATAGTATGCCATGCTGCGAGGGCGAGATGGGCCCTACGATGCCTCATACGGTACGCCATGCCTCATACTGGAAATCGTCCCAAGTCTCCCCGATACACCTTCTGCCAGTGATGAACATCAGTGTACAGCGGTAGTACAAGGAGGGGCCTTGAGACATTCAAATCTCTATTTTTGTGCAGATCAACTAAAATTAAGCACCCCAGTTTGAAGAAACACTTAAACATTAACAATGGGACTAGTTGATGAAACATACATTAACAAAGAGAAGCACTTTCTTTATCTACATTGGAAATGAAATGATAGAGAGGACACTTGCTCTATTTTAACTGTATTATTACTTCATTTTATCAGTGACACTAGGGTCGAGCAGGTGGCAAACGAGGTGTACCGTGCGTCGCAAGGATGAAGGTCGGGGGTGCTTAGACTGGGATGCTGAAGCTGGCTCTTTCAGTCCCTATCTTCCCCCTAATGTTTCTGTGGTAGCATTTGGGTTGTAATCCAAACTTGGTCGAGCTGGTCCTGCCTCCCCCTACCTGCCTAGCTTATGTGGCGAACTTGTCTCCTGCTAGTACTCAGTCCGTTCTAGTAGTAGTTGCATAACTGCCCGTTTACACTGAGATGTTGTCGGATAATGGTTCTCTATGGTTGGGTTTCTTTAATGAAATTGGAGGGAACCCCCTCTTTCGATTATAAAAAACAGTGGCACTAGCGGTGCCAAAACATTGCCTCAACTTAATAGTGCCACTAGATTAAGGTGCAAAATAATAACATTACTGCTTTATCATGGCAGTGCCAAAACAGTAGCACAAGAGCAGGATCAACATGCAGGATCTTTGGCAAACGGTCAGACCCAAAAGGAACATACCTCGTGATGGGAACCATATCTGCAGTCAACGCCATCGTAGAAGGGATGACACCAGTCACCAACATGGATGATTCAATTCATGGGACCTTTTGGTGCAGTTCACCTAAAATGAAGCAATGTCCCATGAGCTAGCAGCTTCTTCTTCTTCTTTTTTAAGAAAAGGGCTCCAACCCCGGTTCCATTTCCATCAGAAAACGAAACCACAGAGCTTCTTCTTCATTAGTTGCAATAAAATTGAGCAACATCAAGGTTGGTCGTGAAGCTCTTGGAGAGTAGGCGGACCAGGACAGTTGCATCTCTAATGACAATAGGCAACCTATCTTAATGGGAAATTTAGCAGGACATGAAAAAAAGTGACATTGATTCATATTACTGGAGGCATTACATTGAAAACAACATTGGTTTAACGTGTCCTTACTCTTAACAGTTCGACTGTGATACGTCTCCAATGTATCTATAATTTATGAAGTATTCATGCTATTATATTATCCTTCTAGGATGTTTTATATGCATTTATATGCTATTTTATATGATTTTGGGACTAACCTATTAACCTAGAGCCCAGTGCCAGTTTCTGTTTTTTCCTTGTATTTGAGTTTTACAGAAAAGTAATACCAAACGGAGTCCAATTGACATGCCAATTTTTGATGATTTTTTCTGGATCAAAAGAAGCCCCCGGAGTAAAAGAGTTGGGCCAGGAGAGTCTCGGGCTGCCCACGAGGGTGGGGGGCGCGCCCACCCCCCTGGGCGTGGGCCCCTGCCTCATGGACAACTCGGAGACTCCCCTGACGTGAGACCTACGCCAAAAAATCCTATAAATACTGAAACCTCCAGAAAATAACCTAGATCGAGAGTTCCGCCGCCACAAGCCTCTGTAGCCACCAAAAACCAATCGGGACCCTATTCCGGCACCCTGCCGGAGGGGGGGGTCCCTCACCGGTGGCCATGTTCATCATCCCGGCGCTCTCCATGACGAGGAGGGAGTAGTTCACCCTCGGGGCTGAGGGTATGTACCAGTAGCTATGTGTTTGATCTCTCTCTCTCTCGTGTTCTTGAGGTGATACGATCTTGATGTATCGCGAGCTTTGCTATTATAGTTGGATCTTATGATGTTTCTCCCCCTCTACTCTCTTGTAATGGATTGAGTTTTCCCTTTGAAGTTATCTTATCGGATTGAGTCTTTAAGGATTTGAGAACACTTGATGTATGTCTTGCATGTGCGTATCTGTGGTGACAATGGGATATCACGTGATCCACTTGATGTATGTTTTGGTGATCAATTTGCGGGTTCCGCCCATGAACCTATGCATAGGGGTTGGCACATGTTTTCATCTTGACTCTCTGGTAGAAACTTTGGGGCACTCTTGAAGTACTTTGTGTTGGTTGAATAGATGAATCTGAGATTGTTTGATGCATATCGTATAATCATACCCACGGATACTCGAGGTGACATTGGAGTATCTAGGTGACATTAGGGTTTTGGTTGATTTGTGTCTTAAGGTGTTATTCTAGTGCGAACTCTAGGATAGATTGAACGGAAAGAATAGCTTCGTGTTATTTTACTACGAACTCTTGAATAGATCGATCAGAAAGGATAACTTTGAGGTGGTTTCGTACCCTACAATAATCTCTTCGTTTGTTCTCCTCTATTAGTGACTTTGGAGTGACTCTTTGCTGCATGTTGAGGGATAGTTATATGATCCAATTATGTTATTATTGTTGAGAGAACTTGCACTAGTGAAAGTATGAACCCTAGGCCTTGTTTCAACGCATTGCAATACCGTTTGTGCTCACTTTTATCATTAGTTACCTTGCTGTTTTATATTTTTAGATTACAAAAACCTATATCTACCATCCATATTGCACTTGTATCACCATCTCTTCGCCGAACTAGTGCACCTATACAATTTACCATTGTATTGGGTGTGTTGGGGACACAAGAGACTCTTTGCTATTTGGATGTAGGGTTGTTTGGGAGAGACCATCTTGATCCTATGCCTCCCATGGATTGATAAACCTTAGGTCATCCACTTGAGGGAAATTTTCTACTGTCCTACAAACCTCTTCACTTGGAGGCCCAACAACGTCTACAAGAAGAAGGTTTAGTAGTAGACATCAAGCTCTTTTCTGGCGCCGTTGCCGGGGAGGTGAGTGCTTGAAGGTATATCTTTAGATCTTGCAATCGAATCTTTTTGTTTCTTGTTTTAGCACTAGTTTAGTTTATAAAAGAAAACTACAAAAAATGGAATTGAGTTTGTCTCATACGCTTCATCTTTTTAATATCTTTCGTGAGTATGATGGAAAGGAAAATTGTGCCAAAGTGTTAGAAGAATAATGCATTAATATGTTTGGCACTAAATCTTTGAATGATGAGCATGATTGCAATGTTGTTAGTATGAACTCCTTGAATATCCATGGTACTAATGATGATTGCACTAGTCATGATGAAAATATTCCTTATAAGCATGTCAATTTTTGTGGAGTGCATAGAGTTTGCAAATACATACCAAAAAGGGAAGATAGATTTTGTAAGAGGCACAAATACTTAGAAACTAAATGGTTGCAAGAGAGGCTAAATGTTAGTGCTGAAAATTTAAAATATCTTAGCCATACTTGTGAACTTTGCAATGAACATGGTCATTTAAATATCAAATGCAAATTGTTTCATGATCGAATCGTGTCCAAAAATTGTGATGACTTGATTTCCCTTGCACATCATAATGAACTTAGTCTGCTTTTGGGTTATGAAGAATTGAAACGTCAAACTTAGTTTATTCCAGAATATAACCTCGAGAAATTCGTCGATATTGATCTAGAAGAAATTTATATGTATTGTGCGGTGAATTGCATTGAAAATCCTTATATTGCCAATTACATAAAGAAAAGAAAACAAATAGAAGATGAAGAGAATACTAACGAAAGGGAAGAGACTTCCCAATATTCTCCTATTATTTCTTATGATGAATCAGGTAACGAGGAGGAGCCTTCTATTCAACCAATCTCATCAATAAGGAGCTCCAAAAAGAGGATTGAACCTACACATGATGTGAAGAAGAAAAAGAAAAGACGGAGAAGCAAAGGTAGAAAGGTATCTCTCCCAAATGATGTTGCGCCTATTACTCATCGTGATGATGATAATTGTTATACTATTGGTGCTATCCATACTATTAATGATGAGAGTGATTATGCTTATGATATGAAAAGGCCCAAGCTTCGGGATGCTATGTTTGATGAAGATGATGTTTTTGAGAATATATTTGCTGCAATTAATGTTTGTCCCAAGCTTGGGGATGCTACGTTTAATGAAGATGATACTTTTAGCCTCCCAAGTTTTGATGAGCAAATTTATTATGATGATAGCATGCCTCCTACTTATGATGATTATTGTGATGATACTTATGCTATAAAAAGTAGAGATGATTATATTTATAAAACTTGGCATGATTATGATTACCCTTTTTCTGAACATCACTCTTTTAATGTGGAAACAATTTATAGTATTCAAGTCTCTTATGATACTCCCACTATTCCGACTGAGAAGAATTTTGCTTATGTGGAGAGTAGTAAAATTTCTATGCAAGTAGATCATGAAAAGAATGCTTTAGGTGCTGGTTATATTGTTGAATTCATTCATGATGCTACTGAAAATTATTATGAGGGAGGAATGTATGCTTGTAGGAATTGCAATAATATCAAGTTTCCTCTCTATGTGCTTAAAGTTTTGAAGTTATGCTTGTTTTGCCTTCCTATGCTAGTTGATTATTGTTACCATAAGTTGTTTGCTCACAAAATCCCTATGCATAGGAAGTGGGTTAGACTTAAATGTGCTAGTCATATTCTTCATGATGCTCTCTTTATGTTTCAACTCTTATCTTTTATGCGAGCATCATTGAAATCATCATGCCTAGCTAGGGGCGTTAAACGTTAGCGCTTGCTGGGAGGCAACCCAATTTTTAGTTTTGTTCTTTCTTTTTGGTTCTTTTTAGTAATAAATATTTGATCTAGCCTCTGGCTAGATGTGGTTTTATGTTTTAATTAGTGTTTGTGCCAAGTAAGACCTATAAGATCTTCTTGGATGATAGTTATTTGATCTTCCTGAAAATTCCAGAAACTTTCTGTTCACGAAAACAATTGTTTAAAATCACCAGAACGTGGTAAAACATTCATTCCAATTGCAGCAGATCAATAATCAAATTATCTAGGTCTTCCTATTTTGGTAGAAGTTTTTGAGTTCCAGAAGTTTGCGTTAGTTACAGATTACTACAGACTGTTCTGTTTTTGACAGATTCTGTTTTTCGTGTGTTGTTTGCTTATTTTGATGAATCTATGGCTAGTAAATAATTTATAAACCATAGAGAAGTTGGAATACAGTAGTTTTAACACCAATACAAATAAAGAATGAGTTCATTACAGTACCTTGAAGTGGTGTTTTGTTTTCTTTCGCTAACGGAGCTCACGAGATCTTCTGTTAAGTTTTGTGTTGTGAAGTTTTCAAGTTTTGGGTAAAGATTCGATGTACTATGGAATAAGGAGTGGCAAGAGCCTAAGCTTGGGGATGCCCAAGGCACCCCAAGGTAATATTCAAGGACAACCAAGAGCCTAAGCTTGGGGATGCCCCGGATGGCATCCCCTCTTTCATCTTCGTTCATCGGTAACCTTACTTGGAGCTATATTTTTATTCACCACATGATATGTGTTTTGCTTGGAGCGTCATGTCATTTTATTTTGTTTTGCTTGATGTTTGAATAAAGTATCAAGATCTTAAATTCTTAAATGAGAGAGAGTCTTCACATAGCTACATAATTATTAAACTACTCATTGATCTTCACTTATATCTTTTTGGAGTAGTTTGTCATTTACTCGTGTGCTTCACTTATATCCTATGAGTAAATGGTTGAATGATTTGAATATAATAAATCTGAAATTATATATGTTTCATATGCTTATCCCATGGGGAGTAATGACTTCACATATAAGAAGTAGAGGTGGTAAATTTATTGAAGGTTAGCAAACATTGTATTGGTCACTTGAACAATTCATGAAAGAATATTGAAGGAAGAGAGATTTCACATATAAATATACTATCTTGGACATCTTCTATGATTGTGAGCCCCATTAATTATTTTCAAACCTGAGCAAATTAGTTGAACTTGGACAAGGAAGATAACATAGTGAGTTATGCTTGGGTATATTTGTATAGAAGTTATATTGTTATGGATCCTCTAACATGTGGTGCTTGCTATTTAGAATCCTTTGCTAGCCAAATATCTGTACTAAGCAGGAATACTGCTTGTGCATCCAAATTCCTTGAACCAAGTTTCTTCCATGAGTGTCCACCATATCTACCTATATGTGGTATTTACCTGCCGTTCCAAGTAAATTTGCATGTGCCAAACTCTAAACCTTCAAATAATAATCTGTTTTGTATGCCCGAATTGCTCATGTAGCGACTAGGGGCTGTCAGTATCTTCCATGCTAGGTGGGTTATTCTCATGATGAGTGGACTAAGCTCATCACTCACGGGAAAATGGCTGGTAACTGGGATGCCCAGTCCTATGATCAAAAGATCAAAAACAAATTCGCAAATAATTTAAACAAACTCCCCCAGGATTGTTGAAAGTTGGACAGACCCGTTGTTTCGGACAAGCCGTGGAGTGTGATTGTTGGTGGAGGGGGAGTAAAATCTTTACCTTTCTGTTTGGGAACTGCCTATAATGTATCTAGTATGGAAGATATTGGGAACTCTTGGTCGTTATGTTGACAATGAAAGCATACCTCTCAAAATTATTTTCATCTCTGTTTTAAAGCTTCGAGCTCTGGCACCTCTGCAAATCCCTGCTTCCCTCTGCGAAGGGCCTATCTTTTACTTTTATGCAAGAGTCAGTAGTATTCCTTCTCATTCCAACCTACTTTTTAGTTCGCAAGCATCATGTGGTGGAGAAAGATCTAAGCATATATGGCCATTAAAATATATTTGATCATGGATTATTATTGTTGACAATTATCTATATGATAAATAAGTTGGGAGGCGAAACATTAAGCCCCTATCTTTCTCTGTGTTTGATGGATGCTATTTGTTCTAAAAATATGCTTTGAGTGGTAGAAATCATGGAAGACTATATGATAGTTGAGTATGTGGTATTTGCTAAACCAAAGCTCTTACATAGACCCTTCCTGAAAATAAGATGAATTGCAATTGTTTGATGACTGAGAACATAGTTTGTTAGTTTTCAAGAAAGCTTATGGTCTATGCTTTAACATGTGAATAGCTTGTTACTTGATCATGAAAGGTTTTATGAGTTGAGCTACTGTTATGACATATAATGATGCTAGAAAAGGTGATTGAAATTATCATTGATCAAACTTGTGCACCTGCTAGCATTCACACTTCATAAATTCTTTCTTTTATCATTTACCTACTCGAGGACGAGCAGGAATTAAGCTTGGGGATGCTGATACGTCTCCAACGTATCTATAATTTATGAAGTATTCATGCTATTATATTATCCTTCTAGGATGTTTTAAATGCATTTATATGCTATTTTATATGATTTTTGGGACTAACCTATTAACCTAGAGCCCAATGCCAGTTTCTGTTTTTTTCCTTTTTTTGAGTTTTAAAGAAAAGGAATACCGAACGGAGTCCAATTGACATGCCAATTTTTGATGATTTTTTCTGGACCAAAAGAAGCGCCCGGAGTCAAAGAGTTGGGCCAGGAGAGTCCCGGGCTGCCCACGAGGGTGGGGGGCGCGCCCACCCCCCTGGGCGTGGGCCCCTGCCTCATGGACAACCCGGAGACCCCCCCTGACGTGGGACCTACACCAAAAAATCCTATAAATACTGAAACCTCCAGAAAATAACCTAGATCGGGAGTTCCACCGCCGCAAGCCTCTGTAGCCACCAAAAACCAATCGGGGCCCTGTTCCGGCACCCTGCCGGAGGGGGGGATCCCTCACCGGTGGCCATGTTCATCATCCCGACGCTCTCCATGACGAGGAGGGAGTAGTTCACCCTCGGGGCTGAGGGTATGTACCAGTAGCTATGTGTTTGATCTCTCTCTCTCTCTCTCTCGTGTTCTTGAGGTGATACGATCTTGATGTATCGCGAGCTTTGCTATTATAGTTGGATCTTATGATGTTTCTCCCCCTCTACTCTCTTGTAATGGATTGGGTTTTCCCTTTGAAGTTATCTTATCGGATTGAGTCTTTAAGGATTTGAGAACACTTGATGTATGTCTTGCATGTGCGTATCTCTGGTGACAATGGGATATCACGTGATCCACTTGATGTATGTTTTGGTGATCAACTTGCGGGTTCCGCCCATGAACCTATGCATAGGGGTTGGCACATGTTTTCGTCTTGACTCTCCGGTAGAAACTTTGGGGCACTCTTGAAGTACTTTGTGTTGGTTGAATAGATGAATCTGAGATTGTGTGATGCATATCGTATAATCATACCCACGGATACTCGAGGTGACATTGGAATATCTAGGTGACATTAGGGTTTTGGTTGATTTGTGTCTTAAGGTGTTATTCTAGTGCGAACTCTAGGATAGATTGAACGGAAAGAATAGCTTCGTGTTATTTTACTACGAACTCTTGAATAGATCGATCAGAAAGGATAACTTTGAGGTGGTTTCATACCCTACCATAATCTCTTTGTTTGTTCTCCTCTATTAGTGACTTTGGAGTGACCCTTTGTTGCATGTTGAGGGATAGTTATATGATCCAATTATGTTATTATTGTTGAGAGAACTTGCACTAGTGAAAGTATGAACCCTAGGCCTTGTTTCAACGCATTGCAATACCGTCTGTGCTCACTTTTATCATTAGTTACCTTGTTGTTTTATATTTTCAGATTACAAAAACCTATATCTACCATCCATATTGCACTTGTATCACCATCTCTTCGCCGAACTAGTGCACCTATACAATTTACCATTGTATTGGGTGTGTTGGGGACAGAAGAGACTCTTTGTTATTTGGATGCAGGGTTGTTTGAGAGAGACCATCTTCATCCTACGCCTCCCACGGATTGATAAACCTTAGGTCATCCACTTGAGGGAAATTTGCTACTGTCCTACAAACCTCTGCACTTGGAGGCCCAACAACGTCTACAAGAAGAAGGTTGAGTAGTAGACATCAAACTCTTTTCTGGCGCCGTTGCCGGGGAGGTGAATGCTTGAAGGTATATCTTTAGATCTTGCAATCGAATCTTTTTGTTTCTTGTTTTAGCACTAGTTTAGTTTATAAAAGAAAACTACAAAAAAATGGAATTGAGTTTGTCTCATATGCTTCATCTTTTTAATATCTTTCGTGAGTATGATGGAAAGGAAAATTGTGCCAAAGTGTTAGAAGAAGAATGCATTAAAATGTTTGGCACTAAATCTTTGAATGATGAGCATGATTGCAATGTTGTTAGTATGAACTCCTTGAATATCCATGGTACTAATGATGATTGCACTAGTCATGATGAAAATATTTCTTATAAGCATGTCGATTTTTTTGGAGTGCATAGAGTTTGCAAATACATACCAAAAAGGGAAGATAGATTTTGTAAGAGGCACAAGTACTTAGAAACTAAATGGTTTCAAGAGAGGCTAAATGTTAGTGCTGAAAATTTAAAATATCTTAGCCATACTTGTGAACTTTGCAATGAACATGGTCATTTAAATATCAAATGCAAATTGTTTCATGATCGAATCGTGTCCAAAAATTCTGATGACTTGATTTCCCTTGCACATCATAATGAACTTAGTCTGCTTTTGGGTTATGAAGAATTGAAACGTCAAACTAAGTTTATTCCAGAATATAACCTCGAGAAATTCCTCGATATTGAAACGTCAAACTAAGTTTATTTCAAACTAAGAGCGGCTCGGGGCAACAAACATCAGAAGAGGATATCTGGGTTGGTCCCATTTTTGTTCGGTATATAGCCACCTTATAATGTGTGAGGCTAGCAAATCTAGTGCTGGACTTAATCTGTTGACTTGTCCCCCAGTCCCCACTTTCTTTCCTTTTTCAACCAATAGATCGGGTTTATATTGAGTTTGTACTGCGTTCCCTTTATTTCCCTATTAGACCTAGAGACAAGTTGGATAGCCAGTCTCTGCTCTTTTCGCCCCCATTATTTCCTCTTTTGACCAAGTCCTAGATTCAAGTAACAAATCTTCCCCCACCCCCCCCCCACCCCCTTTCTTCCTTGTTTGAACCAAGTACTACTAGATTCTAGTGCATGAACTAGTTTTACCTCTTAACAGTAAAAAAAATTAGGTGGTTTTCGAACAGCCGATCGATCCTATCTACACGAGGGGGCCTGAGAAATAGTAAAAGATACAAATGCAGCGACATCGGGAGCTTAGGAAGTAGAGCAAGGCTGTTTTTGAAGGAAGTTATACCTGAGGGTCACCGGGATGTCGCTAGGTGGGCGGCGGGAGGCCGGATCTTCCCACACTACGGCAGCGAGGAAGAAGGGGTGGGAGGCCCTCCCTCGCCAGCGATGCTTGGGAGAGAACGGCAAGGCACGCTGATCGGGACGCGCCGGCAGTGGGTAAGAGCCGTCGCCGAGGACGACCGCGTGAATATTGCACCTTCTCACCTTCCCCGGCGGAGAGGATCCGGCTGGATCTGTGACCAGCGGTGAGTAGAGAGAGAGTGTGTGGCCACCGCTGTCATGTTTAGATCTGGAGAGGACGAGACAGTGTGAAGAGAGCAACACTAGCAAGCAAGCGCAGAGGCTCCTGCCTATATAGTGGAGTACTAGTTTTCTTTTGTCTACCGGCCGGAGCTGGCTTGACCTCGGCAATGACTGTCGAGAAGTCTTCATGCATGTGCCCCGGAGGCGCAGTTGTCGTCATTTTGATCTGAAGCACCGGAATATAACATATAACACGAAAAAATGCCACATGACAAGAAATCATAACCTCACTGCCCAAAGGAGACAAGATGAATCCTGACGGACAAACTAGATGAGGATCAAAGCTCAAATTAAAGATAAACTCGTAGAAAAGGGGTCCGTCGATAGATGTCCTAATTAACATAGCCGGCTTGACCTTGATGGCAGCCGAGTAGTCTTCGTGCATGTGCCCCCAATGACTAGCCCAACTCAGTTGTCGCTGCTTAACCCTCGTAGTGATCCGAAGCACATGACACCTAATTTTGCGAGATGACAAGAAACCTTTTTTAGATTTCTCACCAGAACTACAGCCCTGTACAACATAGCCTGCACGATATGTAGACGATAGCCAATCCAGGCGTGCCTGCAGGAGTCTGGTCACATGCATGGACGAACTGATCTTCCGTGTCTAGTAGTACTATCGCTCGTCTCTCTCTTCTATTAACTCACCCGACTTGCGGGGCCAGGGAGTGTGCCTATGGTCGGTTCTCAATTGCGGTCCCACATGTGTGTGCAAATGCAATATGACGCGCGTTCCATTCGAAGAGCGGCGTGCCAGACCGACCGACCATCTGGGGTGCGACGCGAACACGAGGGCGTGCTGTATACTCCGTACATGTGTAACGCCGTTTTCTTGAGGCTTTGCTCCATGGTGCAATCCATGGATACAAAATTAGTATATTGTACTATTTAAAAGTCGAGGGCAGGGCTTTTCCCGCGCGGTAGGCGGGGCAGTTCCGCCTAGTCGGTTCGACAGAGATGCAAGAAGATGAGGGAGTAGGCTGCTGCAAACGTAGGGCTGTGTGATTTGACAGTGAGTTACTGCTGGACAGGTGGGGCCCGGTGATTTGACCTGCCATTATCATTTTAACTGCGGTGCTACGACCGGCTTGAGTCTCCCGATTCCTGACCACCTCCATACAGGTGCCTCTCCCGATGCTCCACCATGTAGAGGCTAGCTCTTGCTTGAGAGCCCACTCCTCCACTTTTTCCTTGCTTCTTTCCCCCACATATGCAAAAATGCCATGTAAAGCGGGCTTATAGCTCACTATTGTACTTGATCCTACAGGTGCTAAGCCTGCCACATAGGAATAAAGTCTGATGTGGCAAGTTAATTAAGAAGAGAGAGACTAGTTTGGTGACCCCAGGAAGAAACGGTGATAAGCGCGTGTACCTAGATGAAGCAAACTTAGCAACAAAAAACTAAGCACATATGCATTGGGGACTTTAGTTGCTAAGCCATTTAATGCCCATAGCACCTCATCTAAGCACCATTTCATTGGAAGAGATCACTCCTTAGAAAATGCAATAAATACTACGAAGAAAGAGATAGAGAGAAGTAAACAAAAAATACTCTTATAGCCAACCTTATAGCTAACCTTGTTGTATGAGTGACTAAGTGATGACTATGTATGACATGCTAACATCAAATAGCCTAACGCACTGTGTTAAATCTCCAAGGGCGCGACCGCGCGAGCGAGGCGACGGTCGTGGTAGGCGCGACCATGATACGGGCTGCTGGCAGCCCTTGGATCTGAGATCGAACGGTCGCATGCTAAGTTGCTA
This sequence comes from Aegilops tauschii subsp. strangulata, assembly GCF_002575655.3. Classification (NCBI taxonomy): domain Eukaryota; kingdom Viridiplantae; phylum Streptophyta; class Magnoliopsida; order Poales; family Poaceae; genus Aegilops; species Aegilops tauschii. The sequence goes on along the minus strand of NC_053041.3, from coordinate 459,493,551 downwards.
AAAATTTGCAGAATAACCCTCCAGGATAGGATATTCACCCATAGGTCTAGAATCAAGCCATGCAGCCGTTCGATCTCATATCCAAGGGCTCTCGGAAGCCTGTATTATGGGAGAATGGAAAGCTTTGTATCACCTGTAATTTTCCTAACGCTTGACATGACATCGAAAGCCATTTAATTGGGTGTCGAGTAGACATGACATCTAATTGGGCCCCCATAGTACTGCGCATGAATCCATTTATCCACCAGGCAAGCCACTACCCTGCCATTCACACGCGCCCCCCACTCGACATTTTTATAATCGATAAACCGCTCCTAGTCGTCCCGTCCTTCCACATTACGGCAGTTCCACTAATCCTAACCCTCCTCCCAAATCCATGGCGTCCCAAATCTCCATGATCTGCGGTAAGTACAAGGTTAGAACCATCACCGGCGATGAGTTCGACGTCATCTACACCCGTTCTTCCGCAACGGTGAAAGAATACCTTGCTCGCTTCAAACGCATGTTCGAAAACTCAAATGATGAGTGGGTCGCTGGGCTAGATGTTGAGTACACCATAGTCCTGGGAAGCGAGAAGAAACTAAAGGAGGTAGAGAAGAAGAAGCCCACCGTGATCCAGGTTTGCGTGCATGACTTATGCTTGGTCTACCACATATGCCATGACGACGTTGAGTGCGAGGAATTTAAGAAGTTCCTCAAGGGCGGCCGAGTCAAATTCGTTACTGTAGACTTTAGGAACGACAAGGAAATCTTGGGTCGGATAGGCCTCGTTGTAGGCGACCCCTTCGACCTCCAGAAGGAAGGGCTGGTGCTCTCCGTTGATCAACCTTCAATGCTGACCCTGGCAGGAGCCATGGTTCATCCTTCGTACGGTGAACTAAAGAAACCTCCGCACACATTTCATCGTGCATGGCAGTGGACTATACTAGATATAGACCACATCCACTACGCTGCAATGGATGGCTACGTTTGTTTCAATATCTACAAGGGTTGGATGAAGAGCAAGAGCCAAGTGTGCGGTTCAAGCAAAGAAGTATCGCCCAAGAGGAAGAGGGACAAGGACGAAGTCGAGGACATGGACGAGGACTCCGAGTAATGTGGCAGTGTTGTTGCTCATGGTGGTTCTAATGCAGTGTCTACCGGATTAGTTGCTTAGTTTAATTTCTGGTGTGCTTAGTTTTATTTGAGGGGTGTGTCGTGATGAGCCCCCAGCAGAACTATGTTATGTTTCTTCTCGTTATATTTCGTACATTTCATCTTTTAGTTGGTACAGTACTACCACTCGTTTCTTGACATTATATACGTACAATATATATGGCCAACATCATATAGCCAGCAGCTTAGTTGTCAAAGAATTTCAGGGTGCTTAGTTTTGTCAAAGAATTCCAGGGTGCTTAGTTTTGTTTGAGGGGTGTGTTGTGCTGGACACCATTAACTTATCATTGTGAGAATCGGCTTATTTTTGTCATGTAACATGGTCAACGGGTTTGACGTGAAAATAACAATGTCTAATGGCATTTCTGAGCAAACATCTAACTTAACGATGGCATTTTTTAGATATCTAATTGCATTTTTGAACAGGCATCTCACGGATCGATGGCATTTTTTGAGTAGTTGTAACTTCTAATGGCAAAACTGAGTAGTGGTACACAACTAGTGGCTTAAATAATAAGAACCCAAGAATTAAATAGGTATGCTAATTTCTTTATTTGTTTATTTCTTTATACCTTTGTGTGCGAAACAATATATGTTGTCTCCCCCCAGTTTTTCTTTACAGAGGCAACATAGAACTATATGAGTGCCCTGTTAAATTTTGGAATTATTCTGGGTTTGTTTGGCCTTTTTTATACATTAATTCAGTTTCTGGTCATTTAATGTGCATAATTCAAATTTGAACTACAAGCACATGCTCCCGTGCACCAAAGTTGACTGAAAAATCACGTGTGTGTCCTCGGGTGAATTTCTAGGTCCCATGCAATAAATGGGAATGAAATTCAAACATCTAGGCATCGTGGTTCGGCCGAGAACATTGAGAAGCTTGGTTTTAAAATTCTTGTAAATCCAAAACACGCCTGAAAATCATGAAACTTGGCATGGTGTCATGTCATGGTACTACCATGTTGTGGTAAAAAATTGCAGAATAGGAACAAGTTTTGGTATAAGTTTCTTGCAAACCGGAGCTTCTCTCAAGAAGGCTCGTGGTTCTGAGAGGGAACGTGTCACCTTTGTGTGCATAATTCAAATTTTAAATACAAGCACATGCTCCAGTGCACCAAAGCTGGTTGAAAAATCAAATGTGTGTCCTCGGGTAAATTTCTAGGTCCCATGCCAGAAATGGGAATGAAATTCAAACATCTGGGCGTCATGGCTCGGCTGGAAACATTGAGAAACTTGGTTTTTTAATTCCTGTAAATCCAAAACACGCATGAAAATCATGAAACTTGGCTTGGTGCCATGACATGGCACCAACATGTTGTGGTAATTTTGTTGTCCGATTTGCGAAGGCGCACACATTAACAATCAACAAAGTCATTTTGGAACAAGTGATGTCACGTTACAATCGGAAACACAAGTATTATTGAAACCGTGGGCGTTCTATTTACCATTTACGTGCCGCCACGTGTCCCCTTTTTTTATTAGCTAGGAGGCGCTGTGCAGGGTAGCTATTTGAGTACGGGAGGCGTGCGATCAGACCCCTGCGCGTGCTTATCGGGAGGAGAGCCCTTTGACCTCCATCTGCCGTCCACCTTAATGCCAAGGTCTCCATTAATGGCGCCCGAGCCTCTGTCTAATGGTGTGGCAATGTATCACTCGACTGAGATTTAAGAGAGAAAAAAGAAAATCTGAAAAGAAAATTTTGCATGGATCTTGATGTAAGATCCGACGGACCTATATAGCATCTACTGCGACTTATAGCAAGACTGATGAATATATATAAGGACGACGAGAGTGGATAATAATTGTCTTGCATAATTAGGAAGATAATTAAAAAAGCCACATGCGGCTATGCCCGAAATACACAAGGGCAAAAGAAGAAGGAAGACGTATACAACGATCTGGCTCGCTGATCTCTACTTTCTTTATGAGCTGCAGGTCGCGGAGACTAGTTCTCGTGGCGGGCGATGATCTCTTTCATCGGTTTCATGTCCTTAATACGCTGCTTGGCAGCATCCATGGATTCCTCCACCAGCCTGTTGCGCTCGATGCGGAGCATGGCATTCTCGTCCATAAGTTTCTTGATGATGACGCCCGTCCTCTACAACAAGGCAGCGGTCTCCTCCTCCAGCTTCGCCCTTCTGGCGATCTTCGCCCTCAGCAGGTCGCGCTCGCCCCGGAGCTTTGCATTGCCCTCCCCTAGTTGTCGGATGATGCCGGTAGCCTCGTCCTGCATCCTCGCCCAGCCGGAGATCTGATCCATCTGGCTATGGACTATCGCATGCATGCGCCTGTAAGAGTCCTCGCCTGCCCGCGAGAAATTTTCCCAGGCTGCCGCGGCGCGGCGGGACCTCCCTGCTGCTTTGGCAGTGCGGTGGGACATCTCTGCTGCTTCCGCAGCGTGGCCGAACCAGTCTGCTACATCGACGGTGCGGCGGGACCTCCGTGCTGCTTCGACGGCGTGGCAGGACCTCTGTGCTGCTACTGCTGCGCGGCTGGACATGTCGGCTGCTTTCGCGGCGAGGCGGGACATCTCTCGTGCTTCCTCTTCCATGCTCACCTCTCCCTGGTGGAAATCTCTCGACCCAGAACTCACGCTGGCTATGGCTTGATTGACTTGATTGTTTTTTGTGGATGAGGAGTTGAGGAGGAATGTGCAGTCATCTTAGCATAGTAGTATTTATAACCGAGTACTACTAATACGCTCCTAAGTGGGAAACCGTTTAGGTTGTGATCGGTGTGAACAGGTTTGCAATTAAATATAGCGTGGTAGTAGTAGTAATTTGGAATGTGACGAGACGCGCTAAAAATTTATTGATGGTTCTAGTTTCGAAGTGCGGCACTATTCCCGGATGGCGTAACGTCGGCACGTTTTCTCGGCCGTGGTGTAGCATATGCCATGGTACTAGTTCTTTTTCTACTGCTGTGTGCGTGCAAAAACTGGCACCGTCGGATACATATCTTACACTTGGCGTTCGACAGGAATAGCCTCGTGGCGAGCTATAGACTAGTATTTTTTCAGACGCATTACACCTATCTCTCGGGACTTCTCACACGCACCATCACTGCTCCCTAGGTCGATGCCACCCACATACAGTTGTACTCTGAGAAGAGGTGCACACACGCACTCATCCTCTCTCACACACGCATCTGTAGCTACGAATTGTAGTGTTCTCAACCATCCGATTGGCTCTATCATAGTTTTCACGTTGCTCCTTGGCCTTGAGATTGAGAAGTTTAAAACACGAAGGCTAAGATGGAGGCGCGAGGTTTTGGTTAATGTGTGGGCCGCACACGGCACCAACACGACACGAGCTTCGTCTGCCTGGAGCGCATGCAGTCGGGTGAGTTGTCCAAGTATAGACACAACCAGGCCCTCGTTGGTATCCGCGCCTCGACTTTGGCTGGTCATAGAGGAGAGTAACATAGACTAGTTACTAGTCTATGTTACTAGTACCTTCATAGTGGGTAGTGTCATATAGTATATGCATAATTTCGCGACGAGCGCTCTCTATATGTACCACCTTTTTTCTTTAAGTACATCTTGTTAGTTTTGCTCCATGGCGCAATCCATCGATACTACTACTGTACAAATGTATACATTTTTAAAAGGCTAGAGGGCGGGGTAGTCTAGCTTGGTCCTTTTCACGAGAGGCGAGGGCCTTTGTGATTTGACGGCTCATTACTACTGGAAGGCGGGGCCTTGTGATTTGACTGCTCGTATAAATGTGCCGACAACCTGAGGAGGAGCAAAGAACCATGCGGTATACTCAAGTTTTCCACTGGAGTACGACGGAGGAGCACGAAACATGGCAGCCCAGTGCCATATCCTCTACTCTCTACTCTTATTATATATTACTAGCAAGAGGCATTGTTCTATTGGCGATAAAGAATGATCTAATTTGCTAGTCATCTCATTTTTAGCATTATTCTATTCATGCCTCGCAGAGAAGGTGACACGTGCGGCAAAACACCTGAAGCAAAATAAGAAACACAGGAGCAAAAGAAGAAGGAGGATTATCACCCCCAAAAAAGAAGGAAGACGCACACACAAGTCTGGGGCGCTGCAATCACTACATGAAGGGTTGCTGGCCGCGGAGTCGTAACTGCTTCTTCATCGCCTCCACGACCTCCATCTCCTTGCGCGTCTCCTCCGCCATCTTATTCACTGTGTCCATGACGCGGGATTTCTCGACGCGAGCCTTCATCATCAGTTCCACGGCCGCATTACGTACCTTGACAGCAGCCGGGTGCTCGATGCAGAGCTTCGCCAACTCCTCGTTCTGTTCCATGACGAGGGCCTGCAACATCTTCATCGAGGAACTACTATTCTCATGCAGCTTCTTCCAGTCGGCGTTCTCCTCCTTTAGCAGGTCGAGCTCGTGGCAGAGCTTCGCCTTGTCCTCCTGAAGTTGCAGGATTTTGCCGGTCGCCTTCTTCTCCGAGGCAATGCTCTTCTTCAGCAGCATCACCAAGCCGGCGGTCAACTCCCCCTGCTCATTGAGCTCAGCGGGCATGTCGTTGAGGCTCTCCTTCAGCAGCTCCACCAAGCTGTGGATGAACTCCTTCTGCTTATTGAGGTGCTTATTGAGCTGATCGGGCATGCCGTCGAGGGATAATGACACCAGCGCCGCCAGCTCGGCATGTTCGCCTCCGCGTCTAGGGCGCTCCTGGGAGCCATCGCCTGCCCGTGAGAGATCTTTCGAGGTCTCTGCGTGGTGGCAAGCCCTCTTTTTTTTCCACGGCCTTGGTTGCCGCTCCCTTGTTACGAGTAGTTCTCGACCTAGAGCTCTGCACACCGGCCATAGCAAGGACGGATGAAGAAGGAGGACTTATGAGGAGGAAGGTAGAGTAATTTTCGGTTAGGTAGTTCCCCTTTTTATAACCTAAGTACTAGCACTAGTACTAAAACCTGCATAGTGGGAACACGTTCAGGTTTGGTACGTACTGGTAGGTGTGAGCAGGCTTGCACTTAATTGTATCACTAGTACTTTCGAATGTGATGGGAACAAGGTAAAGATTAATTGATGGTTTTTGGTTTTGATGCCCGAAACGGCTCCCGATGAGTTTAGTGGAACACAAATTTCAAGTAGACTACACTGCTCAGATGCGTAAATATTATGTTACTGTGAAAAATTGGCACAAAATACAAAGGAGACCAATGGAAGTACTACTAGCAACCCATGATTTAACTACTCGCATGCACACAGTGGAGTAGTAATGTCTTTCTTCCGCCCTCACATCCACTCAATTTGCATGCGCTGTATTAATTGATCATCAATGAAGTGAAGGACTTTACACGCATCAAATTATCACAAGGGGTGGATCTTGGTACAAAATTGCGTCCGCCCGTGTACCCGCGTGTGCGTGCGAGGGAATGAGTGCGTGCGTGGCGTGCGTGCACATCTTCGCTTCGTGCATGTACCGCCAGTGCGGCTCAGGGAGGACGAGTACATTCTTCTGGAACCAGCAGCACGTCACTGTGATCAATCCACACAAGGATGTCGCGACAACGCCTCCACATGTGCCACGTGGCTTCATGAACTGTAAGAGAGACACCGTGTAGCGTGCCATTGTGTTTTGCACATACTCGAAGTACTAGTAAGGTACACGTGCATTGCACGCGTCAGATTTTGCAACCAAATTATGAATAAATACTACACTGTAGCATGTAAGCTCTGAGTCATATATGCCTGATGTAGACCTTCGTTTAATTCTTATAGTTCATCTCATTCAAAATCAATTAGTTTTTATAAAAAACCTAGGGCCTCTTTGATTCGTAGGATTTCCAAAACGTGGGAATAGGAAGAACATGGGATTAGAGTGGAATGTCGTCTTGAATCCTACAGGATGGTACGAGTGTTTGATTGTGCATAGAAAAGACACGGAATTCTTTCAAAGAGGTTTGAGTGGATGGGATGTTTCCTATGAAATCTAGTGCAAATGAATCATATGGAAAAATTCCTATGGTTTACAATCCTACGAATCAAACAACCAAGATAGGAAAAATTCCTAAGGATTAGAATCCTCCAAAATTCCTTCGAGAATCCTTTGAATCAAAGAAGCCCTTAATCTATTTTATGATTCATGGAATTGTGCGTTGTAAAGCATAAAGTAAAAAACAAATAATGGCAATTCAACTAGAAAAAAAAGTTTGGGCGGTTATGATACGGAAGATTCTAGAACAAAGGAGAACCACTGTTGTTTTGAGATTTGTGCATTATGCTTAAGTTCAACCATGGAGTCTGCTAGATTGTACATGTGGAAAAATCCGGTGGGGGCTAGAAGATGGTGCGAGGGGCCGAGTGGAGGGAGACTATGAAGGAGTGCAGAACTGCGAGATCGATATTTAGAGAGAGGGGGTGAGAACGTGCGCTGTTGCGCGCAGTGGCGGAGCCATGAAAATGTCCCATGAGCTAGGGGGCCAAGCATTGCTAATCCTTTACGAGGAGGGCCAATTCATCAACTTAAACCATTTTTACCAGCAATTGTCTAATGATCACATTCATATTAGCCTCGATATATAGTGATGTTAGGGGGGCAGGGCCCTTGCTGCCCCTGTCTTCGCCATTGTGCGCGCGTCTGAGAGATGAAGATGAAGGCATGGATGATGAGAGGGGGCATTGGATATATAATTAATGTGGGTGTATTAGCTATATATGTAATCCTATATAGAGAGGTATAGATTGATCGATGTGGACGTGGGAAAGAGGGTGAGACCTCACTAGATATATAGATCGATCGGTTTATGTGGAAAACTATGAAAGGCTAACATCGATCATTGCGCATGCACGTGAGAGATAAAGAATGCCCGATATGATGGAGAGGGGGATGTATGTGTGTGCCTTCATGGGAGACCGACCTGAAGAAAAAGATTGCATGTGTGCGATGGATAATGCCGACTGGTAGTGTGTGTGCATGCATGCACGAGAGAAAGTTAGTGGTACAATTATAAAGAGAAGACCAATGTGTGGGTGTAAAAGACTAGGTGAGGTCATAATCAATGTAAAGTTGAATTCAAATATTTTAATAAGAGATCATGATGTTTGAAACCCATGCATGCATGAATATAATGGAGATCTGCGCGGTGTGGTTTGGAAACGAGCATGTTGCAATGTATACACATTGAAGAAGGTTAGACTGGTTTGAATTTGAGATATCGATGGCAGACATCGTTTGCCATATTGCATCCGTGCATGGACACACTATTCTAATTGGAGATGATGGGTGGCTTTCGCATCACATATCTATATCTATACCCCTATATATATTATATTTTATATTTTTTATATAGTGTGCGGATAACTTTAACTTTGAAAGATGGTCATTGGATGAGGCCAATCTGATGGTGCAGAGCTGGCAAATTTGAGCACTACTGGTCGTTGGATATCATCTAGATTCCACCAAATTTTGCCACATGTACAATCTAGAAGACTCTATGGTTGAACTTAAGCATAATGCACAAACCTCAAAACACAAGCACTTCTTCTTTGTTCTAGAATCTTCCGTATCAGAATTGCCCAAATGTTTTTCTACATGATTTGTTTTTACTTTATGCCTTACAACGCACAATTCCATGAATCTTAAAATAGATTAGCTTTCTTATAAAAACTAGATGATTTTGAATGAAATGAACTATAAGAATTAAACGAACATCTACATCATGCATATATGACTCAAAGCTTACATGCTATAATGTGGTATTTATTCATAATTTGGTTGCCAAATCTGATGCGTGCAATGCACGTGTACCTTACAAGTCTAAATGGTGTCTGTGTGTGTGTTGTGCGTGTTAAAAACATTGTACGTAGTATATCATACTAGTCTAAATTGTCTTTTTTTGGGTACATGTTAAGCTTGTTCTCCCGAAATTTCAAGCCGTGGCTTGTTATGCCGAAATTTCGAGCTAGCGTCTCTTTCTATCGTGCTGCGAAACTCCCGCCTCTTCAACCCGCGCCTTGTTTCCCCGAAATATTTAAGATAAATCTTTGTCTCGTTGTGCTCCGACAACTCCCTCCATCTCAACCCGCGCCTTGCTATTCCAAAATTACAACGCGCGCGAAAACTCCCACCTCCTGTGAAATCCCGAAACGCGAAATGCCCGTGATACCCCTGAACCAAAATAACCGCCTCAAATCGGCGGGGGTACTTTCTTAACTTACCCCACATTTCAGACAAGCGCGTCCCTAAGCCATGGTTCCCCACCCCCATCCCATCCGCCCACCCATTCGTACACCGAGGCCGAGAAAACCCGCGAAGCCCCACACCCTCCTCCGTCCGCCACCCAGCCGGAGCCTCTTCCCCGACGACGTCGTCCACAGCAACACCTCAACGTCCCTCATCCACCGTACCGGATGAGGATCCTTCATCGATCTGGTCATCCCGTCGGTTCAGCCACCCCGTCCTCCACCTCCAAGGAGCTGCCCTGACGTTCCCCTCGTCTTTCGCGCCACCTCCATTCCCACACCACTGTCTAAACCTGCACCACCGGAAGAGCATCATCATCACCGTTTCCTCAGATGAAGTTGTGGCCTAATCGGCGCCACCAAAGAGGTTGTACACTAATCGCCGCATTTTCTTCTTGATTTGATCTCACGGTGCTGCCGGTGCTCGGTCCCAAGCCAACACGGCACGGCTCCATCCACGGCGGCATCGCCGGCCACTTCCTCCATGACGCCGCTCCCTCGGTGGCGAAATCCACATCAGTAGGAGTTGCTGCTGCTTTAGCTCTCGCTCGTGCTGCTGCTCTGCTCTTGGTCTCGGTCCCCTGCCTGGTCTGCTCTTTCTCTTGCTCTTGTTGCTGCTCTCGCTCTTGCTCTTGCTTGCGATGCTGCTCCGATTTAGCTACACTTCAGTCGACTGAATCGACTTTTGGGTCAGTCGATTTTCAGGGGGTGGGGGGCTCGCTGGAGTTAAGGAAGAACCAGCCGCAGCGGGGACGGGGGCTCGCCGGAGAGGTACCCCACTATCTATCTAAGGGTTCAGGGTGGAGGCGGTGGTCGCCGGCGGTGGTGGGGCGGTGGCGTGGGGATCGCCGGAGAAAAAGCTCGACACGGGGGGCCTAAAGGGATGGCCGGGGCAGCGGCGGACCGGCGGTGGGGAGTGTTTTCGGGGCGGGAGGGGCGGCGCACCGGCGGCCGCGGGCGGCGGGGGGGCGGCTGTTTAGCCAGTGGTCGCTGGCGGCTCAGGGGGGTGGAGGTTGAAGATGAACTGCAGGCCCTTGATTTCGTATCCAACGGCTGCAAAATCGACTGACCAGAGATGAAAAAGTCAGTCGACTGACGTGTAGCCTCACCTCTAGTGTGTTCAGTTTCGACAGCAAAATTCAGTTTCGACAGTTAAGTTCAGTTTCGATAGTTAAGTTCATAGATGAGCAGCTGATGTATACATCTAGCACTTTTTGGTTATGTATTTTACGTCATCTACTGCAGATGCTATTAGAATTCCACTCAGGTTAACGTTGTCTCTCTTGTCCTACTTCAGCCTCGGCGTCATACAACTCACCAGAGCTGCTCCAACGACGAAACCCTCCATCACAGCGGAGCAGTACCTCGGGCTCCATCCCCAGACGCCTAAGATCTTCTTCCCCTCCTCCGACAGCCAAGTCAGCCGGAGCATCCTCACCGGCCAACCCAATCACGCTGAGATCAACATGGCTTCGCCAAAGAGGTTGTACACTTCTTGTGGTTTGACTTAATCTCACCATGCTTCTTTGCATCCTGTGATCTTCCAATTCTTGTGAACCAAACACCCAGATTGGCAGAAATCCTGTGTTTTTAAATTCTCTGTTTTGCACGTGCATTCCTATCCTATTCCTGTCTATTTCCTATCCCTGCATTGTTAGAATCCTCAAATTCAAACAAGCCCTTACACAATTACTTCTTTTACAGATATGTATCAAAGAAAACCTTGTGTGGTTTGTCCTGCTCCTGCGGTGCTGTGTTCCACCCCAGCTCAGTTGCTCCAATGACGGAAGGGTTCACCACAGCAGGGATCCGCTCTCCAGACTGTCTTTCACCGCCTCCGATCTTCTTCCCTGCCACCGACAGCCACGACAACTGCATTACCATCATCAACTGAGCAGATGACCTCGAGGACTACACGGGTCCGCAAGAGAGGTCGCACTCTTCCATGTCTGCTTACGTTATGCATTGCTTAATATGATGACATGCTACTTTATCGTCGTGTTCACCTATTAGACTCTGACTCAGGTCCAAACTTATACTGAAACTTGAGTTTTTAAATGGTTGTGGGGTACATATTGGGGGCAGCAATCAGTACTATCTGTCTACTATCTGGTTAATCTCGGGTGTGTACTATGAGTTTCATGTTGGGTGCAAACAAACATTAAAGGAGCCATTATCTGTATTTTTTAACTAAAGCTATTATCTGCCTGCTATCATTTGTTTTGGGTCTATCCACAGTTTTCTACCATCTGGATTTGTGCATGCACTCCTTACATAATCTCACTATGTTTTATTCCTATGCATGTCAGTTATTGTACACAATAGAACTGGACATGTAGAGCTAAAGAGACGAGCCTTGTGTGGCAATAAAATTTCATGCAGACGTCGCTCCATGGTGGGCGCAAAGGCAGCCCCCCTCAACCCATTTCGGATCGTAATCAAGAGGAAGATAACTGTTCTAAGGGGATTCAGAAGCAGAAGACCACTCCTATTTACCCCATGAGGTCTTCGCTCTAACTTGGCATGCTGATGTTGGTAATATCATGCATATGGTGCCTTGCATTGCTTACTGTATACATTAAAGATGTCATCTGCTTAGTTTAGACATGCTTTGTGTCAATGCCATCTGTTTAGTTTCTTTATCGTATATGTGAATCATGCAATGCCATCTTGTTTAGCCAGGCATCATATATGTGAATTTTGCAATGCCACCCTGGTTAGCCAGTCATCTTATATGTGAATTATATCATGACATCATTTTTATTACGTGTTAAATTTGTCAACAATTTTAGTACATTCAATTACTCTTCCTGTGCATTAGCCATTCGGCACGGTCATGGAAAAATCTAGAGTGGAAACAAGGTCTTCAGAGCAGACAATGCTATCTGACGAAGCGCATGTCTTGCTGGTTACAGATAGCTCCTCAGAGGAGGATTCAGAGACAGATGACCAGTCCTATCCCCCCCCCCCGAGGTGCATGCTCTAACTTGGCAGGGTTATGTTGCTCATATCGTGTGTATGGTATCTTGCATTGCTATGTCATTTGCTTAGTTTAGACATGCTTTGTGTGAATGCCACCTTTTAGTGTCTAATTACCATATATGTGAATTATGCAATGCCATCTTGTTGCAAGACATTATATATGTGAATTATGCAATGCTATCTTGTTGCAAGGCATTATGTATGTGAATTATGCAATGCCATGCTCTTTAGCCAAGCGTCATATATGTGAATTATATCATGCCGTCCTTTTTTTGTATTTCTCATTGCTTTTGTCGACAATGTTTGTATATTCAACTGCTCTTCCTATGCATCAGCCATTTGAATTGGTGATGGAGAAATCTGGAGTGAAAACAAGGTCTTCAGAGCAGACAATGCTACCTGGTGAAGCAGATATCTTGCTGGTTACAGATAGCTCTTCAAAGGAGGATTCAGAGGCAGATGACCAGTCCTATTATCCCCCTGAGGTGTATGCTCAAACTTGGCAGGGTTATATTACTCATATCATGCATATGTTGTATTGCAATGCTTAGTTTTTACATCATATACATGATATTGAATGCCATCTCCTTAGTTGACACATCATATATGCGATTGGCCTCTGCTCACTTCCTTAGTATATAAATCATATATTTGAATTATATCATGCCATGATGTTTACATAGACAGCATGTATCTGAATTATGGCATGCCAACCCATTTTCTAAAGACATAATATAGTTATATCATCTCATCCTGTTCACATAGTCATCATATTTCGAATTATGTCATTCTATCCGTGAACTATATCATGCCATCATGTTTCCATTGACGGCATGTTTGTGATTTATGGCATGCCAACCACTTTAATAGACACATCGTATAGTTATATCATGTCATCCTGTTTACATAGTCATCATATTTTGAAGTATGTCATTCTATCCTGTTTAGTTAGCCATCATACATGTGAAATTGTGTCATGCTATCCTGTTTAATTAGCCATCATATATGTGAAATTATGTCCTGCTATTCTGTTTGGTTAGACAACATAATATGAATTATTCCATGCCCTGTTTTCTTCCCTACTATCCATTGCACCTGTCTATCTTACAATGTCTGTACATTCAATTACTTTTCTTGTTTATCAGCCATTTCAATTAGAGGGGGTGATGGCAGTATCTGTGGGAGTAAAAACACAGTCTTCAGGAAAGATCGTGCTACCTGTCGAGGGAGATAGAACCACGATTGTACTTGCCCAAGAACCAGCCCCACCACACATAACCCAGACTCACACAGATTGTACCCCTACCCAGTTGGACAGAGAACCAGCTACACCCCTTCTAACCCCAACCCCAGCTGATAGTAACCCAGTTCCCGTTGACACAGCACCGTCTCCACCACAGAGCACCCAAAGATGAGCAGTTAGTATAGGCAACTGCAGTGCCCAAAGCACGAGGACCACCACTCCGGACCCCAAGTCAACGCTTAAAGCAGAAGAAGAATTATTCTCAAGTCAGGTTCCGTAGCTATGGTTCATACTACTTTGCTCTTGCATCACTGTATTTACTCATACCAACTAATTTCAAATTTGAAGGATGCAACTGAAACTCCAATGGCGCAACAGGTATGTTTTAAACCTGTTTCTTTAACGTGTTTGCTGTTGTAACTTGCTCTATGTTGATTTCAGTTTCAATTGAATAAACAGTTGTATTTTCATGCCATGCACCTTACAAGTGTTTTTATTGCTGTGTAGTTTCCCACACTTATATTCTGTCTGAGCTGCTTTTTCTTAAATAGATATGATTCGAACTGTGTCTATCTTGATTTGTCAACATAAACTAGAATGATATAGACCATACAGTGACCATACTACATAGATATATGTTTGTTTCATGCTATTATCATGTCCACCTTACTACTGAACTGGTTTACCAAAATGAGTTTCATATACTACATTGTAAACCTGTGATGTGTTTGTTTGTTTCTCTTTTAGAATGCAGATAAAATATTGGAGAAGAGTACCCCGTTATGCAATGGTACAGGAAGTAATGCAGATAAGGTTCAAGATAGTGGGACATCCCTGTTGGTCTCCAAGAAAGCTGATAAAAACTATATTGAAGACACTGAGACAACCCCAAAGTCCTGTCTTGATGTAGTGTTCGAGTTACTGGCTACTACTACTGGCACCAGCTCTTCGAACTCGCTACTTGAATCAGTTCGGCTTCTTGAGTCTCAACTTGAAGTTGAAAGACATCAATCAGATGTTATGTGACAGGAAGCCGAAGGATTGAGGAAGTCCCTGCAGAATTCAGATGCATACTTTCTGGTGCAACAGCAAGTGCTGGAGGATTTAAGCGCCAAACAAGAGAAAGTTAATAAGCTTGCTAAGCATCTTGCCAGCATTATGGGTACCCAGGATATTGTTTCTTGAGCTCTTCTAAAGTGGTTTCAGTTCTGGACTTGTTTTGCTGCGGCGTTTATATACTGCTTTGTTCCCTATATTTGCACTGGTGGCGAACTTTGATGCCCAGTGGATGTAATATGTGTAATAGCCGTGATAGCCTAGCGTAAGTTGCATGCCTATTTATTTCCTTATTGTCTTGTTTATTTGTTTTCTTGTAGTCAGTGCAGTTCTTTTCCGCGGTTTGCTAGTGGCCGCAATAACCTATTTTTTAAAACTAGTCCACATTAACCATGGGCTACATATTTACTGTAGTTAACATGGGCCTCCTACGGGCCGTAGAAACAATGGGCCTTCTAAGGGCCGTAGAAACAATGGGCCTTCTACGGGGCGTAGAAACAATGGGCCTTATACGGGTTGTAGACACAATGGGCCTTCTACGGGCCGTATCATCAATGGGCCTTCTACGGGTCGTATGATCGGTTGGCCAAACATGGGCCGATAACAGACCACATTATGGCCGTAAATGGGCTAGAGTTGAAATCGTCCGTTCATCGGCCGACCATAACGGGTCGTCGTTAATCGGCCGTATTTGATGACGCTATGAAAACGGCCCAACGTATTAACGGGCCACAAACGGGCCGACTGTAACCACGGGCTGAATTTGGCCCACAAGCAGAAAATGACAGTAACGGGCCAAAAGTAAACAAATGCTGGAAATGAGCCCAAGAATAAATGGGCCCTGAGAAGGCCGAAAGATAACATGGGCTGGAACGGCCCAACGGAATAATGGGCCGTTAATGGGTATAAAGTGATACATTGTTCATTACGGGCCAGTTTTACCACGGGCCATTAATGGGTCGAGGGTTACTAAGGGCCTCATATGGGCCGAAAGATGTCATGGGCCATACATGGGCCGGAAATTAAAACGGGCTGGAATTATATTGGACGGCCCAGATGACGCTACTGGGCCTAATTCGGATAGGCTGTAAACGGGCCCTGGGTTAGCGGGCTGTAAATGGGCTATATGCGAACAGGCCGTTAACAGGCTTGCCGTGGGCCGGGCCGCCACCTTTTGACCAAGTCAAACGGGCCGACCTTTTTACAGGAATGGGCCTTTGTTGGGCCGTGCCACGTGTCGACGTATCATAGGCGCTTTGGGTCCAATGAGTGGATGACATCTGTCCCAACGGCGAGCCGACACGTGTTCCCTCCAGCCAATGATGATTTTACACGTGGAAAAGCCCCATTGGTCGGGGCTGTTAACGGGTTATCGGATCCAAAACCAGACCCGATAGCTTAACGGCATTCTGTTATGGTGGATGCCACGTGTCGGTCACCCTTGACGAAAGCACTTCTGTGACGCGCTATTTATCGTCATGGAAGTGGACACTTCCGTGATGATAATTTTGGTAATGTCATGGAACACTTCTACGACAGCACAGGTATGACTATCTTTATTCTGTCATAAAATTGTCATGGATGTACATGCATGACAGAAAACGTGACCTACTGTGACAAACACGTATCATCACGGAAGTGTATTTTTTTGTAGTGTGGTGTTATGTGAACGTCGACTACATGACACTTCACCATTGTTTGGGCCTAGAGGAAGGCATTGGGAAGTAATAAGTAGATGATGGGTTGCTAGAGTGACAGAAGCTTAAACCCTAGTTTATGCGTTGCTTCATAAGGGGCTGATTTGGATCCATATGTTTCATGCTATGGTTAGGTTTACCTTAATACTTCTTTTGTAGTTGCGGATGCTTGCAATAGGGGTTAATCATAAGTGGGATGCTTGTCCAAGGAAGGGCAGTACCCAAGCATCGGTCCACCCACATATCAAATTATCAAAGTAACGAACGCGAATCATATGAGCGTGATGAAAACTAGCTTGACGATAATTCCCATGTGTCCTCGGGAGCGCTTTCCTTCATATAAGAGTTTGTCCAGGCTTGTCCTTTGCTACAAAAAGGATTGGGCCATCTTGCTGCACTTTATTTACTTTCATTACTTGTTACCTGTTACAAATTACCTTATCACAAAACTATCTGTTACCGATAATTTCAGTGCTTGCAGAGAATACCTTACTGAAAACCGCTTGTCATTTCCTTCTGCTCCTCGTTGGGTTCAACACTCTTACTTATCGAAAGGACTACGATAGATCCCCTATACTTGTGGGTCATCAGGCATTGCAAGGCGAGTTCTTCCTCCGAATACTTCAAAGCGTTTGATCAACGTTTTAATGTCGTACCCCTTGGCTTCAGCGCCTCCATTGCTTCGGCTTCCACGCGTCGAGCGAACACGAAAGGTCAGAGTATTTTTGCACATAACACCCTGGCCATGTAAGAAAGGCGTATATTTAAGTGGATTGGATCTCAGATGCCATCTCACACCAGTCGAAAAATCCTTAGAGCTTGCTAGGAGAAACCATTCCAGCATGGCTAGCGCTC
Source organism: Aegilops tauschii subsp. strangulata (assembly GCF_002575655.3). NCBI lineage: Eukaryota > Viridiplantae > Streptophyta > Magnoliopsida > Poales > Poaceae > Aegilops > Aegilops tauschii. The sequence continues at coordinate 459,476,377 of NC_053041.3, read as the reverse complement.
CCAGTTCTTCCTCCCACCCCCACGGCTCCGAAAAAGGCGATTGGGAGAAATGTTCTGTATCCCATGGCCAGCTGAGTAAGCTTCAAACGTAGGGATTCCTTCACCCTGCAGATCTAGTCCCCGTCCGAGCAGGATTAACCTTTTTTACAGGTGAAGCCCTAGCGGAAAATTTCCCTAATCCGACCAGGGGGGGAGCGAGTGTGCTTCATATCCTTCTTAATAAGAGGCATCGGGTTTCCAATCCACCCTTTGCTCCGAGGCCTTCTGGAGTACTACGGCCTCCAACTGCACAACTTCACTCCGGCCTCCATCCTGCATATTGCGGGTTTCGTCGCTCTTTGCGAGCTATTCCTGGGCTGTGAGGCCCACTTTGAACTATGGAGGAAACTTTTCTGCCTCGTCCCTCGTACCCAAAAGGGATCCGTGTTCGAGGTGGGCGACGCCGAGATGTGGCGCATAGCCGGGACCGGATACTTATCCGGCACGCTGAAGAAGGCATCCGAAGAGTGGCCCTCGGAGTGGTTTTATATTGAAGATGTCGCTCTCCCCGACCCAGTCGGAATGGGCCTTCCCGAGTTTTCCAGCGCTCCATTGAGGAAATGCCATAGCTGGCGTCCTCGGAGCCTCGAGGAGGAGGACAGTGCAGAAGTTCAACAATTAATGGGCAAGATAAGGACACTCGTCCAGTCCGGATTATCAATAATCGAGGTAATGGCAACTTCCATAGTGCGGGGTGTTCAGTCACTCCAATTCAGAGGGCTCCCTATGTGGCACTACAATGGGGAAGATGACGCCTCATGCTACGGACAGAAAGGTCCGGACACCCCTGTCGCCCTGGCCACAATATTGGCCGATCTGTATAAAGGGGAGAAAGAGGAGTTCACTCGCCTTAAGCGCCAAGAGGGATTCTCCATGTACAATCCCCCTAGCTAGGTGAGTTTTAATCCCACATCCTTACTCAATCCTTTCCTCGAGTCATGTTAATTGACATTTACCCGTCCATTTTTAATAGGAGTGGCGGAAGGCAGTCGCGGGGATTTATAGCCCCGCTCCACAGCCGGAGGACCATAACCGAGACCTCGATCCCGGATTTGAAGAGGATCCGGACATATTTGTAGAACTCAAAGAGGGAGTTTTCTACCAGGCGAGCTATGATGGCACAGAAGTGGCCATCATGGCCAATTATCCTGGCCTTCTTCCTGCCTCACATGTAAGGATCCAGGAGACATCTCCTCCGAAAGAGCTTCCTCATTATGCCTCACCCACTGCACTGTCTTGTGCTCCAAAGGGGAGGCGCTCGGCGCGTCATGCCGCACCAGAGGCGTCTCATACGAGAGCGGCGCCTACGTCGGGTGGGCCTTCAAAGAGGAAGGCAAATGACAACGCAGCCGAGCCTTCATCAAAGAGGTATGACTTTAAATATGCCGCCTGGCAGTCACATCGAACCGTGACATTGCCCGCTGTGTTTATCAGGAAGAGTTTTCGCCGGACTATGTCCGGGAATCTTGCCGGTCACGCCTCCATCAGTCAGGTTCTAGATCCTGCCTCTAGGGCGGGGGCTGACACGGGAGTGACGTCGGATTGTCCTCCTTCAGAGGATTCGGATAATGTATCCGTCACGAACTCTGAAGTGGAGAGCGCCATGAATCATCGGCGCCGGAGGGCCACTCTTCGCGACCCCGGATTTGCTAAAGAGGCGTTCAACGCCTTCAGCTCGGCTGATGCGTACATCCGAGCTGCTCGGGATGGGCTTACCAGGGCCACTGACCAGTATTTGAAACATATGCAGGTAAGTATGCATTGTACAGATCTGGTAATCATGTACCAGTAGCCCTTGAGACTTGAAACAGTTGAAACAACTGATTTAAGGATCATTGTATAATCAAGTACTCACAGAGAAGAACAACATGCTGTCTCAGGAGCTGGAAAAGCGCCAGACTCAGCTAGCTGTAGTTACCGCCGAACTGGAAAAGTCCAAGGAGGCACCGCCTGGTAATGTTCCCTTCCATCTAGGAAAAGTATAATGATGTACCAGTAATTGTAATACCGTTGCAGTTCCGATGACAGGATTGGTGGATCCACTGAAAGAGGAACTGAAAGTCGCGCAGGCGGGTGAACAAGAGGCCAGAAGGCAACTAGCCGCAGGCGAGCGTGTGCTGACACGGGGCAGGGATGATAAGAACAAGTTGCATGATTCCAACACCCTGCAGGGCGAAGAGCTAAAAGATGTACGAGCCCAGCTAGCTGACGCCATGAAGGAAAATAGGAGGCTACGAGGCGGCATATTCAGTATGCTTTTGAACTTTCCTCCGTGTAATTCAGCAAAAAAATGAGCTGACGGATTCATGTCTGTAGGTATGCTGACTGGCCGTCCCGAAGAGGAAGTGTCCGGATCTCAAGGCGATCTGCTTCAAGAGCTGTCCCAAGTGCACGAGCGAGCTCGGCAAGCAATGCGAAGCGTTGCCAAGGCTTTGTGGCCATCCCCCTCCCCTCCACGAAGTATGGAGGAGCTTGTGAAGCTGTTCCAGGGAGCTCGACGGTGCTTTCGATTATGGAAGATATCGGCCTGCTGAGAAGGTGTGCGAGAGGCCTGGGCCATGGTAAAAACACAGTACACCAAGCTTGATCCGAATCATATGGTCCGGGTCGGACCTCGGGGGTCAGATGGACAAGAAATTCCAGTGAGTTTGGTATATGACCAAGTAAAGATAGCCACCAAGTTCTCCCAACAGGATTGTAAGCTAGACAGCCTGTTGGACGGCATAGAAGAAGAAGTTTTTGAGTCTAAGTGACTATGTACTTCAATTAACAAATTTGTCTCTAGCCGGATTGTAAAACGATTGTCATGGCAGACCTTTTCGCTTTGACCTCTGGACCCGAAGGTGCGGAGTGTTTCCGAATACCGGAGCGGCAATATAGACCGGGGTATGCGTAGGGGTCATAGTTGCTTGAACAGACAAGTAGTATCCGGCTAGCTATGTTATATCACTTGTTGATTGTAAAAAACATCTTCCTGGGAGAATAGTTCCGTTAAGGGTTCCTTTCCCTGGGTGAACATGTGTTAGTATGCATGCCCGAACTGTGATTGAAAAATCGCAGTATACGTAACATCTGGGGGTTCACAGTGTAATTAGGGTATAACATCTTTAGTCCACCGACCGAATATTCCCTTAAGAACGCTAGCTTTCGACTTCACCCAGTCTGAGGTACAAGTCTGGATGACCCGGCTGTAACAATCGCAGAGGTGCTCCCTTTATGCCCTAGCCGAACAAACGGGAACGTAGGGCATAAGCACAGGAGCCAGGCAACCCAGCTTGGCAAAAACTTAAGTCATAACGGTGCATATAATGGAGAAGAAAAGGTACATATGAGGAAAGGACACATATGTGGTGAGCTTGATGCTCGAAAAATAATAATAAGCTTCTGTAAAAGAAGCCCCTAGGTATGATGAGCGTATACATTTAAAGATGTGTACGTCGTAAGTGTGCGGTTTGGCAGCACAAGAGCTATAGAGCTAGAGGAGAAATTAAAAAGAGAGAAAAATGGAAACAAAGGGAGAAGAAGACGAACAAAGAGTACGGCTCTAGGCATAGAGTCTTTGTAGTCTGGCGGCATTCCACGGGTTCGGCGCTAAGCAATTGTCCGATGCATCACACAGGCGGTACGCTCCTCCAGTGAGAACTTCATCTATGATGAAGGGACCCTCCCACTTGGGCTTGAGTTTTTCCTTTTTCTTTTCTGGCAAGCGTAGAATGAGTTCGCCAACATTATAAGTCTTGGCCCGCACTTCTCTGCTTTGATATCTGCAAGCCTGTTGTTGATAGAATGCAGAACGTGCCTTTGCAACGTCGCGCTCCTCCTCCAGCCTATCTAGACTGTCATGCCGATCTAGCTCGGCCTCTCTCTCTTCGTACATGTGCACTCGAGGAGAGTCGTGAATGATGTCATAGGGCAAAATGGCCTCTGCGCTGTATACCATAAAGAATGGTGTGTATCCGGTAGTGCGATTGGGTGTGGTCCGCAGCCCCCAGAGTACGGAGTCGAGCTCCTCAACCCAGTGCTTGTCTGATTCTTTCAAGGACCGCACTAGTCTAGGCTTAATGTCGCTCATGATAAGACCATTAGCTCGTTCGACTTGACCGTTTGTTTGTGGGTGATAGACCGAGGCGTAATCGAGCTTAATGCCCAGTTTAGCACACCAGGTTTTCACTTCATTGGTTGTGAAATTGGAGCCGTTAACGGTGATGATGTCGTGTGGGACACCATAATGGTGCATGACACCGGATATAAAGTCTATCACGAGTCCGACTTCGACCGTTTTAACTGGTTTCGCCTCTATCCACTTGGTGAATTTATCTACCATGACTAGCAGATATTTTTTCTTGTGGCTTCCTCCTTTAAGGGGTCCGACCATATCAAGCCCCCAAACCGCGAAAGGCCAAGTAATGGGGATTGTTTGTAGAGCGGTAGGCGGCATATGGCTTTGATTGGCGAAAAGCTGGTATCCGACACAAGGTTGGACAAGGTCCTGTGCATCTGCCCAGGCCGTCGGCCAAAAGAAGCATGTACGGAAGGCCTTACTTACGAGGGCCCGAGCCGCGGCGTGGTGACCGCCGAGACCAGCATGGATTTCGGCCAGGAGCTGCCGTCCATCTTCTTCGAAGATACATCTTTGAAGGACTCCGGTAGCGCTTTTCTTGTAGAGCTCTCCGTCATGGACCTTGTACACTTTCGAGCGCCGAACAATGCAGCGAGCCTCATTCTGGTCCTCAGGGAGCTCTCGCCTATTAAGGTATGCCAAGAAGGGTTCTGTCCATGGGGCAATTACTGCCATTATTAGATGGGCCGATAATGTTATTTCGGTGGCTGAGCCTCCGATGATATCGGTATCGTGTTCGGAATCTGAGGGTGTAATCGGATCCGGACTGGTGTTGCTGCTCTCACCCTGCCACACCACGGATGGCTTGAAGAGCCTTTCCAGAAAGATGTTAGGCGGGATGGGGTCACGCTTGGCGCCCATGCGAGCAAGGACATCCGCCGCTTGATTACTTTATCGAGCCACATGATGAAACTCAAGTCCCTCGAACCCAGCTGATATTTTGAGTATGGCATTACGATAGGCCGCCATCTTCGGATCTTTTGCGTCGAAGTCTCCATTTATTTGGGATGTTGCGAGATTTGAATCCCCGCGCACCTCCAAGCGTTGTATGCCCATGGAGGCTGCCATCCGAAGACCGTGCAATAAGGCCTCGTATTCGGCTGCATTGTTGGAGTCTGTGTATAATATTTGGGGTACGTAGTGGACTGTGTCTCCAGTGGGGGACGTTAAGACAACGCCCGCTCCTAAGCCGGCCAGCATTTTAGAGCCATCGAAGTGCATGACCTAGTTGGAATATGTGCCATACTCTTTAGGGAGTTCGGCCTCCGTCCATTCGGCGACGAAGTCGGCCAATACTTGGGATTTAATGGCTTGGCGTGGTTTGTATGTTATGTCGAATGGCAGGAGCTCAATGGCCCACTTGGCAATCTGGCCCGTAGCATCACGGTTGTTTATTATGTCATTGAGTGGTACTTCGGAAGCCACCGTGATCGAGCACTCTTGGAAGTAGTGTCGTAGCTTCCGGGATGCCATGAAGACTGCATATGCTATCTTTTGGTAATAAGGGTACCAGGATTTGCATGGTGTGAGGACAGTGGATACGTAGTATACCGGTTTCTGGAGTGGGAATTTGTGTCCGTCCTCCTCTCGCTCAACGACGAGCACCGCGCTCACTACCTGGTGTGTGCAGAGATGTATAATAACATCGGTTCGCCGATGTTCGGCGCGACCAGGATTGGGTTGCTCGCTAAAAGAGCCTTTATTTCTTCCAGTCCAGCCGTTGCCGCATCCGTCCACTCGAAGTGGTCGGTGTGTCGGAGAAGGCGATAAAGTGGCAATGCTTTTTCTCCTAGTCTGGAGATAAAGCGGCTCAAAGCTGCCACGCATCCGGCTAGTTTTTGGACCTGTTTAAGGTCTACTGGTGTAGCCAATTGTGATAAAGCTCGGATTTTGGCTGGATTTACCTCAATTCCTCTATTGGAAATGATGAAGCCCAGCAGTTTTCCAGCGGGGACACCGAAAACACACTTTTCCAGATTGAGCTTGATGTCATATGTGCGAAGGTTGTCGAATGTGAGACGTAGGTCGTCTATTAATGACTCAACGTGACTAGTCTTGATGACGACGTCATCCACATATGCTTCAACTGTCTTGCCGATTTGTTTCTCCAAGCATGTTTGAATCATGCGTTGGTAGGTGGCGCCGGCGTTTTTGAGCCCGAAGGGCATAGTGTTGAAGCAGAAAGGCCCGTATGGGGTAATGAATGCCGTTGCAGCTTGATCGGACTCCTTCATATTGATTTGATGGTATCCGGAGTATGCGTCGAGGAAACACAGTGAGTCGTGTCCTGTAGTAGCATCAATAATCTGATCGATGCGGGGGAGGGGGAAGGGATCCTTAGGGCAGGCCTTGTTGAGGTCTTTGAAATCGACGCACAGGCGCCAGGATTTGTCCTTCTTTGGCACCATCACCAGGTTTGCTAGCCAGTCCGGGTGTTTATTTCTCTAATGAATCCGGCCTCGATTAACTTGGCTAGCTCCTCCCCCATAGATTGTCATTTGGGTTCGGAAAAGCGCCGCAGTGTTTGCTTGACCGGCTTATATCCCTTCAATAGGCTGTGTTCGGCCAACCTACATGGGATTCCTGGCATATCAGAAGGGTGCCAGGCGAATATGTCCCAGTACTCGCGCATGAACGCTCGTAGTGCGGCATCAACCGTTGGTTCCAGGTGTGCCCCGATGGAAGCTGTCTTCTTGGGGTCCGTCGGGTGGACTTGAAATTTGACTATTCCGTCTGCTGGTTTGAAAGAGGTGGATTTGGGTCGCTTATCAAGGATTACGTCGTCCCTATCCACCGTGGAACGTAGTGCGGTTAATTCTTCGGCCGCGAGGGCCTCGGACAGTGCCTCGAGGGCTAGGGATGCGGTTTTGTTTTCGGCGCGGAGGGCTATGTCCGGATCACTGGTGAGAGTGATAATACCATTGGACCCGAGCATCTTGAGCTTCATATACCCGTAATGAGGTATGGCTTGAAAGCGTGTGAATGTGTCTCGCCCCAACAGGGCGTGATATCCACTGTTGAAAGGGGCCACTTGGAAGGTTATCTCTTCCGACCGGTAGTTCTCCGGCGTGCCGAATACCACGTCAAGTGTAATTTTCCCCACGCATCGCGCCTCCCGGCTGGGAATGATTCCTCGGAAGGTTGTATTACTTTGCTCGATGTTGCTCCTGTCTATCTCCATTTTATTGAGTGTGTCCTCGTAGATGAGGTTTAGCCCGCTGCCGCCGTCCATGAGCACTTTAGTGAGCCGAAAGCCATCCACAATTGGATTGAGGACCACGGCGGCTGGTGCCCGGACTGGCCGGATTTTTGGTTCGTCACTGGCATTGAAAGTTATGGCCATGTCGTTCCAGGGGTCGCGTAGTGCCCTCTTGCGTCGATTGTTTGAAGCGGAAGTCTCGAAGACCGTCAATACTCTGAGGTCGTCGTCCTCCGGGGGTGTTGCTCTGGGGTGTCTTTGGTGAGGATATCCTCGCCTTTCTTGGCCACTTGCAGGAGTATCCAACATGCTCTAAGGCTGTGGGTCGGTAGGGCATCCGGTGTCGTGTGTATTTTGCATGGCGTATCGAACCATCCCTCCAGAACGGTTTCGCGTCCCGTAGTGGGCTTAGTTTTCTTCACTATGGGGTCGGATGCCCCGCGAGGGTGCATCCTTTTTGATCGCCAGGGGGGTTGAGTGGAGACCGGTGGTTCCCAGTGAGTTGTCTGAGTTTTCCAGGCGCTTTCCATTGCGCAGTACTTCTGTACTATGGTTGCCAAGTCAGCAAAGTGCAATACGCGCTGGCGGTTAATGGCGTTGAGGATTCCTTCATCCGTGCAATTATTGCAGAATACTGAAATCGCGTCCTCGTCACGGCAATCTTTAATCTTGTCTTTGACAAGGAGGAATCTGGCCCAAAAGTGATGGACTGTTTCCTGATACTGCTGTCGTACGTACATGAGGTCGCATATATCCGGAGGGCCAGAATTGCTTGGTGAATATTGCTTTTGGTGGGTGGGTGGGTGGCTTTAAATCCGATCCCTGACCCCATTTGGAGTCTGGAGTTTGAAGAACTTCCGAGCTTATTAGTTTGGGCTCCGGGATGTTAAACGATTTTCCGGGCTCGACGTCCGATTCTAGTTTCGAAGGGCCGGGAGTGTCGTCCCGCAGACAGGTATCCGGCTCTTTGAGCTCGGAAATTCGAACACAACTCGTCTTCAACATAGGGGAAGAGTTGTTGTTTTGCTCCTCTTGACCGCTATCTGATGGGTGATCGGCGGAGATTTGATTTTTCTCTGATTGGGTTTAAGCCCAATCTGATCATAGTCTGTAGCGACGCCCATAGCAGCGATGCGATCCAGTAGTTCGTTTAAAGAAGACAACTCCGCCGGACCCATCTGCTTGGAGTATTCGGAGTCAACACGGAGACGAGTTTCAATGACCTGAGAAGTCATCATCGGCTTGACAGCCGAGCGGGCGGTCATGGTAAAGCCGCCCAGTCGGAGGGTTTGGCCTGAGGCCAGGGCTCCTCCGAAGGTGATGCTGTCCTCTTTAACGAGGCGAGCCATCGATCTTGTCTTTGACGTCACGGCGGAACTCTTAATGAAAGCACCAATGTCGGTGTCAAAACCGGTGGATCTCGGGTAGGGGGTCCCGAACTGTGCGTCTAAGGTCGCTGGTAACAGGAGACGGGGGACACGATGTTTACCCAGGTTCGGGCCCTCTTGATGGAGGTTATACCCTACTTCCTGCTTGATTGATCTTGATGAATATGAGGATTACAAGAGTTGATCTACCACGAGATCATAATGGCTAAACCCTAGATGTCTTGCCTGTATGATTTTGATCGCCTGTATGGACTAAACCCTCCGGTTCATATAGACACCGGAGGGGCCTAGGATTGTACAGAGTCAGTTTACAGAGAAAGTAATCTTCATATCTGAACACCAAGCTTGCCTTCCACGCAAAGGAGAGTCCTGTCCGGACACGGGAGTGTCGTCTTCTGTCTTGTATCTTCACGACCCATCAGTCCGGCCCACGTCACATAGACCGGACACCCGAGGACCCCTTAATCCAGGATTCCCTCACTGACCGTTGGCTTTACATCGTTGTCGCCGTCGTCATCATCGTTGCTGTCGTCGCTGTCCTCCTCCTCGTTCGACCATTCCTCCTCATCATCATCGTCGTCCTCTTCTTCGTCCTTTGACGGCTCCTCGTCCATCTGGTTGTCGTCTGACGACTCCAGAGGCGGTGTCCCTTCCATGAACCGGATATAATTGAGGTCTGGGCTCGACGCCGGACTCATGGAAGACGAGCGGGATGATTCCGATGTTGACCCATCATCGGGCGCCAGACTACTGGCCGAACTGTCATCCTCGCTATTGCTCGACATGGCTGCAGAGTGTGTGCTAGTGTGTAGCGCGGCCTGCCGGGGACGATGAAGATGGTGGACACTTAAGCGGGGTATGCAGAGAAGAGGAACTACCAATTGAAGCGGGGATTGAAGCGGGGGTTGACGTATTATCTAACCGCTGATATAATCAACCGCAATTATTTGTACCCAGTAGCTCCAAATTCCCGGGGTTGCGCAGGAGTCCTATTGGCTATTTGGCTGGTTTCCTTTTTCAGGACAAAAACAAGGAACGAGTTTTGGGATTATGCACCAGTATCAGTACAAACGGAGTAGGACAGTTGGCAAGCAATACATTGAGCTCTTCTTATTGATAAAGCCAGTAAAAATCAATCTAGAAAGGAAAAGAAAAAAGACAAAGAAAAATATATGCACGAATCTTCGCGTAACATCAATGGCATAGGACCTAGATGTGCATTACTTAGAGCACATCTAGATGTGCTTTAGCAATACTGTCAAACAAAACCCCTAATCATCATTGCAAACAACGCATAGAACATGGGTAATGCGACAACCACAACTACACATGCTAGTTCCTTCTTGTCTCTTGCTTTCATCGGTTGCCTGTGATTGATTCTTTCTTGCTTCATCATACTGATTCTACATTCCAGATCAGCCAGTTTCTTCTTTAGCTTTACGTTATCTTCTACGAGCTTGGTGATAACACTCTGAGCCCTGCCATGCCATTCTTCATCTAGCCAGTTAAGAAAGGCACAAGCCTCATATCCCTGCCAATGTTAAATAGTATTCTAGATGAGAGGTGGCATTAACTGAAGTAAAATGATGAATTTAATTAGCACTAACCTCTAAGGGTCAACTGAGAAACCGTCTAGCAATGTCGAATCCCTCCGTGCATACACGTTGAGCGGGAGTGTGCCCGTGCACACAACCCAGCTTTTGGTACTTCTCGGTGGCGCAAAACTCGGAGTCGAACTTGTGTTGCGGGAGTCTGGATTCAATCTTCGGATCCGGCGGCAGATCGCTTTCCTGGGGGGGCATTCGGGACGGATTCAGAAAGGATCTGTACTTTGGACATGCTAAAAAAGATCGGGATAGATTGGAACCTGACAGGACGATTCGTATCCGTAGTACACCTGCCTTCTGATGACCTGAGGCAAGTGCTCGGCGGCGATACGAGCTGGAGCAACCGCACCGAAAACATCAGCACCACTCGTCAACATTCCCCCAATGTCAACGCCACGCGAGGGAATTTGGAGGCTATGTAGGGATTTGGGGGAAATGGAGATAAGCTAACGGTCGGGAACTACTAATGACACTATATATATGTTGTATACGGCACACTGTTTGTACATGTCATTTGTGTTAGGTATTACAACGTCACACACGATTTCCGAACCAAACCGTGTGAGAAGACAACGTAGGTTAGACATGGTTGTTGTTACATAACCGTATGTGATGTACTACCCTGTCCATATAATTGAGTTACGGTGAGATACCGTGTAAACAGCCGCTCCGCGGATATCCGTCAAAAAAAACACCCGCTCTGCATATAGAGATGGCGGCAGCGGCTACCGGAGAAGAGGTCAATCCTCGGTCGATGGGCGGTGGCGGCGTCATAGGAGGTCAATCCTCGGTCTGCAGCGGGAGATAGGAGGAGCTCAACCATCGAGGTCGGCGGCGGCGTGATTCGAGCACATCCATCACGATCGATGGCGGGATAGTGGAGGTCGAACTTCAGGCGGCAGCCACACTAAGATTTGCTCCTCGACCCTGCTGTGTCGGCGTGCCGCCGCATCGCGCTTGTCTGTCTGCTGGGTGGAGGTCGACGCACGGCTAATTAATTAAGGTATTCTTTTCGTGAGTGGCTTAATTAAGGTATTCAATTCCTAAGTGTAGTGTTGTACTAGTACTCTGTGTGTAAATTGACTGGCCATTAATTTTTGTCATTGCATGTTTGGATAACAACATGGAGCGCCCTCAGTAATTATTAAAATAAAACCTTGTGATTTATGCACGCATCTCTGGGCAGCAGTTAATCCATGTATTAATGTTGTTGTTTTGTTTTTAATTACCATTCGTCTGGTGCAGATGGAACGATCTCGATGGATGAAGAATCGGAAAACCACAGATTTTATCAGTGGCGTGACAAAGTTCATGAATTTGGCTGAAAGTACAAAGAGGAGAATTGGTGATGCGGATTACATCCTGTCTCCATGTACTGATTGTGCCAATACAGAGTCACATGAAGTTGCAGATGTCCAGATGCACTTAGTCTCTAGGGGATTCATGGATGGATATACATGTTGGACTAGACATGGTGAAGAGGAGGTCATGGATGAAGATACCCATGGCAGCGAGATGCCAAACCCCGATCAGTGTCACATGGATGTTGAATCTAACATCGGGGCAGAGGCGTCAAGCTACCAATGGAACACCGGAAAGCCGAAATGCCCACTGGAAAACCAAGACGTCCACGCAGATGACGACGATCTTGATATGCCAGATTTTGCTGCTATGATTGCAGATTTCGAGGGCACAAAAAAGGATATGATTGGGTACAAGGATCTGCCAACCATTGATGCGGTCTCCAAGAAAGAATTGTATCCAGGTTGCAAAAAGAAATATTCCAGGTTGAGTGCCACCCTGGCGCTTCTCAGATTTAAAGCAGCAAACGGTCTATCAAACAAGGGCTTCACAGAGATGTTAGGTCTTTTGAAAGAAATTCTTCCGGAAGATAATGTGCTCCCCAGAAGCACGAATGAAGTGAAGAAAATTGTTTACCCATTGGAACTTGAAGTACAGAAGATACACGCTTGTGTGAATGATTGTATATTGTACCGTGGTGAGTACAAGATTTTCGTGCATGTCCCACATGCAAGCATGCACGATACAAGCGCAGGAGAGCAAAGGACAAGTACAAATTGGACGACGAGATCAAGACAGGAATCCCGTTCAAGGTTGTTTGGTACTTGCCTTTAATTCCAAGGTTGAGGCATTTGTTTGCAAACCCTAGAGAGGCTAAGAGGTTGCGGTGGCATCATGATGAGCGAATTGCGGATAGGTTTATGAGGGACCCGAAAGATGGGGCTCAGTGGGAATTAATTGACAACAAGTTTGAAAATTTTGCCAAGGATCCCAGAAGTATAAGGCTCGGGGAGTGTACTGACGGGATGAATCCTTTTGGCGATATGAGCACCAATCACAGCACATGGCCGGTGCTTCTATGCATATATAACCTAGCTCCTTGGTTGTGTGTGAAGAAAAATTACATTATGATGTCAATGATTATCCAAGGCCCGAAGCAACCTAGAAATAACATCGACATTTACTTTCAGCTACTGGTAGAAGAACTGCTGACAGTGTGGATAGATGCGCATGCTGTAAAATGTTATGATGCTTACAGAAAGGAGATTTTTGATCTACATGTGATGTTGGTGCACACCATTCAAGATATGCCGGCATTAGGCAACACATCGGGGCAGAAAACAAGGGGAGATGTAGGGTGTGTCACATGCATGGATAGGATAGCTAGCAGAAGACTTCCCAAGTCACGCAAAACAGTGTATTTGCGTCATCGTAGGTTCTTACGGAAAAATCACCCATACCGAAAGATGAAAGCTGATTTGATGGTACGGCAGAGGCAGCTGAGGGCCCAAGACCCTATGAAGGGGAGGTGGTCCACAACATGGCTAAAAAATGATGTTGTGCTTGGCAAGAACCACCCTTTGACGGTGAAACTAACACGCAAGGATCAAGTGTTTAAGAAGAAATCGGTGTTCTGGAAATTACCTTACTGGGAGATTCTACGTGTACGTCACTCCATCGATGTCATGCACGTAGATAAGAACGTATGTGAAAGCATCCTTGGTACTCTGCTCAAGATTAAAGGTAAAAGAAAGGATGGTGACGGTTCACGGCTCGATATGCTTGCTGATTAATCACAACGCAAGAGTGAAGCAGAAGATGATGACAAATTCATCAAAGCTCGCCAGAGTTACAATTTCAGTACAAAAGAAGCAACACAGTTCTTCCCCTATTTGTTGTCAGTTAAGACACCCTCTTCCTACTGCGCAACCATCAGAAGTCTCGTGGATGTGAGCTCAGGTAAAATGAAGTTGGGACACATGAAGTCACATGATTGCCACGTAATGTTGACACAAATCCTCCCGGTGGCCATCAGGAATCTGATGGACAAAGATATAAGAAACACACTCATTGACCTCTATGATTTCTTCAACCAACTATGGCAGAAAGTTGTAAATCCTGAAGAGTTGGATCATATGCAAGATGATATTGCAAGAATATTGTCCAACCTAGAGATGTTTTTCCCACCGTCATTCTTTGATGTCATGGTCCATCTCACTGTGCACCTTGTCGACGAGATAAAGTATTGTGGTCCTATGTTTCTTCGCAACATGTATCCCTTCGAGCGGTTCATGGGAATACTGAAGCGCTTTGGTCGGAACCGAAACTATCCAGAGGCAAGCATCGTACAAGGTTATACCGCGGAGGAGGTGGTTGAGTTTTGCACCGAATACATGAAACAGAGACCTATAGGTTTGGCCCTCTCTCGCCACGAGGGAAGGTTGAAAGGTAAGCCGGTCCTTGCTGGCACGCAAATGGCTGCACCGGGAGAATTGGCTGAGAAAGCCCATTTGACGGTACTGCTTAACAGCCCACTTCTCATCGCTTATGCCGAAGAACACTTGGCGGAGATACGCCAAAGCTTCTTACCAATGGCGCCTTCATCAGAAGTGGAGATGAAGGAGCACACTAAGAAGTACACCGAATGGCTGAAGAATCGTTTGGCACAAGGATCCATCGATGACATTCCTACGTGGTTGGCACAAAAGCCATCACCTACGGTGTTGACGTACCAAGCATATGACATAAATGGATACACGTTCTACACTGAGGAACGTGATAAGAAGACCTCGTGTCAGAACAGCTCTGTTCGAATAGAATGCATGACTGTAAATGAAGCTGATAAAAGGGTATACTATGGAACCATCAAAGAGATTTGGGAGCTTGACTATGTGAAAGTTAAGGTGGCATTATTCAGGTGCGCATGGATCCCTCTTGGTCAGGTAAGGATGGATGAGTACAAGAAGACCTGTGTTAACAGGACAACGATGACATATCACGCAGACCCATTCATTCTTGCCAGCGATGCTACCCAGATTTTCTTTGTGGAAGACCCCTTGCATAAGAACGGCCATTTAGCGATGCATGAGAAGAGAAGGGTACTGGGTGTCGACGATGTTCCCGATGAGGACGAGTACGATGAATTTGATGAGTTGCCAACCAAGGAATCACGCACCCGTGCAACAGAGCAGCGTAAAATCATCAAAAACCCCAAGTTCATTCGGGGTCAACTTAATGATCCCAGTTCCCCATGTACATGGGAATTAAGCCGTGAGACTAGTCTTTATGCCTACCCTGCAACTTAATTCGTTCAATTTAGAACTGTCGCCTATACTGAATTTGTGAGTTATGCCCGGTTTTCTGTTGATGTAAGAACCGTTAATATGTTGACCTTGATATGCTGTCAGCTCAGGCAATGAATATGAATTGTTTTTTGTTATTATTATTATTATATCATAGAGGTAGCACACTCAATCGATCGCACTACAGTATGTGTGAACAAAAATATGCACTCTGGTTTGCGAATAGCACACGGTTCGTTGATGAAAGCCGTGTGTCGACCAAACCCCACCATCCCGCTCACGAACCGAGTCGTGCTTTCTGATTGGCCAGAACCCAAACCCCGCGGATCGTACGTCTGCACCGTTGGATGCTCCCATATCGAGCGGCGATCCTCATCCCTTTCGACAGCACATGCAGTTCCAGTTGTAATTTTATTTTTATGCACAAAATGCACGTTAATCTCAAAAAAGTCTTAAATATAGCTAACGATACCTGAAATGCGCCAGAAAATCAAACCCGTGGTATAATGGTGATTGCGTACCGTGGAAATTTTTATGAGGCCAAACGATGAAGTCACTGGCCACAGGAGTTTGAATTGACACGTCTCCTTTTGGAAAACCATGATCCTTCATGTGAGATGCTCCGGTTTGGAAGGAGCGGTCATCAAAACATGTGCCAAACTTTACCTTTTTTTTTCCACGGGGTCGTGAGAGTACGCCACAGGCACACATCGATTTTGATGATGTCTGAACTCCATCTAAATTTTCTGTAATTAAAATACCAACTAGGTCTACGCCAGTGGCCGCACCTCGCGGCCAAAATGTTTGAAACTTCTCCCCGCTTCTCGAACAAACGGATGAAAACTCACAAAGCGACGCACAAATGATCTGTACACCTTTGCTAGGCTGATAGTAAGGGGGTATCATAACTAGTATCATGCATGCCAACTAGGCAATTTTGATGAGCTGTCATAGAATTAATTAAATAAAGAAAGAGAGGGTTAAGTATCATATCATGAAATCGTATCATAATAAATGTTATTCTACTATGTGTCATGCATGACAATATAAATAAAGTACTACATATGATACTAGCTACTCTATGATACTATGCATTAGAGCAATTAAGTACACAATAGAGTGACATAAGACTAGCCACAATGGGTAGTAAGATAGAATGTTACTAGTCTATGTTACTACCTCTATAGTGGGGAGTAACATATGTGTAGTAACATGCAACACTTCATTTATTAGGCTATAGACTCATCTTGCCTTGAGATGTGTGATGTTACTCAGACTAGCCACAATGGGTAGTAACATAGACTAGTAACATGCACATGTGTTACTAGTCTATGTTACTACCTCTATAGTGGGGAGTAACATATGTGTGGTAACATGCAACACTTCATTTATTAGGTTATAGACACATCTTGCCTTGATATGTACATGTGATGTTACTCATACTACTAGTAACTAGTTATGTTTGCTTGCCACATCATCTACTTTATCTAGATATGTGTGATGTTACTACCTATGTTACTCCCATTGTGGGTAGTTTCATACTATAGTAAGACTGTACCCACAGTGGGAGTAACATAGGTAGTAACATCATACATATCCACTTTCCTTCATTTCTTCATTTATTGCTTGCCACATCATCTATTTTATCTAGACTAGTACAAATGCCCGTGCGTTGCACCGGGCGAAAAAAGGGCATAACCAGTTTCATGTGCCATTGTGCATTATTTTTATATTTAATTTTAATAAACATCCATAATAAGGTTAAACGGGGGAAATTCTTTATTTCTATTAAAAGGTTAATGTTTTCGTAAAAATTGGAACACTTTTTAAGAATAGTTATGAAAATTAGAACATTTCTCTAGAAAAGAACATTTTTTACGGAAAAAAGAATATTTTTTGAATAGATGTTTTTAATGAAAAGAATGTTTTGTTTTTCGGTTGTACATTTCTAGATGGACTTTGTTTCAGTAAAAAATGGAACTTTTGGGGGAATTTTTAAGTTTTTGTAAAAAATGCGAACGTATTTTTGTGAAACAAAGATAGTGTGAACATATGTAAAATTGTGAACATTTTAAAGCTATTTTTACCGTGTTAAGTTTTCTCTACAGAATTTTGTATAGAATTTTTGTTAGGGATTTTTTACAGATTGTTGTTTGGTTGAGAAGAGTTTATTCTTTTTTTAACTATTTGAGCTTGGCCCAAACAAAGCACTTGATGTTAACTTTTATTAATATAAGGACGCACGAACTCATCTTCCTTATGGTTCCCCATTCTAAGTCTCCCTTGTCGAAGTGCTCTACGCCGTCGCCGCCCGTGTCATGTCTACCTCCTCCGTCGAGATGGGCCTATCCCTTCCTCGCGCCGTAGTGTAGGGTTCCCCACGGGGTTGGGGTGGGGGGGGGGGGGGGGGGGGGAGCAGCCGCCGTTTGGTGCCCTATCCGTTGCGTTCATTCGCCCTGTCCATCATGACCCCTACCAGCCGCATTCAGAGTTGATCAATTGTTTCGTCCAAGTAGCATATATGACCATGGATGTGAATGAAAACATTAAAAAGGTGGCAATACTACTTTTTGCCGAATAATACGCCACTGCAATCATGGGAGTCTAGTTAATGATATTAATTGAAACTGAAGACATTATTGAATATATGAACACAACACCAATAAGGCGATTTTTGGACGACAGTGAGATCGAGCCATCCATGCATAGAATTAAACTGTAGCAGACCGTTTGATTAGGGTCGTGCAGTGATCAACAACATAAACTATCATCCATAGAGTAGTTTCAGGGCAAATAAACTGCAACTTTTTTTAATTCTATTGACCCGTATGTTTGTCATGGTGGTTCTGCTCATTGAGTCCATATAGCTCAACATTAGGAGTTGCAGCACCTCATCATCTATTGGGTCTTCAATAGAATCAAACACATGGTCAAAGTGTTCCTGAGATTGATGGTTTTTGAACTCTGTATCCGCTATTCTATAGGCTAGCCATGAATAAGGTTTGCTTTCTGTGAAGGAATATAACAATAATAGGAGCACCACAGTAGCAACTAAAGGGTTTCATTTCAGTCAAGGAATGTAGCATTACATCAATAGCAAAACATGATGATATGACCTACTGGTGACATCCAATGAATTATGAGACACCATTTCTCTTCCTGCATATCTAAAGGTACCATCAGGGATGCCAACAGAGAAGCTTCTTTTTTCAGAAATAGCATGCATGTCCTGTTTTGACAAAATGGAAGTTAGCACCACCAAGTAAATCAATCTTGAAAAATAATAAAGTTTCGAGATGATCTTACATTATCAATTTGCACAAATGTACGTCATATCTTTTCTTACAAAGGCTATCATTTTTTTAATATGAAACCTCATGAGTCATATTTCCTCAAATCTGTACGTCTCCCAGCCGTGCGTCACCACCTCTCTCCCGTCCATTTTAGAAGCTTTGCCATTCGCCATGATGTTGCTGAGCCGCCGCCATCAATTTCTTTGAAAACTTTGATAGATAGATAGTGCACTAAAAGAGAACAAATTCATAAGAAAAGTAATGTATACACCTGATATCCTAACTCCCAAGAAACGAATTTCTGTGGTAAAACAAAACTAATACACACCATGGCTATCCAACAGCACAGAGTAGCGAGAAATCTGAACCGGGCCCCCTTTCCTTAGGATCTGATATGCTTTCAGGCCAATGAACTCTGCTAGATTTTCTATGAACTCTGAAAGTCTGAATCAACTCATGTGCAACTTTTGACGATGGTGCAATTGCAGAGGCGTCACAGGATTAGATCTTTATCCTGCTATATAACTGTAGTACAGTTAAAGCGAATAAGCTAAGAAATTGGACAGTAAGATGAAGGTCCATCACACCATCCAATTCTGAAAAGGTAGCGGCTAATGGTCTTCCTCATTGAATCCATAAGGAGTATGCTTTTCTATCCTTGAACTAAGCTGAAACTCAAGAGCTCTAAAATCTGAACGAAAAAACGTGATTTGTTGTAAGGAGGGCCCCAAATCGAGTAGCCTCGCCCATGCATCACCAAAGCTGGGGCACACATTGGAGCAGTGGCATTTGCGACGCCCAGCAGCGGGGTCACATCTCATCCCCATCAGCTCAAATCAAAACAAAAGGCAAATTAGCCCAGACAGTTAGAAGACTTATTTAACTCACATATGGTGCACTCATACATAAGAGAAGACCCAAGCAGAGCGATCAAGCCATGCAACTCAAGTTATTAAAATACTAATTAGTTATTGTATCTGGACGAACAGTCTTATGTAAAACGTTCAAATAATACGTAGTAGTTTTTTTTAACACATAATACGTAGTAGTTTGCAAGGAGCATATACATACTATTTTTTCAAATGGGATGTATACAACTAATACTACTTTAACTGAAAATAAACATACCCTTGCCTGCTCTCTGATTTCGGAGTAGCATGGTTTAATTCATTCATGACCTCTACATTTTATTCAGAAAAAGCATGCACCAAGATACTCACATAGAAAGCAGAATCCTCTCTTTCACAGGGCTATTTTTTCATCTAGCTCTAACGTATCCTCTCTTTCTCCCTTTTAATAAGTAGTATAGTTGATGACATACAAACGTAAGAAGTAAGTAGTTGATGACAGATACAAATCGATGACACTGTAGTATGTACCTTAGGTCAGACAAAGTTTTGGCGGACAGTAGAGTATGTGTAGACGGATTTCCGGCGAAGTCGACGGTGTACAGCCACGGTGCTGTCGGAAACTTGAGGCGCGAGGATGAGCCAAATAACTGCAGATTATCCCAGAGAGATAGAACACGAATAACTATTTGACCTTGCAAATTGCAATAGAATCGAAAGGGTTCGGTGATGTGCACGTCTCTCTCTGCTCTCTCTCTCTACCTCACCTATCTCTTTTTTCTCCACAATGCAAGTTAGAAAACCAAATAACTGAATTTGCTGGCCCCGTACATCATTTCTAGATTAAAAGAAACTCAAATCCAAGATCAGTTGTTTTCATAGTTGCTCTTCCCAGATCAGATACTGTTCCAAATTTTCCTAGAGATCCACCACAAAAATTCTTTCTTATTTTTATTTCTTCCATTGCCGCTGGCATAGCAGAGCATTAGTCTTTTCATTCATTGTAAAAGTATACAATTTTAACATACCTCTTTTTATAATTTACAATGAAAGTATGAGAGCTATTAAAATTGATCAGTACAAAAATTACAAGACACTACAAAAGTAAAAAAAACCTAAGGAAGCATGGATTTTGAGAAAACTCACCAATAGTTTTATGAGAGCATGGGCTGCAATTGTGAGTTCAAAGTGGAAAGAAATTCCTTTAGCATCGTATGCAAGAGATTTGTAAGCAACTATCAGTTTGCCTAATGGCCCTAATAAGCCAGGTTGCTTCCTTTTTCCATCGAATTTTGTGTGAGCAATGTGGTTGGGCATTCCGTCAAACATGTGGATGACAGCAATGGTATGCAGTAATCTAAAGAAAAATAGAGGGTGCACTTACATCTCATCGTGGCTTAGTACTTGGGAGGATGAGGCGGTGTAGCCACACAGCAGGAAGAGAACACGGCTAATCATAGAGCCATCAACGTCAAGGGAAGCGACAAACTGGATGCACGATAGAAACGCGGATCTGAGGAAGCAAGGAGGCCCGGCCCACGCCGTCGGAGATGCCTCCCGCCGTCTCCCAGATCCGCCGGGGAGCCTCCTGCACGTGGACGGCTCGTCCTCCTCCGGCTCAGCTCGCCGTGCTCCTCCTGTTAGTCACCGTCGAGGCCACCACGACGCCGCTTGCTCTCCTCCCAGCTGGTACAGAGGGACTCAATATATGCAGCTTTAGAGTCCGCGGTACAAAATCAGCCGCTTGAGAGCATAAAGCAGCAATTGCTATCTCACTTCTGCCTACAGTTCAAGACAGAAGGATATAATCAGTAGACCATGTTAAATGGTCTTCCAAAAGGAATCAGTTCAACCATAGCATACCGCTTATTCTTCCCAATCATGTGACTGGCCTACCTCTTCAATGGAGTATTCAACAGTTAACATAGCATACACCTTATTCTTCCCAATCATGTGACTGGCCTACCTCTTCAATGGAGTATTCAACAGTTAATTCGTCTAAACAAAAAACACCTTTTCATGCTAATGTACATAATGAAGCTACCAGAAAATTTACCTGAAGTGAATCAACCAAACCAAAGAACAATGTTAGTCTCTCTAGGATAGGCCATGTAAACATGATGAATCAAACAATGAGAAATTAGTTGTCTCTCAATTAAAAATTCCAGTGGTTGTGTAGTTCTGTAGATCAGATTGTGTAATGTGGTTTCAGAAAATCGTGTGCTAGGATGTGAGTGTGCACACAGATTTGAGATCACACCATAAAGTTTTTGGTTGAATTTAAGCTTGTGCTTATCAACTTGATTACCCTTGAAATACTTGTGACTGTAACCCAGCCAAACATGATATGGTGGCCACTTGTACATACTGAATAATTACATTAGATAACTAAACACAACAATGAATCAATCTGAATAATCACATAAGCAATTTTCAACAGGAAGCCATTCAGAATTGACAGCATAGGGAAGAACATTGATAGTGTATATGATTGCTGCAGTTTTATTTTGATTCAAAAAATTATTCTTTTTTATTTGGGATCTAGAATCTGGACAGACTCACTGATGGACCATACACGCATATGATTGTGTTAAGAATTGAATTCTCTGACCACAAGATACACAAACATGAAGGAATTTTAGAGAGGATAAGAATATAAGACTACTACTTGTTGGAGCAGAAGGTGATGATTTCGTCGGGTGACTGGTCGTGGGTGAATATGCTCCTAGGTTGTCGTAGATATAACTGTAGACAGCGGGGTCACCGCCTTGAACCACTTGGAGTAGAATGTCGGCTCACTCCCAGGTTCACGTACTGCCACGGCAGCAGTACTGCCGGTTGAAATGTGAAGCAAACCATTCCTGGTTAGAAATTTTAAGCTAGAATAAATCCCCAATTATATGTTCGTGTGCACTACTACAGAAGGCAATTATATGATCCAAGTAACAAAGTTAAATAGAATATCCTCGTACCAGTGTTGTCCTAGGGTTCTAGCACCACAGCACACCATGACGCTGTCTGCTATTCGTTCAGCACAACCAACAATTTTCTTCTGCGAGCCATCTCCCACTTTCGGCACCTATTTTTGGCCAAAAAAAATGAAACAAAGACCATTACAGTTGATTAGAGATGGTGTTTTACTATTTTGAGACAATACACCATATCCCTTATCCATATGCTGAATTACACAATATCATCTTATAAAATTTAAATCTTGATGATGCATTATACCAGCACAACATGGACAAAAAGTAAGCTCAATCTTGACCAAACATATAATGAAAATGAAAACTCAAATAAATTACAACTGAGGCCTTTTCTGTTACCATGAGAACTAAAATACTCTGTATTATCCAGTAACCGAAACAATTTTCTATTCTTTATTATTCAGTTATCAAAACAATTATCTAGCTACTCTGTAGTTTATCGAAAAGGTTTTGATTTTATCAGCCTACAATATGCATCAAAGACCCGTTGTGCAGATATCTCAGCTTTGACATAAAAGTTCCACTTGCTCTTAATCTAACATCATTTTTAGAACGGATTAACATGAAAATAAACTAAAAGGAAAATTACCGAGTTGTTTATCGCATTGGGATGCTTGCAGTCCTGATTTTGTGCCACGTCGTTGTGTACAGAGCATTGAACTGCATACATGCCATCTTCAAACTTTACAATTTGGATATGTTGTTCTTCAATCGCTATATCTCAAATCAACTCTGAATCATCAAAATGATGGAAACTAACTTCTAAAGTATGTTTCTGTGGACATAAAGGGAAATTAATGGCCTAATTCGGATCTTTCTAATACAGTATGAATTATGAAGACGGTTTCGAAGAAAATAAATTGTTGATTCCAGGCACATGCATCATACCTTTGCCGTCAATCTTTTTGTTAACACAAAATTAACGGATAAAAAGGGATGACGCGGAAGATTAATGGCATTTATAATCATATTGATTTATTCAAACAGTAAACTATATAACTAATGTAATCTGTCCTGCTTTATTTTGTCAAGAAATGAAACATCCATTTGTTAATTCCACCATGGCAAGGAGCAGGACAAACAGAGCAAAACAAAAGAGCCAGAGATGAATTGTTACCTTCATGCAGTCAAAGAGTAGGGTGAGATCAGATGAGAAGTTGAAGGTGCTGCTCCACGCCACGTACCTACAACAATGCTATTTGTACATTCAATTTACTAATTCCCCAGCAAACAAAAACTGAATGGAAGAAATATGAAGAAATTGATGTTCGTCCATTGGCAGTTTTGAAGTACATCGGAGAAGTGGCTTGTGGAGGTCAAGGCGTGGTCTTTCTCGGGGAGGGGATCTCGTGCTCGCCTTCCTACTTGGGGAGGTAAGGTCGTGCTCGTGGAGGGCATGCTACTAGAGGAGGGGATCCAGTAGAAGAAGGGTACCACGGGTCAGCCCGCCTGGATCCGCCCTACAGGAGCTGCTGTTGCCGGTGACATGGCATGCTGAGATTGGAGACGGAAAGGAGGGGCGGGTTCCAGTCCAAATCGCTCTAGGGCGGAGAGAGAGAACTGTGAGGTTGGTGGTGGTAGGCGGCAAGGGCGGGCGGGGGCCGAGTCACCACCGGCGCCATGGTGGGCGTACGGCGAGTGGCCCGAGGACGATGCCAGGAGAGGCATCGCCTCGTCGCATCGGGTCGGAGCAGGAATTCCGTCGGAGCAGAGGCGCGTGAGTTTAGGAGGATGCTGGTCGGGTTTTTTTTACATAGCGAATCATTTTTTCACTTAATCCTGGATGGCGGCTTCGTTTCACAAAATACCGGGGGTTTTCCTGTAAAGCAACCTTTTTTTAATCCTAGCCGTCAATCTTTTTTGTTAACACAAAATTAACGAATAAAAAAGGATGACGTATGGAGAACTATGAAAGCTTCCGTCTTTTAATATTAGGTAAAGATATGTGTGATGTTACTACATATGTTACTCCCACTGTGGGTAGTCTGGCTATAAGGAATAGAATAATATATATGTGCTTATTAGTTGGAGGAAAAAAAGAGAAGCGGGCTCTTGGTTAGTAGAGCCAGCTGCAACACGAGACCCAAGACACTTTGTGAGGATGTAAGGTGGGCCAACTATTGATAAACTAGTACGTATATAAAACTTATTATTGTATATGCCCGCTAAGAGGTTGACTATATATGACATTGCAACTTCTTATTGTCGACCCTTGGCTGTATTATTAACCATGCTCTTAGTGAGGTAGCTAGTATATCATAGACGACTAGCTAGTATCAGACTAGCCACAGTGAGAGTAACTTCAACAGTAACACCGACTCCAACTCAGCAAACTTGCTTATGTGGTAATAAGTTAATGAGGAGAGAGATAGTTTCAGTAACTTAGCTAGTTACTGTAGCATCACATGTTCCAATGCAATATGAGTCTGTAACCTAAGAAATGAAGCTTTGCATGACACTACACTTATGTTACTACTCACTATGAAGGTAGTAACATATATAGTCTAGGGATATGTGTATGTTACTAGTGTATTACTCTTCATTGTGGCTAGTCTCATACTCCCTCCTTTCCGGTTTAGGCTGGTTGTAATGGTATTATCATAAGCGGTATCATGCATGCCTACTAGACTTTCTGGATGATGTGGCACACAAGAGAGGATGTGTTATCATATCATGATACCGTGTCATATTAAATGTTGTACTACTACTTTGTGTGATGCATGACAATTAGTAAGGCAACCTAAGATGTTAACTTATGATACTATGCATTACGGAAGTAGTATCCTAGCTACACTATCATATATATGCATGATACTACTAGTATATATGATACTCCCCATTACAACCAGCCTTATAGGGCTCAGTTCAAAAATCTCACCAACCAAGGTAGATGGTGAGTGGTGGAATACTTTTTGTAGTTTGCAAAAACACTCAATTAATGCTTTTGTTTTCCTAAAAAAATTATGTTTTTCCAATGTATTAATTGCAATACATGCATGCATATATAAAGTACATGCATTGGTCAACTTTCTGTTAATACTTGCATGCAATGATTTAATGCACCTTGGAATCTGGACATGTGATGGGAAACAACCAAATTGAGCCTTATAAAATGGAAAAACTAAAATTTTGAGATAAGCCTATAAACAGGAAAGGAGTGAGTATATATGCATGATACTAGTATATGATCGGCAATACCTCCGTAATGCGCGCATGCATAGTATCATAAGTTAGTATCTTAGGTTCCTTATTAATTACCATGCATGACACAAAGTAGTACAACATTTAATATGATACGGTATCATGATATTATACCCACACACACCCTCTTTTCATCATTTAACTGTGTGCCACATCATCCAAAAAGTCTAGTTGGCATGTATCATACCGCTTGATACTCCTATATTACGACCAGCCTTATTAGGGTGGCCGTAGTGGGGATATCATAGCCGGTATCATGCACCTGGGAATAGAAAATATGATGATGTGGCAAAGAAGCAGTAACATAGGTAGATATCGTAACACATATATATATAATAAATGTTATACTACTTTGTGTCATGCATGGCCATAAATACGGTCATCTATGATATATACTTCCTCCGTAAACTAATGTAAGAGCGTTTAGGTCACTATTTAGTAATCTAAACGCTTTTATATTAGTTTACAGAGGGATCTAGTACTACTCTATGATACTATATATGCACTATGAAGGTACGTACGTAGTATCATACACTAGTATCATATGCATGATACTATATAGTATATGATACTCCCCACTATATAAGGCTGGCCATAGTGGTGGTATCATAGCCGACGATGTCATGCACTCGGAAATAGCAAGTATGGTGATGTGGCAAATAATTAAATATATATAAAGAGGGTTAGAGTAACATATAGTAGGTAGATATCGTATCATGTTAAATGCGATGCTAATTTGTGTCATGCATGGCAATAAATATGATCTATATATGATACTATACTCTCTATGTATTATACTATGTGCTATAATTAATTAAAGGTAGTATCATACACTAGTATCATATGTACTGTATATTCGTCATACTAGTATATGACACTCTCCACTATACTCATGATTTCTTATCATGGAAAAAATTGGAGGCGAAACGATGAACTCGTGTTTTCATTCGAAGAAAAATATGATGTTAGGTAATATAAATGTTTTCAATGAGCACACGGTTCACTCAGGAAAGCCGTGTGTCCACTAAACCGTGGCCGATGCACCCCCACCCCTCTGCCACGTGCGCAATCTGAGTCGTGCGTTCTGATTGGCCAGAACCCAAACCCCACGTATCGTACGTCTGCACCGTTGGATTCTCCTTGATCGAACGGCGATCCCCATCCCTTTCGACAACACATGTACATGTTTTCAAATAGCCCCTCTCAGGAAAATGTTTTCAAATAGCACACGGTTCACACACGAAAGCCGTGTGCCTACCAAACCGTGGCCGATGCCCCCCCTCGCTGCGCGCGCGATCTGAGTCGTGCGTTCTGATTGGCCAGAACCCAAACCCCACGGATCATACGTCTGCACCGTTGGATGCTCCTAGATCGAACGGCAATCCTCATCCCTTTCGACAGGAAATGCAGTCCGGCTAGGAATTGATTTATATGCCAACATACACGGTAAATGCCAAAAAATGTCTTACATATAGCACACGAGACCAGAAATGCACCAGCAAATCAAACCCGTGGTAAAATTGTGATTGGTTTACGTGCGAAAAATTTAGAGGCGAAACAATGAACTCATGTCTTCATTTCAAAATTAGTACGTCTTCATTTCAAACGAAATTATTCTGTTTGTGCACACGAGTGCTTAGAGGCAACTGTTTGCATAGGCCTTTCCGCGCGAGCGGCGACCGGGGATATTTTTTACCCTTTTCACCTAGGCCGCCAACACCCCGCCACCGTCCGCCTGCATTTCACTCAACTAGTCCGCCCAATCTCCTTCGCCAGCTCCCCCTCGGCAAGCCTACCTCCACTGTCGTTCCCAACACGCGGCAGCCCGCGCCTCGCCATCTTCGTTTGCTCGCCAGCCACCCTCAAGCATATCGATGCAGTAACCCTCGCCTCTCCTGTGGTCCGGCAGGGTTTGCATTAAGAAGCCTATTAGTTAATGCTCTCTATCGCGGTGAGGCATATTTCCTTGCAATCCCTCTTCCAATTTCGTTCCGTATATTCCCAAATTGGCTATAAAATAATGGAGAGCGTATATATGTTCATTATCTACCTTGCTTACTACATATAAGTTGTATTTGTTCCAATAAGTTACTGCCTATTTACAGATCGCGGGCGCCTGAGTCACACAAACTTAACAAATTAGCCGTACATTTTCTAAATTATTGCATGGCATGTTTAGAAAGCTTGATACAAAGTTGTTAGTTTTATGCTTATCCTCCTTTCCTGAGTTTCGCATGTGTTCTATGTATATGCCGAGTAGCAGCGACAACACTCATTCAGGCCATGTATCTTCATCTGATTCGGACAACCAGAGGTCTTCAGCAGATTGTGAGGGATCAAGTAGTCTTGAACGGGATAGAGCTGCAGCAATTACCCTTCCGGTCAGGACACGGATGAACGCTCCAAGGAAGCCCACACACTAGCCTAAAGGTGTATATGAAGTAACCGAGATTGATTTAAAGTCCTGGGCTCCAACTAAACCAGATAAAGCACGCATGAGGTTCAGGAGTGTGTGTGGATTTGTTGGCAGGGCATGGCTCAACACTAATCTGTCGGGGTTTCGGAAGGCTGACACAGAAACACGGTGAAGGATAGTCCGGGAGATCATGATCACTTCAACGTTTCAGAGCAGTGGAGAATGCAGGTGGAACACGCTGCACTGAAGAAGGCTAGGGATGCTTGGAGAAACTGGAAGCACGTGCTGTACAAGAAGTACTTGAGTGAAGGCAAGGACCCAATCCTCACATACCCCCAAATTACAAAGGCAGACTGGGCAGAATTCAAAAGGGTCAGGGCAACTCCAGAGTTTGCTAAGAAGAGTTTCAAGCAATCGGAACTTCAGAAGAAGAACATACACCCCCACTGTATGGGTGTGGCAGGATACTACGGCATGAAACTGATATGAGAACAGGAGGACAAAGAAGCAATAGCGGCGGGTGGGAATCCGGCCTTTAGTGAAATCAGGGGCGAACGCACCAGAGACTACTTGCGGGCACATGCAAAGAGGCGTGATGACGAAACTTATTACTTTGAAAACGCACGTGGCGCCAAACTGTATGAAGTGATGGTAGACGCTTCCAAGATCCCTGGAAGGTTCTATAGGAACTCAGGGCCATATGACATTGTGTCCATTGCTCTGGACACAAAAGAGCTCCCTGGCCGTGCAAGGGATATAGGTGTTAATGTCCCGCACAAGAGGGCTTTCACACTCAGCAAAGAAGAGAGGCTCAGCATGAAAAAAGCGAGGAGTGAAATGAAGCAGAATGCATTGTTTGAAAAGTTGAAGAAGGAGATTTATCCGGCTGATCGAAAGGATGTTGGGGAGTCAATGATGATGCAGAAGACTCTAACATTGACAGATAGCCAGCAGATGGGAGGGGAGGCGGGCATGGATGATGCTGCTTATTGCGCGACAACACTGCACAAGAGTAGTTGTGCATCAGCTGACCCCAGCGACACTGAGACTGCAGCTGCTCGTGATGATGCTATATCTGATCTATCTGGAATGAAAGACAGACTGGAGGGCGTGCTTACACATTATGAAGGTACATTAAAATGTGCAACAGCGTTGGTTTGCCCACCCATCTTGGAAGATGGCCTCTTCTTGGACAATGTGCCATTGAAGCCGGGCTATGTGAAGTGCTACGTGACTGAAGTAAAGCCTGGATTCTATGAATTAGCCCTGAAGAATGTCCTAGGAGACTTCGATGAGCAAAGGACCTTGGGAGAAACACTGTTAAATCAGATCCAGTGGCCATGAAAGGAAATAGAGTTCATCGATTAGATTCCTGAAGCCCCGCCAAGAGCAACCACTATCGCCCCTCAACCGGTGACGCTCTCCTTGCCACAGCAGCTCTCGCGGGCTGATGCATCAACCTGTGATCAACTGGACCGACTTTGTGGCGTACAGGCCATGTCATCCTCCGCCCCAAAGTAGCCAGTGGCAAGGCCTACAACTGCTGATGATGCACCAACGGTTCAGATGCCAGCCGCTGAAGCAGCGGGGGGAGACCCAGCTACAGCACATGCTCAGCAGACCAACCTGGTGGAACAGACTGCTAAGCAGTCTGATGCTTCAGAACCGCCTGCTAAGCAGTCTGTAGGTCTAGGACGAACTGCTCATAAGTCCGTCGGTCCGCAGGCGCGTGATCAGCATACCAATGCGTCAGCACTTCCTGCTCAGCAAACCAACGCGTTGGCACGGCCTCCTCAGCACACCGACAAGTTGGCACCACCTGCGCAGAAACCCGACATAGCTTCAACTCATGGTCAGCAGTCCGATGCCTCTGCTCCTACAGCCCAGCAGTCCGTCACAGCAGCACCGCCAGCTCAGCGGTCCGGCATAGATAAACAGTCTGGTAAGAAGTCCGCCCAAGCTTCACCGTCTGCTCGGCAGTCTACCATGCAGGAAACCAGACGTTCTGCCAGAAATGCTTCAAGTACCAAGAAGGAAGTGGCCAAAAAGGCTACACCCACGACCATGAGGAAGCGTAGTGGGAAAGTGAAGAGGAAAGAGAACTATTGCCTCTTACTTAAAGCACTCATCGCCCAGAACCAAATTAACAACAGCTTGTTTGAATCGGGGAGTAATATTATTTCTGACACCATGGATGATGAAGAAGTAGAATTGTTGCTTGCTAAAAGAAAAGCAGACGTACTTGAAGCACACAATTATGTCCATGGCCAGCCATTTCTTTTTGGAGAATACTTTGATGAGTGCAGCTCCAGTTGCCGCGAGTTACATGAATATTGCATGGATCAAATGTCAATAGGTCATCATGTTTTGCTAGTCCACTACAATAGAGATCATTTCCGACATGATGCTGGTTCCATCAATGTGAGTTTCGAGGACTTACATCTCTTCTTCAACTGCAACGTGCTCGATGCCACTCTTGTTAGATGCCTAATTTTGTAAGTACTTAACAAACTCTGATCAACTTCTCCATACAAAGCTGTAAATGATAAATAGCTAACTGCATTTTATTCCTCTCAGGGGATTGAACACGCAGAGAAGAAAAAGGGAGAGTGTGTATTTCATAGATCATGCATTAGCAAATGGTACAACATTAGATGGTAAGGACCGACGGGACTGGGCCATTAACACGACCCTCCGTATCTTCGAAAACACGTCCCATGCACAATCATTTCTCTGGCCATATCATGAACGGTAAGTCAAGTAAACAACCATGCATACACTGATTGTCTTTCAGATTTCGACATCATTTGTAAGTTCATGACTTTCTTAATATGTAGCAATCACTGGATATTGGTATTCATTATTCCAAATAAGAACACAATTTACCACATCGATTCTCTCAGAGAGTCAACAAACGCTTAGGATCTGACGCATGTTCAACAATTCTTGGATAGGTATTGAATCCTATGATGTTGAAATTAATTTGCATTCATATCTGGTTCAATAATTGATGTTGTCAAAATTCATCATCATTTGCAGTGTGCTCGCATTGTGGAAAACTAAACCAGGGAACCTGTTCAAGACGGAACAACCCGTGCAGCACGAGATCGTTTCTCCGGTAACACACCAAAATCCGTTATTTTCGGAAAATTTATCCAACAGTCTGCAAATACCTTTCCTTACGCTGGTCAGATGTTCAAGCTTCTAAATAAACCTCTTTCTATTTTGTCCAAAGAAAAAAATACATCTAACACCGGTTAGGTTGTTCCTAACAGGACAAATACATGAAGCAGGGACCAACCTTTGTCGATACTATGTTTGCACACACATGATCTCCATCTGCAAATCTGCTGATAGTTGTGACGATCCTCGCGAATTAGTACCAGTAAGTCTATCTTAATTAATATCTTCTACTCTGCTCATATGGCACATTCTGATCTTAAAAATAATGCAGCTCATCTTAAAACCGAGGACGCCTGAACCGCTCCCGGCTGGTGAATTGCTGATGGTTCGGAGATTTATCAGCGACTTCTTCCTGGATCACTACATCAATTCCACTTGTGATAATGAAGATTTCAGCATGCCTTCTCCTGAAACATTGAGTAAGAGTTAGCTGCTAAACATATAACGCATTGATTCATTGTTTTCCATCTGATGAGGTGTTCATATTTCGTACACTATGATTAATTATGTAATGGATATATGTGTGGACAAATCATTGGAATTTAGCTACCATATGTTCAATTGCAATTGTTGCGAAATCTGATGAATGTTCTTCATGTGGACACTATTTGTTCAATTGAATATTGTGGCGAATTTGCTTTTTTGCGTGCCGATTCAAAATCAGATATTTTTGTTTATTTGTTCAATTGAATATTGTGGCGAATTTGCTTTTTGCGTGCCGATTCAAAATGGGATATTTTTGTTTTAACCTGGCAATTGCTCCGTAAACGGTTCAACTAAATGAGTGTGTGCGATCCACATCGGAAAGCATACATCAATCGTAGCGGAACCGTCGATGGTACACAGCAGATCGCAAACGATTTGTAGCGCACGTTCTCCGGAACCGTTTGTGATATCGCGTTATCGCACACGAGAACTGGGAGTAAACTGTGCCCAATGAAAAATACAATCCCAGTCGTAATTTTTTCAGGAAACGTGTGGGATCCCAAACGAAAAGCACACGTCACTCTTGCGGCAACCGTCGATGATACCTAACAAATCAAACGGTCTGCAACACTTGTATGTGTGCGAAGTGGCTCCTGAACCGTTTGTGATAGAACATTATCGTAGACGGTAATTGTTGGAAAATGTGTGCAATGGAGTCTAGCATGGCAGACGGGTTACGCAGAAAACTCGTGTGCGATAGGGCACAAATCGCACACAGTTCATATATTGGCCCATGTGCCTTACATACTGTTTCCCAAACGGTTCATTACGATAGACCGTATGATTTCACTGCGTCATTAGAAACGCTTAATCACCGATACCACACGTGCGAAAGAATTTAGTGTGTGATGCATCGCACACGATTACATTTTGGAAGGCCTATGGATCACTGCTCCATATCCCCGACGGTTTCTAGGTCGTGTGGGAAGGACACCCTATCGCACATACTCACTTGGCGACGATTCCAACTGCCGTCGCGGAAAGGGGTTAAAAACCGTTTGTTTAGGACCGACGCGCAACAGTGATGCATCTAGTGTATTAAGTTCATGGAGAAACGGAGTAATGCTATAAGAACGATGACCTGATGTAGACAAGATATATTTATCTAGAAATAGAGCCCATCTTGTTATCCTTAATAGCAACGATACATATGTGTCGTTTCCCTGTCTGTCACTAGGATCAAGCACCGTAAGATCGAACCCATCACAAAGCACCTCTTCCCATTGCAAGATAAATAGATTAAGTTGGCCAAACAAAACCCAAATATCGGAGAAGAAATACAAGGCTATAAGCAATCATGCCTATAAGAGATCAAAGAAGACTCAAATAACTTCCATGGATAAAAAGATAGATCTGATCACAAACTCAAAGTTCATCAGATCCCAACAAACACACCGCAAAAAGAGTTACATCATATGGATCTCCAAGAGACCATTGTATTGAGAATCAAAAGAGAGAGAGGAAGCCATCTAGCTACTAACTACAGACATGTAGGTCTACAAAGAACTACTCACGCATAATCAGAGAGGGACCAATGGGCATGATGAACCCCCCCCCCCCGTGATGGTGTCTGGATTGGATCTGGTGGTTTTGGAACTTGCGGCGTCTGGAATTGATTTTTGTCGACTCCCCTAGGGTTTCTGGAATATTGGGGTATTTATAGAGCAAAGAGGCGGTGCGGGAGGCCACCGAGGTAGGCACAACCCACCTGGGCGCGCCCTGGTGGGTTGTGCTCCCCTCGGAGCACCCCCCAGGTGCTTCTTCGGCCCACAGGATGTCTTCTGGTCCAACAAAATCCACAAAAAGTTTCGCTGCGTTTGGACTCCGTTTGGTATTGATTTCCTGCGATGTAAAAACATGCAGAAAACAACAACTGGCACTGGGCACTATCTCAATAGGTTAGTACCAAAAATGATATAAAATGACAATGAAATGATTGTAAAACATCCAAGAATGATAATATAACAGCATGGAACAATAAAAAAATTATAGATACGTTGGAGATGTATCAGCATCCCCAAGCTTAATTCCTGCTCGTCCTCGAGTAGGTAAATGAGAAAAACAGAATTTTTGATGTGGAATGCTGCCTAACATGTTCATCACATATTCTTTTCTTTATAGCATGGGCATTTGGACTTTTATATGGTTCACAGCAATAGTCTAGTTTTGACATGATAACTTAAATACTCAAGCATATCAACAAGCAACCATGTCTTTCAGAATAACAACGCTAAAATAAGTTATCCCTTGCCCATTATGCTCAATCATTGATCCATTCATGAAACATACTTGCATATTAGCTACACCCAATGCTCAAGTATGATCATAGTGCCCCTTAGTTGGTGCTTTATAAGAGTAGATGGAGACTCAAATTAAAAATAAAAATTGAATAAACTAAAAGAAAGGCCCTTTGCGGAGTGAAGTAGGGATTTGTAGAGGTGCTAGAGCTCAAAGCGAAAATTGAGAGATAAAAACATTTTGGGAGGCATACTTTTCCCACCAACAAAAATGACTTAGAGTACCCCACACTTTCCATGCTAGATATATCATAGGTGGTTCCCAAACAGAAAATAAAGTTTATTCCTTTTTCCACCATACCTTCACTTTCCATGGCTAACCGTATCCACGGGTGCCCTCCATACCAACACTTTCCAATGAATTTATTATTTGACAACATAAAGTAAATTCATTTTTCATTTCAGGATTGGGCATCCCCAATACCTATGCCTTACTCTCGTGCAATGACAAGTGAATAAACACTCATCGTAAGAATAACACATGTAGCGTGGAAAATATCGGCCACCCCTCACCGCCTCGCGAGCGGTATGAGCACACGAAAGAGAAATTTATTTTGAAAATTAGAGATGGCACATACAAATTTGCTTAGAACGGCAAAAGAATACCGCATATAGGTAGATATGGTGGACTCATATGGCAAAACTGGTTTAAAGGGTTTTGGATGCACAAGTAGAGATCCTACTTAGTGCGAAATGAAGGCTAGCAAAAGATTGATAAGCGACCAACCATGAAATGAAACATCTCATAAGCGAGCATTAAGCATAATTAACACCGAATAATGCACCACAAGTAGGATGTAATTTCATTGCATAACTATTGACTTTCGTGCTTGCATAGGGAATCACAAACCTTAACACCAATATTCTAACTAAAGCATAATTACTCACCAACATGACTCACATATCACATCATCATATCTCAAAACTATTACAAAGAATCAAGTTTATTTTGTCCCATGATCTTCATGAAAGTTTTTATTATATCCTTCTTGGATGTCTATCACTTTGGGACTAATTTTCAAGTGTTGCTTTTGATAAGCTCAAACAAATATAAGTGAAAGTCATGAGCATAATATTTATTTCTCTTGTATTAATTTAAGCGAAGCAAGAGAGAATCTCTTAAAAAATTACTAACTCTCAAATAAATCTAAGTGAAGCATGAGATCATTTCTTAAAAAATACTAAAGCACACCGTGCTCAAAAAGATATAAGTGAAGCACTAGGGCAATTCCATAGCTCATAAAGATTTAAGTGAAGCATAGAGAGCAATTCTAACAAGTCGTGGCATAATTTTAGCTCTCTCAAATAGGTGTGTCCAGCAAGGATTCAAGACTCAAAACAAAAAGCAAAACAATCAAAGACTCATATCATACAAGACGCTCCAAGCAAAACTCATAGTATGTGACGAATAAAAATATAGTTCCGAGTAAAGTACCGATGGTCATTGGAGGAAAGAGGGGATGCCCCTCGGGCATCCCCAAGCTTAGTTGCTTGCTTCTCTTTGTATAATAGCTTGGGATGCCGTGGGTATCCCCAAGCTTAGGCTCTTCTTACTCCTTATTCCTTCATCCGTCGTAAAATCACCCAAAACTTGAAAACTTCAATCACACAAAACTCAACAAAACCTTCCTGAGATATGTTAGTATAAGAAAACAAATCACTACTATATGTACTGTAGCAAACCAATTTATATTTTATTCTTGCATTATATCTACTGTATTCCAACTTTTCTATGGCAAAAACCCTTCAAAGAAAACCATAGAATCATCAAAACAAACACACAATGCAAAGAATACAGAATATGTCAAAAACAGAATAGTCTGTAGCAATCTGGATATTTCGAATACTTCTGAAACTCCAAACATTCTAAAAAGTTAGGACCATGTGAGCAATTTGTATATTAATCTTCTGCAAAAATAATTGGTATTTTATCACGCTCCTATTGAAAATAAGAATTATTTTCGTGAGCGCAAAAGTTTCTGTTTTTCAGCAAGATCAAATCAACTATCACCCAACATAATCCTAAAGGCTTTACTTGGCACAAACACTAAATTAAACACAAAAAACAAAATCATAATAGTAGCATAATTGTGCAAACACTCAAGAACAGAGATCAAAAAGCAAAAATAAATTCTATTCATTGGGTTGCCTCCCAACAAGCGCTATAGTTTTACGCCCCTAGCTAGGCATAAAGCAAGGATCTACGTTTTGTTACATTTGTCCTTAATTTCCTTAGAGGAATTTTTGTCATGAGGTTTTGTAAAAACAACATAAAACATATTATCCATAGAGACTTTAGCACTATTAAGTTGCTTATCATCATAACCCCTTTGGTGTCCGGCAACAATCCAAGAGTAATGTTGATTAACATTATTGAAAACTTGGTGGATTACATCTAAAATGGGGACTTCCTTTTTAAGATTCTCATCGAAGATTTGATTATCCCCAAGCAAATGTCTTGACGCGTAATCACTATTATAAAGAATCTCATCTATCACGGGCTTTTCACGATTCATACCATAAAAATTAGAGATTTCCTAGCTTCCCGTATTATGTAGTCAAATTCATTCATAAGAACGAGAGTGGCCAACTTTTTAGCTTTAGGATTCTTAATAACGGGAAGCTCAAAAAACAATCTTTGCAAAGTAGGATGAGTACGGATAAATTTACTTTCAAGTTTCAGAACTAGTGCTGAAATAGCTTCCGCATAAGATATAGTCTTTCTAAGTATAGGAGCATCATCAAGACTTAAATTTCCAACACAACTGGAAAATTCTTGGATACGTTCTTTCCCCATAACATTCCCTTGCCCAAAGATAAAAGTTTTAGCATCCAGATTGCCCGTACGTCCTATCTTAGGAGTTAGGTCATCATCTGTTGCTGCCATACCGAAATCATTCATGAATGTAAGCAAAAGATAGATCTGACGAGAAAACGGCGAAAGAAAAAGAGGGCGATTAAAACGGCAAATTTTTATGAAGTGGGGGAGAGGAAAACAAGAGGCAAATGGAAAATAATGTAAATTGCGAGGAGATGAGATTTGTGATTAGGAACCTGGTAGATGTTGATGATGTCTCCCCAGCAACGGCGCTAGAAATTTCTTTTGATGTCTGATAGAACTACGTCGGTATTTCCCCAAAGAGGAAGGGATGATGCATCACAACAACGGTAGGTATTTCCCTCAGTGATGAGACCAAGGTTATCGAACCAGTAGGAGAACCAAGCAACACTACGTAAACAGCACCTGCACACAAATAACAAATACTCGCAACCCGACGTGCTAAAGGGGTTGTCAATCCCTTTTGGGTAAAGCCGCCAGAAATTGGTAAAGAAACGGGGTAAAGTTGCAATAGATTGGATAATTAGATCACAAAACAAATAAAGTGCAGCAAGGTATTTTTGTATTTTTGGTTTAATAGATATAGAAATAAAAGCAAATAAAACTAGATAGCAAAAGCAAATATAATAAAGAAGAGACCTGGGGGCCATAGATTTCACTAGTGGCTTCTCTCGAGAAAAATAACAAAAGGTGGGTGAACAAATTATTGTTGGGCAATTAATAGAACTTCAAATAATCATGACGATTTCCAGGCAATGATCATTATATAGGCATCACATCCAAGATTAGTAGACCGACTCCTGCATGCATCTACTAATATTACTCCACACATCAACCGCTATCCAGCATGCATCTAGTGTACTAAGTTCATGGAGAAACGGAGTAATGCAATAAGAACGATGAAATGATGTAGACAAGATATATTTATGTAGAAATATACCCCATCTTGTTATCCTTAATAGCAACGATACATACGTGTTGTTTCCCTTTCTGTCACTGGGATCAAGCACCGTAAGATCGAACCCATCACAAAGCACCTCTTCCCATTGCAAGATAAATAGATCAAGTTGGCCAAACAAAACACAAATATCGGAGAAGAAATACGAGGCTATAAGCAATCATGCATATAAGAGATCAAAGAAGACTCAAATAACTTTCATGGATAAAAAGATAGGTCTGATCATAAACTCAAAGTTCATCGGATCCCAACAAACACACCGCAAAAAGAGTTACATCATATGGATCTCCAAGAGACCATTGTATTGAGAATCAAAAGAGAGAGGAAGTCATCTAGCTACTAACTACGGACCCGTAGGTCTACAAAGAACTACTCACGCATCATCGGAGAGGCACCAATGGGCATGATGAACCCCTCCGTGATGGTGTCTAGATTAGATCTGGTGGTTCTGGAACTTGCGGCGTCTGGAATTCATTTTCGTCAACTCCCCTGGGGTTTTTGGAATATTGGGGGTATTTATAGAGCAAAGAGGCGGTGCGGGAGGCCACCGAGGTGGGCACAACCCACCTGGGCGCGCCTGGGCCTCCAGGCGTTCCCTGGTGGGTTGTGCTCCCCTCGGAGCACCCCTCGGGTGCTTCTTCGGCCCACTGAATGTCTTCTGCTCCAAAAAAATCCACAAAAAGTTTCACTGCGTTTGGACTCCGTTTGGTATTGATTTCCTGCGATGTAAAAAACATGCAGAAAACAGCAACTGGCACTAGGCACTATGTCAATAGGTTAGTACCAAAAAATGATATAAAATGACTATGAAATGATTGTAAAACATTCAAGAATGATAATATAACAACATGGAACAATAAAAAATTATAGATACGCTGGAGACGTATTAGTGTCATGCACGTATCCTCCCAACATCGATCTAGTACAGGAATGACAAAGACGATACCTAGTTTAACACCTTCCATGACCATTCATCCGTAAGTAATTTTATTCATCGTAATTTGTAATATTGTCTTGCTCTGACCCATACTTTCTAGCTTCCTCCTAATGAGACTCCCATTCTTTTTCAACAAATGAGGTTCAAGTTGGATCCTAAAGATGATGTAACTAAACAATCATGCACTCATGTTTTCCAGTCTTCTATATGATAGTATCGGCATCACCTTAGAGAAAATCACTTTGAAGACAAGGCTAACAATGAAATCGCCCAAACATCTCCAGTGGAATGTATTACGGAAGAAGACTAGACATCCCTTGTTAATCACTGGTCTGATCCATAGTATCAGGTAGGGTATATGTATGTGATCAGATCACATATGAACTCATATTTACGTATGTGCCTTACAAGTCTATCTTCTTCTAGACTAACTGTTTGAAGAACAAGACCAACCATTCCAAAGTGAAATTCCAACACACAACAGGATTTCATAGCTATATTGCACAATGCAAGGCTCTTGTACATAGCTGTTATTTCCTTCTTTCTGAAGTGCCATATTATCATATCTATGTTGACTTGTTCCAAATATAGAGGAAATCCCGTGTGGACCAAAAAGAACCTGAACCAAATGCAGGGCAAATCTTCAAGGATTGTCACACCAGCATGATGAAGGGCATGAGTACACCAGTTCGAGCCACTGTTGGAGTCCTTGCTCCTCATGCCTTTGAACTATAACTTTTACTGCGATGTGTTCATTTAACTGTTTGGTTTGCACCCAATGTCAGTTACTCTGTTCACTTTTATACATAGTTTTCTTAACGTATCATTTCACCCTACATGGCTTAAAGAAGAGGAAGAATATTCTTTGGTGTTGATCTGTAATCTAGTTGTGATGTTCATGTGCCCACATAATGATACAATAACATGTTTGTTTGATATATGTTTGCCCATGATATGAATGATGTCATAATATGTTCATCCTATTTTAAACCATGTCTCTTTATCCTTGATGTCAATAAACGTGAGGAAATAGACAATACAGTAGGCATGCTACCTGGGCATATGTTCTGAAAGTGATTTTAGTACTCCCTCCACTTTTATATACAAGGCCACAAACACATATTACAGGTACCAAGGCAAAAGTAAATGTGTGCTTAAGTCAATATTGCAAGCTAGGTTGTCTCCTTGTTTGTCGTGTTAATTAATGCATATTTTTCTGTCCCACCTACAACAAGCCAATGTTGTCACTCCTTTTGGTTGATTAATGAAGCGCATGCAAGAGATAATTAATGTCCTTCTTTGCTAATACGAGGCAAACACCATCAATTTTGTCTCGATTAGTGTTTGTGGCCTTGTATAGTTGCAAATTGTGATTTTGATTGTGGCCTTGTATATAACAATGGAGGGAGTATATAGTTAGCACTAAAATTAAAATACATGCTAATGTATTACAATAGTTCACCAAAAATAAGTTATGTATAAATGTGAAAGCTATTTTGTTTGTTTTTGTCTCATTAGTAACTTATCTGTTACACTAATCTAAAAATTCAAACTTTCAGCAAGTTATGGAATAAATGATTGAATAGCCACAACCACCTGAGTTGACAAGGCTACCACTGGCACAATGTCACCTCTTGCTGCAGTGCATCAGTATCTGTCCGCTGACAGTGCAAAAGGCACCTTCCTACGTAATTCTGGGTTGGTTGTTGAGGTAACCTTGTCCAAATCGCCTACTGATGAACGAAATCTTCCGGCTAGATAGAGTGATATATCTGTCTTCCACACACAAGTCCAATCCCTAATGGAGGTCGTTTCTGAAAGAAGAATAGTGGTTGACAAATGTCGTCGAGATATGAATTGTTTTAAAACCAGACTATCAATAATTTGCTTAGTTGTTCAAGAGCAATGGCGGAAAAAAGGGGAAGGTCATGCTGCTCCATCAGATTCTATCGCCTGAAACATTAGCATTCAAGTCAAATGATCTGTGCTTCTATACATCTGATGGTGCATTATCTGCAAGGACTGTAAACTTTTATGCCAACAGGTCGTTTGTTGTATGGCTATAATTTATTTTGTTGTGATACAACATTTATCGTGCTGCCAAAGGTCGTAGAAATTATGAAGCTATTTTCATATAGTGTACATTTATTCTTAGTATTTTTTGAGAGAAAATGTTTATTCTTAGTAATGTATTCGACATCACCGTTCTCCTTTTGGCCGAAAGCATCGTAGGAGCCCAACGGGCCAACATTTCTCCAACCCACAATTCCGATTGGGCTAATAAGGATTATGGGCCGTAATCGGCATGTAGCCCATAGAAAATATATGTGCCTAAATCACCATAAGCTTTTCTTATTTTTGGTAGGCCCGTGGCCATAGTGGGCCCTTAGTAACAACAGGTCATTAACATGTGGAAATATCTCTTGGGCCTAATTTGGCCCATAAATAAGAAAGGTCTTTAACAGGCTGAAAGTCAGATTGGGCCTTAATTGGGCCAGAATATACCTAGGGCTTTTAGTAGGCCGAAAGATGAATGGGCCTCAAATGTTCCAAATAACCCACTTGTCATTAGCATGGCAAAATGTATCACAACTCATGGTGCATTTACAATGCGGATCGTTAACATACCGAAAGTGAGACAAGTTGTAATTGCGCCGACCTACTACACGGGCCTTTACCAAGCCGGAAGTACAGGCGGGCTTGATTTGTGTCAACGAGTGTATGGGTCGTTAATAAGCCCGATGTGACGCCGGGCCACATATGGCCCATGGGTTTCGTCCGTCGTTAATAGGCGGAAAACACAACGGGCTGGAAGTGGCCCAAATCTACAATAGGCCGCTGACATGCCGAATGTCAGACCTGGACAAAAATGGCCCTATACTGTCACGGTCTTTTTATGGGACAAAAGTTTTATCGGGCAATAAATGGGCCCAAATGTTGCAGGACCTTTAACATGACAAAAACACACCGGCCCGTAAATGGGCCCAAATACTTATCAGACAGTTAGCGGGCCAGAAGTAACCATGGTCCACAATGTTGAGAAATCTAAAATGGGCCAGTGATGGGCGATTTGACACTATTCCTATGGGCCTTAACTATAAATGGGTCATCTTTGTAGCGACCAGACCTTAAATGGCCTGTGCTGCTGTGCACCAGTGTCATCCCTGGATCAGTAATGCTGACACGCACAGTACAAATGGAGGTTTTATAACAGAGTAGCAATCACACACTTAATACATCGAATATCTCCGAAGAGATTAAGTATGATAAACATGGCTTAAGGCCATCTAATAACGATAACAGCGGAAGACTTGGAAGATAAGTGAGTCCATCACTCCAGCGGCATCACTGAGTATAAGACCACGACCTAAGGCACCTTACTCGTCGTCTGAAAAGTCTGCAACATGAAACGTTGCAGCCCGAAAACGGGTCAGCACATAGAATATGCTGGCAAAGTAACACATAGAGAGCAATGAACAATAATAATGCTATACTATATGCATATATGGCTGGTGGAAAGCTCTATGGTTACAGTTTTGCGAAAAGCCAATTTTTCCCTACTGCAAAGGAATAAATTTTATTTAACTATCATGGTGGTTGTGAAACATTAAGAAGGTACCTCCAACTCAATCCCAATTAAGTGTCATCATTAACCCAACAAAATTAATTATAAGTAACATGGTGATGAGATTCAAATGATAATCCAGGTACTAGATACTCAAGTTGTCCATAACCGGGGACACGGCTAACCATGATTAGTTTGTACACTCTGTAGAGGTTTGCGCACTTTTCCCCACAAGACTCGATCGCCTCCGCTTGATTCTCGCACTACAAGATGTTTGAGAAACGGATGAACGAGACACGGCCTTTCAG
This sequence comes from Aegilops tauschii subsp. strangulata, assembly GCF_002575655.3. Classification (NCBI taxonomy): domain Eukaryota; kingdom Viridiplantae; phylum Streptophyta; class Magnoliopsida; order Poales; family Poaceae; genus Aegilops; species Aegilops tauschii. The sequence continues at coordinate 459,434,102 of NC_053041.3, read as the reverse complement.
AAACAATCACTCTTTACTCTGGATGGACCGGTACACCTACTTTCCCCTACATCTGCTAGTCCACCTCTTCAAGAGATCTTGTAACCTACTCAACTATGCTAGAGCCCATAATAGCTTGTGGCTGCACACGGAAGTTTCTAGCATGAATAATCTTATGATCCCTTTGAGCCTGGGTGGCGGACCTTATACAAACAGACAACACTGGGTGCTCCAGGTGCCTCAATCCACCCAGATGTGAGTTTTAGTTGCCACCTTAAGTTGAACCATTATTAACAATCTCACATCTGTCGTGAATATCACTCAAACCCAATCCACGTCTACGAGCATAGCATGGCAATAATAAAAGCAACGTAGAAGTAACTCCCAAGGGTTTGATAAGAAAAACAGGTAATAGGTACTACCTCAACTACTTCCCAATACCCACAATTTTAATCAGATCCTAATCATGCAAGTGTTTGAGGAAAACAGATCTAATGCAGTAAAACTGGGTATGCACGGGATATGATCAAAGTGTTACTTGCCTTGCTGATGATCCGCAAAACCTAACGAGTCGAAGTAACAAGCGACACACTCCGGGTACTCTATCGCAAACAAACAAGCATACAATCAGTACTCATCTAATGCACAGGTAAAACTCGAAAGAAAGATCCAACCAGAAAGTTCAACTTAAGAACTCCGGTTTGCAAAAAAAATCAACTCGAAAGAAGCAACGAAAGTCAAACGGCGAAAGAAAGAAACTTCGTTTGCTAATCTGGATCTAGGTCAAATTTTACTGTTGCAAAAACTTGTTTGAGTAGGTTAAACGGAAAGAGAATTTCGAGACGAAACTCTAGGCGCTTGAATCGCCTGATTCCGATAAACGAGCGAGAAGTTAAACAGAATCGAAGATTCGATCAGAAATCGAATATGAGAAAATAACGAGAAAAATCCGACGAAAAAGAAAAACGGACGAACGGTTAAATAACGGACGTTCGTTAACAGAGAAAAACCGACGAACGTGTTCGTTAAAACGAACGGTTCGGTGAACGCTCGCAAAATAATAAAACCGAAAAAAAAACCGATCTAGGTTTTTTTTAAAAACGAACGGTTTTTTTAAAAGAAAACCGGCAACGGCGAGGTGCGGCTACCTTGGGGACGGGCTCCGGCGAGGCTCCGGCGGCGGGGCTGCGGGGCTCGGGCGGCTCGGGGCGAGGGGCGGGGCTCCGGCGGCGGCTCCGGCGAGCGGCGGCCGCGGCGCGGATCCCGTGCGGGCGGCGGCGGGCGAGGCGAGTGCGGCGGCGGCGGCTTGCGGTGAGGGAGAGGGGGGGGGGCGGCGGTATAAATAGGGGGGGTGGAGGTGACTTGGGGGAGGGGGTGGCCGGCGGGTGCCGTGCGGGAGCCGGACTCGGCCATGGCGGCGGCGGCGTCTCGTGCGCGAGGAGGAGAGGCGCGAGGTGGGCCGGCGGCCTGGCTGGGCTGCGGCCCGGTCGGGCGCGCGCAGTTTTTTTTTTAAAATAAGTTCCGCGGTAAATAATTCGTAGAAAAATAAATAAAAATCAGAAAAATATGAAATAAATTTTCCCCGTCTAGTTAGAAAATCTAGAATAGGGTGAACATTTATTTAAATCAAAATAAATATTTTGAAAACATGCAATATTTTTAATGCAATAAAAATTGCAAATAAAATCCAAATAAATTCCAAATAATGATTTTAACATTTTTCCTCCAGTATTTCAATTGTTTTGGAGAAGTCATATTTTCTCCTCTCGTTTATTTTAAAATGAAATATTTTTCCGGAGGGAAAATAATTAAAACCAAAATCCTCGTCTTATTATTTGATGAAATCAAATATGAAAATTCGAGAAAATCCCCAACTCTCTCCGAGGGTCCTTGAGTTGCTTAGGATTTATCGAGGATTTGTCAAAATGCAATAAAACATGATATGCAATGATGATCTATGTGTAACATACCAAATTGAAAATTTGGGATGTTACAAACCTACCCCCCTTAAGATGGATCTCGCCCTCGAGATTCGGGTTGGCTAGAAAACAGGTGGGAGTGGTCTTTCCGTAGATCTTCCTCTCGCTCCCAGGTGGCTTCATCTTCTGTGTGGTGACTCCACTGAACTTTGCAAAACTTGATAACCTTGCTGCGGGTAACTCGGCTGGCATACTCGAGAATCTTAACTGGCTTCTCCTCATAAGTCAAATCACTTTCCAACTGAATCGTCTCCAGTGGCACAGTATCTCTTAGTGGTATCTCAGCCATCTCCGCGTGGCACTTCTTCAACTGCGAAACGTGAAATACATCATGTACTCCAGACAATCCTTCGGGCAATTCCAGCTTGTAGGCAACTTCTCCCATACGTTCCAACACTCTGTATGGTCCGATAAAACGGGGCGCTAACTTTCCCTTAACTCCAAAGCGCTTCACTCCTTGAAGGGGTGATACTCGAAGATACACTCTGTCTCCGACTTCGTGAACGGTCTCCTTTCGTTTAGAATCAGCATAACTCTTCTGCCTGGACTGGGCTACCTTGAGCCTATCGCGAATCAACCTTACTTTCTGTTCAGACTCCTTAATCAAATCTGGTCCAAACAACTGACGGTCTCCAACTTCGTCCCATAACAACGGTGTTCTACACCTCCTTCCGTACAAGGCTTCGAAAGGGGCCATCTTCAAACTGGTTTGATAACTGTTGTTATACGAAAACTCCGCATATGGCAAATTGTCGTCCCAACTAGATCCATAATCTAGTGCACATGCTCTCAACATGTCCTCCAAAATCTGGTTGACTCTTTCGGTCTGTCCATCTGTCTGTGGGTGGAAAGCTGTACTAAATTCCAGCCTGGTTCCCAATGTTTCATGTAACTGCTTCCAAAACTTCGAGGTAAATTGGGTTCCTCTGTCTGATACAATGGTCCTCGGAACTCCATGCAAACATACGATCCTGGTCATGTATATCTTTGCCAACTTAGCACTGGTGTAAGTGGTCTTCACTCGAATGAAATGAGCCACTTTCGTCAAACGACCGACTACAACCCATATCGAGTCATAGCCTGAACGAGTCCTGGGTAATCCTGTGATAAAATCCATGCCTATTTTATCCCACTTCCATTCGGGTATCGGCAATGGTTGCAGCAATCCTGCTGGCTTCTGATGCTCTGCCTTCACTCTCTGACATACATCACAAACTGCTACATACTCCGCAATATCCTTCTTCATTCCGGTCCACCAGAAAGTATTCTTCAAATCCAAATACATCTTGGTATTCCCTGGGTGAATCAAGTATGGTGAATCATGGGCTTCTTGCAAAATCAACTTCCTGATCTCCGGATCATTTGGCACATATACGCGGTCCTCGAACCATAAGGTATCGTGCTCATCCTCACGAAATCCCTTGGCTTTTCCTTTGCTCATCTTCTCCTTTATCTCTTCAATCTCCTTGTCTGTCTTCTGAGCTTCTCTGATCCTTTCCATCAAGGTAGACTGAATCTCCAATGTCGCTAAATAGCCTCTAGGGACTATCTCCAAACATAGCTCGCGAAGGTCCTCGGCTAACTCCTGAGGTAACTCTCTTGTCATGAGGGTGTTGACATGACTCTTGCGGCTCAACGCGTCTGCTACTACGTTAGCCTTTCCAGGGTGATAATGCAATCTCATATCATAATCTTTAATGAGCTCCAACCATCTCCTCTGTCTGAGATTTAACTCCTTCTGCGTGAAAATATACTTCAAACTCTTGTGATCCGTGTACACCTCACAATGGTTTCCGATGAGAAAATGTCTCCACGTCTTCCATGCATGCACCACGGCTGCTAATTCCAAATCGTGCGTAGCATAATTCTTCTCATGGGGTTTAAGTTGTCGTGAAGCATATGACACAACTCTTCCTTCCTGCACAACTCCTGATAAGGAATTCACTTGAGTCCTCTTCGGCATATGCCGGGATACATACTTGATCCTTTTTCCTTCCGGGGTGGTAAGCAAAATCGTCTTGCTGGCACAATCGATGTTTCCTCCATACAACGATAGCCAATCCATTCCCAGAATCACATCCAAACCTTGCGATTCCAAAACAATGAGGTCTGAGGGGAAAACATGCCTACCAATGGCCAGTGGTATCTGAAAACATCCTTGGGTGGCCATATACTCTGCTCCTGGCGAGGTTACTAACATAGGGGTTTTGAGAACTTGGGTGGACATCTTAAACTTATTTACGAATCCCCTTGATATGTATGAATGCGATGCACCAGTATCGAAAAGAACGGTTGCAGTAAATGACTTAACCAAAAACTTACCTATTACTGCATCAGGCTGAGCTTCAACCTCCTCCACGCTCACGTGGTTCACATGTCCTTTGTTGAACGGGTTCGGCTTCTTCCCAGAGCTTCCATTGCCATTTCCATTTTGGGCTTCGGGACAATCGGTAGCATAATGTCCTGTCTTCTGGCACTTGAAACAAGTAATGTGACTTAGATCTCTCTTGGTTGGGGTAGATGGGTTGGTGCGGTTCTGTCTGTTTCCTCCTCCATTCCCATTACCATTCTTGGAGCCATTATGGTTGTGCGAACTACCTCCTCCATGGGTATGCTGAAACTGTCCTCCCGGCTTCGGGGTAAATCGTGGCTTCTGCTGGGTTCCAGAATTGTACTTCCCTTGTCCATACTTCCTCTTACGGTTTTCAATCTGCTGTTGCTTCCCTTCAATCATGAATCTACCAGTTCCTGGTAGTTGTTGAAGGTTGCTACCATCAACTGCATACTCAGTTCATCATTCAGTCCTTCCAAGAATTTCTCTTGCTTGGCAGCGTCTGTAGCAACGTCATCTGGTGCATAACGTGCTAACTTACTGAATTCCTCCACATACTGGCCTACGGTGCGTCCTCCTTGGCGTAGGTTACGAAACTCACGCTTCTTCATAGCCATAGCTCCTGCTGAAACATGAGCTGTACGGAAAGCTTGCTGAAACTGGTCCCATGTGACAGTGTCAATAGGGTGCGTGGCTGTATAATTCTCCCACCATGATGCTGCGGGTCCATCAAGCTGATGTGCGGCAAAACGCACTCTTTCCGCATCTGTGCATCCTGCAGTGGTCAACTCCCTTCCAACTTTGCGGAGCCAATCATCTGCTACAATCGGCTCGGTGCTACTGGAAAACACCGGCGGGTTTAGCCTTAAGAAACGGGCTAAGTGATCAACAGGTGGTGGTGGCGGTGGGTTGTTGTTGTTGCCTTGGTTCTGCACTAACACTTGCATCAGGGCATTCTGTTGCTGAATCAACTGGGTGATCTCTGGCGGGAAAACTAATCCGGTGTCGCGTCTCGGAGGCATCTGATAGGTTTAGAAAAGATGAGAGTTAAGAATAGAATGAGGTCTAGAGAGAAAACACTACCCATATGCTCATGAGACAAATTCAATCAATATCACTCAATCAATTCAAACAAGGCAAAACAATCGATCTAACTAGCGTGACAAAGTGCTTGAACTATACTATTAAATGGGGGAAAACTACTACTGATATGGTGGTCTACTAGAAATTCTGATCCGTTGAAGACTCCATGATGTCTGCTCCAGCTTCATCAATCCAGTCGTCTTCACTTGGTTCCGAGTCGGTGTCGTCGATGATGATGTAGTTATCCGGACAAGTGCATTCGTCGACTTCTGCTTTTGGCACTGGATTTCCCACGAATACTCCAATCTTCTTCTCCAGGTCGTCAATCTTCCCTACTAGTGCGTTGATTTCCTCCAAATAATCTTCGCGTGTAGCCTTGAGTTCTTCTTGGAGCTCCTTGATCTTCGTTAATGCCTTCTTCAGTTCTTCCTTGTCCGTGCCCATCTGGTTCTCCTGGCGACGAATATGTTGGTTCTGCTCCTGGATGAAAGCTGCAATTGATCCATCCTTCTTGGTCTTGATCATCTCCCATTGCGCGTCTCGACGTCCACCAATCTGATAAATTGTATCCTTAAGCTCCTGGTGGTAGACTTCTTCAATGCGTCCCATGGCGATATGTGCGGCCATGCTCTTCCCTAAACTCCAAGTTGGTGCTTCGAAAACCAATCTCATGGGTTCCATAATTGGCACAAACGTCCTTCCTGGAATGATAACTTGAATCTTCCAGCTCTCCTCTTCAGGAAATGTGGCGTTGTAGGTTCCGGTGATGCTTGGTATCCCTATGTTCAAGTACTTGGTGACTTCCTTCAAGTGTCGACCAAACGGCGTGTCTTCATCTGGTTGCATGAACTTGCTCCTTGCATTCGCCATTCCTAAAAGAGTAGAAAGTGGAGAGGGGTCAGAAATGAGAAGAGAGAAGCTTTCTAGGGCTTAAGCTTAGTGGTCGTGTCCTACAGTCAGCGTGTGCTCTGATACCAACTTTGTAGCGACCAGACCTCAAATGGCCTGTGCTGCTGTGCACCAGTGTCATCCCTGGATCAGTAATGCTGACACGCACAGTACAAATGGAGGTTTTATAACAGAGTAGCAATCACACACTTAATACATCGAATATCTCCGAAGAGATTAAGTATGATAAACATGGCTTAAGGCCATCTAATAACGATAACAGCGGAAGACTTGGAAGATAAGTGAGTCCATCACTCCAGCGGCATCACTGAGTATAAGACCACGACCTAAGGCACCTTACTCGTCGTCTGAAAAGTCTGCAACATGAAACGTTGCAGCCCGAAAACGGGTCAGCACATAGAATATGCTGGCAAAGTAACACATAAAGAGCAATGAACAATAATAATGCTATACTATATGCATATATGGCTGGTGGAAAGCTCTATGGTTACAATTTTGCGAAAAGCCAATTTTTCCCTACTGCAAAGGAATAAATTTTATTTAACTATCATGGTGGTTGTGAAACATTGAGAAGGTACCTCCAACTCAATCCCAATTAAGTGTCATCATTAACCCAACAAAATTAATTATAAGTAACATGGTGATGAGATTCAAATGATAATCCAGGTACTAGATACTCAAGTTGTCCATAACCGGGGACAGGGCTAACCATGATTAGTTTGTACACTCTGCAGAGGTTTGTGCACTTTTCCCCACAAGACTCGATCGCCTCCGCTTGATTCTCGCACTACAAGATGTTTGAGAAACGGATGACCGAGACACAGCCTTTCAGAAACAATCACTCTTTACTCTGGAAGGACCGGTACACCTACTTTCCCCTACATCTGCTAGTCCACCTCTTCAAGAGATCTTGTAACCTACTCAACTATGCTAGAGCCCATAATAGCTTGTGGCTGCACACGGAAGTTTCTAGCATGAATAATCTTATGATCCCTTTGAGCCTGGGTGGCGGACCTTATACAAACAGACAACACTGGGTGCTCCAGGTGCCTCAATCCACCCAGATGTGAGTTTTAGTTGCCACCTTAAGTTGAACCATTATTAACAATCTCACATCTGTCGTGAATATCACTCAAACCCAATCCACGTCTACGAGCATAGCATGGCAATAATAAAAGCAACGTAGAAGTAACTCCCAAGGGTTTGATAAGAAAAACAGGTAATAGGTACTACCTCAACTACTTCCCAATACCCACAATTTTAATCAGATCCTAATCATGCAAGTGTTTGAGGAAAACGGATCTAATGCAGTAAAACTGGGTATGAACGGGATATGATCAAAGTGTTACTTGCCTTGCTGATGATCCGCAAAACCTAACGAGTCAAAGTAACAAGCGACACACTCCGGGTACTCTATCGCAAACAAACAAGCATACAATCAGTACTCATCTAATGCACAGGTAAAACTCGAAAGAAAGATCCAACCAGAAAGTTCAACTTAAGAACTCCGGTTTGCAAAAAAAATCAACTCGAAAGAAGCAACGAAAGTCAAACGGCGAAAGAAAGAAACTTCGTTTGCTAATCTGGATCTAGGTCAAATTTTACTGTTGCAAAAACTTGTTTGAGTAGGTTAAACGGAAAGAGAATTTCGAGACAAAACTCTAGGCGCTTGAATCGCCTGATTCCGATAAACGAGCGAGAAGTTAAACAGAATCGAAGATTCGATCAGAAATCGAATATGAGAAAATAACGAGAAAAATCCGACGAAAAAGAAAAACGGACGAACGGTTAAATAACGGACGTTCGTTAACAGAGAAAAACCGACGAACGTGTTCGTTAAAACGAACGGTTCAGTGAACGCTCGCAAAATAATAAAACCGAAAAAAAATGATCTAGGTTTTTTTTTAAAAACGAACGGTTTTTTTTAAAGAAAACCGGCAACGGCGAGGTGCGGCTACCTCGGGGACGGGCTCCGGCGAGGCTCGGGCGGCGGGGCTGCGGGGCTCGGGCGGCTCGGGGCGAGGGGCGGGGCTCCGGCGGCGGCTCCGGCGAGCGGCGGCGGCGGCGCAAGGCGGCGGCGGCGCGGATCCCGTGCGGGCGGCGGCGGGCGAGGCGAGTGCGGCGGCGGCGGCTTGCGGTGAGGGAGAGGGGGCGGGCGGCGGCGGTATAAATAGGGGGGGTGGAGGTGACTTGGGGGAGGGGGTGGCCGGCGGGTGCCGTGCGGGAGCCGGACTCGGCCATGGCGGCGGCGGCGTCTCGTGCGCGAGGAGGAGAGGCGCGAGGTGGGCCGGCGGCCTGGCTGGGCTGTGGCCCGGTCGGGCGCGCGCAGTTTTTTTTAAATAAGTTCGCGGTAAATAATTCGTAGAAAAATAAATAAAAATCAGAAAAATATGAAATAAATTTTCCCCGTCTAGTTAGAAAATCTAGAATAGGGTGAACATTTATTTATATCAAAATAAATATTTTGAAAACATGCAATATTTTTAATGCAATAAAAATTGCAAATAAAATCCAAATAAATTCCAAATAATGATTTTAACATTTGTCCTCCAGTATTTCAATTGTTTTGGAGAAGTCATATTTTCTCCTCTCGTTTATTTTAAAATGAAATATTTTTTCCGGAGGGAAAATAATTAAAACCAAAATCCTCGTCTTATTATTTGATGAAATCAAATATGAAAATTCGAGAAAATCCCCAACTCTCTCCGAGGGTCCTTGAGTTGCTTAGGATTTATCGAGGATTTGTCAAAATGCAATAAAACATGATATGCAATGATGATCTATGTGTAACATACCAAATTGAAAATTTGGGATGTTACAATCTTCAAGCAGGTCGTCAATGACCGACAACTTTGATTGGGCCAACCTTTTTAACCTAAATGGGCCACTGTTGGGATAGACCACGTGTCACTTTTTCATAGGCCCGTGTCGTCCATTGGATGAATGACATCTGCCGCGACGGCGAGCTAACACGTGGTTCCTCTGGCCAATGACAATTTTACACACCCCATTGGTTCGGGCTATTAGCGGGTTATCAGATCGAAACCAGAACCTGATAGCTTAATAGCGACCTGTTATGGTGGATGCCACGTGTCGGTTACCCTTGACAAAAGCACTTCCATGATGTGCCATTTATCGTCACATAAGTGGACTCTTCCGTGATGATAATTTGAGTATTATCATGGAACACTTCTACAATAGCACATGTACGACTATCTTGATTCTGTTATAAAATCGTCACGGATGTACATGCATGATAGAAAACCTGACTTAGTATAACAAATGTGTGTCATCACATAAGTGATTTTTTTGTGGTGAATGCTATTTATACGTCTCCGACATATCTATAATCTTAGATTTTTTTCATGCCATTATCTTACTACTTACACATATTTTTGGCAACAATTTATATTATTTCTATTTGGACTAACCTATTAGCCCAGTGCCGAAGGCCAGTTCCATATAATTTCGAGGTTTTTGGCTGGAAAATTCACACACACAGAATGACCTAAAAATGTATGTGGATTTTTGTGTGGAATGTATATGTTTCTTTGGTGCAAGAATCAAAGAAAGAGGGGGCCCATGGGCTCCACAAGGCAGAGGGGCGCCCCCCTAGGACGCACCGGGGTGCCTTGTGGCCGCCCCATAGGTCCGTTGGAGCTCTCCTTCAGGCGCAAGGAACCTAATATCGGGAAAAGAATCATGTTAAGAGTTCAGCCCGAATGAAGATACTGATCTCCGACTATAAAAGAAATAGTGCTTGGATGTAGAAACAATGCCGAAAATAGAGAAGAAGCATGAGAGAGAGAGAGAGAGAGAGAGAGATCCAATCTCGTAGGGGATTCCCCCTCGAGGGCCATGGACGCCAAGGACCAGAGGGGAAACCCTTCTCCCATCTAGGGGGAAGGCCATGCAAGAAGAAGGAGGGGGATCTCTCCCCCTCTCTCCTGTTGGCGCCAGAGCGCTGCCGAGGGAATCATCGTGACGGCGATCTACACCAACTACTTCACCGCTGTCAACACCAACTTTCTACCCCTCTATATAGCAGTGTAACCTCTCTCACCCTGTTGTAATCTCTGCTCGAACATGGTGCTCTATGCTATATATTATCAGCCAATGATGTGTTGCACCTCTATGATCTTTGAGTAGATTCATCTTCTCCTATGGATTTATTGGTGATCATGATTAATTTGAGTTGCATGTTTTATTTTGTTTATGTCCTATGGTGCCCTCCTATCATGCAAGCGTGTGGGATTCCCTCTATAGGGTGTTGTAGTATGCTCATGATTCGCTTATAGTGGGTTGACAGGAGCGATAAAAACTTAAACTTGAGTACGTGGGTCATTCACTCGTGCGTGTCGGTCCTAAACAAAAGGTTTTAACCCCTTTTCGCGACGGCATTTGGAATCGTCGCCAAGTGAGTGTGGGCGATAGGGGGGTCCTTCCCACATGACCCAGAAACCATCGAGGATAGGGCCCCTACAGTACTCCTACTCGTTTCCGCTTGCATTGCCATCGAAGTCGGTATTCTGTGGTGCTACGTTTACGATGCGCGGCCCATCACAAACGGTTCACTATTATAGAACGTGTATGATGCGCGGCCCATCACAAACGGTTCACCATTAAGAAGATTAGCTAATCGTCGTACAAGTGACAGATAGGATTACGAAACGTCGGACCGTCGTAACATCGTCGTACATGACAACTATCGCACACGCTATTCTGTGGTGCAACGTTTAGGATGCATACTTCATCAGAAACAGTTCATGGCTACGAATCGTGTACGATAAGGCAACTAACACAAACGTTTAGTTTGCCAACACCGTTTGTGATATTGTCTGACATCGCACACGCTTTGCAAACGGCAACTGTGTGCATGCTTGCACACGTTTCCTCTCTGTGAACTGTCTCTGATTATGGTGCATATCGCAAACGTTTGTGTTTTACCAACGTGTGTGCCGTAACAACCTGGAGAGCGTAATTTCACCGTAATTTAATTGCTGCTTCTCCAAATTGTACCGGATTTGGATTTGAATTTGAATGTATGCTACAGCTTTATTCATATCCGTCAGGTTCAAGCAACCAATGCATTATTCGATTCATAGGTACATATGTTCAAGAATTACATAAGAACCAAATAAAGAATGATGAACCACAGTTGTATACTTGTACTATTAAAGACGGTAAAGAAAGAGGCGAAATATATTCTGGTTGCTGAACAAGGTGAAGCGGAATGCCCATATTGTGCCCTCCTCCATGCAGAAGGCACGCACGACTCTAGTCCAACCCCTTGTGATGGCCGCCCGCCCATCCTTCACGGTCTTCATGAAAACATCTAGATAATCATCGTGTTCTGGTAGAAATACTTTAACCTTTGCATGCCCACCAATCATGTAGTTTGAGAGGTAATCTTGAGTAAACTTCTTTGGCAACCACTACAAAGGAAAAAGATTCAGACATTGTCATCTAACACAACTCATTATGGGCAGTAAAAAGAAGGCTGCAGAGTTCTTACTTACCATCCTGCAGTTCGCTGTTGTCTTGGATAAAGTGTAAACAAATAGTTTAATTGCCATCTTTGGACCCATTTTACTAACAATCTTTATCAGCTTCCTCACTTGATGCTGGTTCATCAATATCTCATTGCCCCATACGCAGAAAGGGTCGAAACGCGGATCTTTACCAATGACATATGTACCTAAAAGCACCAAGTTAATATTAGAAGCTAAACAACAATTGCACAATGATGTAGTACAACACTCTTTTATAATATGTCTATATACATCCGTATGTGGTAGTCCATTTGAAATCTCTAAAAAGACAAATATTTAGGAACGGAGGGAGTTTCTTATAACATCCAATATACTCACATATTAGATGAATTAACATTTTATATTATGGGATGGAAGGAGTTTAGTTCATTCTTACAAATTATCTGCTGTTGTATCCACGGGTTACACTTAGTTTGAGCTAGTTTGGGCTCAAATAGCCCTAAAGTATATCTAAACATGAGGGCTAGTTTGAGCTAGTCGCATCTATAACCCACCCAAAAAACTAGTATCCAACCCAAGAGGTGCTAATTGGAGCTAGTTCTCCTAGTGCATTTATTGTCAATCTAACCCTGCCATCCGAACAACTCTTTGGATGGAGTTAGTTTAGGGTTAGTAATGAGCTAGAAACTAACTCTAACCTCTAGCTAAGTTGAGTATCCAAACAGGGTGTGTTGTTGCTGTTGCTGCTGCTGCTCTTCTACGTATATCTAGGCATCATTAGAACATTAATGTAACACTCTTCCTTGTTGCTATGTAGCCTAGGATTGCATATTTAGACATTAAGTACAATGCATGTTGCTATGTAGCCTCAGATATATTACATATGGCCCTAGTTAACCTAAGGAAAAATGGGTTGCAGATATATTCAGTTAAAAGTCTGATTCACCGATTAGTCCCTTATCAGCCGCCGGCCTATATGGTACCAGCTACCGATATCCTGAACAGTGAGCAGATATAAGCCATGGGATGAAACTAACCTCAATGGAAAACAACAGTCGTTCCCAAAATTGTCCTGTGTAGGTACATCAAGAAGCATGTTAAGCACAACAGGCTAAACATCAACCAAAATTACACATGGCAGACAAAATAATCTCCAAAAGATAGCTTCAGTGTGTAGGTTTAAGCACGCTAGTAAAGCAAAACAAGTGGAAAGGTGTGCTAACTGCAACGAGCCTAACATTTAACAACAAGCAAACATGGTCATTCAAACTGGTATTGTGCCGGTCTAAGTACACTGGTTATGGTTAAATAAAAATGGAAAGGCGTGTTAACTACAAGATGCAACAACCAAATGTAGTCATTCATAGTGGTATTGTTGAAACTGGTACTGATGAAATTGAACTGCACAGTTCATACTTGCACATAGAACATCACGTTGTGAATAACTGGAATAAACAAGGCATATTACGAACAACCAAAGATAGCATTTGAAACTGAACATATGCTAACTACAAACAACCGAACAATTAAAAAACTTTAAAAGAGGCATATGCTAGCTATAACAGGCTTAACAACAAGCAAATATATGCATTCCTATCGGTATGTTTAAAACTGGATTGATGAAATGTACTGCACATTAAATAATTGCACATATAGAGCATCACATTGTGAAGAACTGAAATAAACAAGGCATACTGCAAACAACCAGATATAGCAATTAAAACTGGACATATTCTCACTACACTACAAAAGGGACTCAACAAAACAAATCATGGGTTTTCCCCTGTGAAGAGGCACGGCAAAACAAATCATGGGTTTCCTCACTTGTCACGGAAGGGCTCATTCCCGTGGGAAGAGCACGGACCCTAGATGCGCTCCATGTTGTCGCAGATGGGCTCCTTCCCCTTGGAAGAGCACGGCTGTAGGGTGCCCACCCTGATGTCGCAGACGGGCGCTTTCCCCTTGGAAGAGCAGATGGGCTCTTTCCCCTTGGAAGAGCCAGAGAGGGTGCCCTCCTCGTGGTCGCCGTCGATGAGGTCTGACTTGGAAGCTGTGGATCCCAAGCTAGCATCGCAGAACGTGTCCTTCAGAAATGACAAAAGGGGCTCGATGGCGATGTAGAATGGCAAATTGTTGACAGCGAGCCAGAGGAGATCAGCGGCGGGGCCATGGATGAGATCGACGGCGGTTGAACCCGAGGGGTTGGGGGTGGGCCACTTAACCTGTGACATAGCCCGCCTCAGGGCGTCGCTGTCGATGACCTCGATGTCGTAGCCGGCGGACGAGACATGCCCGCATACTCTAGCCCGCTACTTGAGTGCCTGTCGCCAGTAATGGTCGTCAGCTTCCTCGGCGACGTCGGGCGAAGAGACCGCTATACACCTCTATTGGGCCAGTCGCTCCTCGAGCTCCACGGGAAGCGTAGCCGGGCTTAGGTTGCGACGCTCTGGAGTGGGGGATGGGGATCTGTGGGAAAGGGGGCGTTTGGCAGGCGTCATCTAAGAAACTCAGGGCAACCTGGGTATGGAGATCGGTGGGTAAGCTGCACGGGCAAACCGACAGATGTTGACAATGGAGGCCTTGTGGCGGTGGCGGCGGCGGCGGTGGCGAGGACTTTGCTAGTGTTTCGAGCGAGGGAGGGTGTGTGTGTGCGCGCATGCCCGAGGAGGTTTTGGTGTGTGTGTGTAGCGATCCGACCTCAAACGGTCAAATCTCTATGCATAAGTGTCATCCCTGGATCGGTAATGCTGACACACACAGTACTTCGAAGGATTTATAACAGAGTAGCAATCACACACTTATTACATCGATAGTCTCAAGAGATAACTTAATACAATAATATGGCTTAAGGCCATCTAATTATGATAACAGCGGAAGGCTTGGAAGATAAAGTGAGTCCATCAACTCCAACGGCATAGCTGAGTGCACAACAACGACCTAGCGCATCTTACTCTTCGTCTGAAAAGTATGCAACATGATATGTCGCAGCCCGAAACAGGTCAGCACATGGAATATGCTGGCAATATAACACAATAGAGCAATGAACAAGTAAATGCTATCACTACATGCATATATGGCTGGTGGAGGCTCTATGGTTATAATGTTTTTACGAAAAGCCATTTTTTCTCTACAACAAAGGAATATATTTTTTTAACTATCATGGTAGTTGATAAACAATGAGAATGGTAACCCCATCTCAATCCCAATTAAACAGTAATTATTAACCCAACAAATTAATTTAGAGTGATGAGATCAACATGATAATCCAATAACCAGATACTCAAGATGTCCATAACCGGGGACATGGCTAACCATGATTAGTTTGTACACTCTGCAGAGGTTTGCGCATTTTTTCCCACAAGACCCGATCTCCTCCGTTGGATTTCTCGCACTACATGGTGTTTGAGAAACGGATGACCGAGACACAGTCTTTCAGAAGCATTAACTCTTTACTCTGGGTGGACAGTTACACCTACTTTCTCCAACATCTGCTAGCCCACCACTGAAAGAGGTCATGCAACATACTCAACTATGCTAGAGCCCATAATAGCTTGTGGCTGCACACAGAAGTTTCTAGCATGAATAATCTTATGATCCCTTTGAGCCTCGGTGGCGAACCAAAGGACAACACTGGTATATCCCCAGGTGCCCGCAACCAATCCACCAGATGTGTATTTAAGTAGCCACCTTAAGTTAACCATTAATTAACAATCTCACATCTGTCATGGATCACTCAAACCAAACCACGTCTACGAGCATAGCATGGCAACCTAAGCATAACGTAGAAGTAACTCCCAAGGGTTTGATAATAAAAGGGCAATAGGTTCTACCTCATCATTTACTTCCCAAACCCACATGTTAAGAGATCCTACTCATGCAATATTTGAGGATTGTAACTAATGCATAAAAACTGGGTAACAAAGAGGTATGATTAATGTGTTACTTGCCTTGCTGACGATCTGCAAACCCTAGAGACTCGTACTAGCACGCTTCGCACTCCGGGAATTCTATCGCTAACAAACAATGGCATACATAAGCACTCAAGCATAGATGCATGGGTAAAACTCAAATAAGAAAATCCAATCTGAAAATTCAACTAAAGAGCTTCGATTTGCAAAAAGAATCAATCGAATCGGAGCTACGCAACTGAAACTACGATAAAAAAAACTTCGAACTCAAATCTGCTTGGAACCAAATTTTAAGTTGTCAAAATGATGTTCAAGTTGTTTAACCGGAAAGAGGGGTTCGAGGCGAAGATTTTGGCATTGGCAAAATATGCTTGGAACTCAAATCTACGGCGCGAACGTTCACTAACAGAGGCAAATGAACGAATTTGTTCGTTAAAACGAACTAACGAACGAATGTTCGTAAAATAAACTAAACCGAGAAAACCAATCTAACAAAAACCGAACTAGGGTTTTAAAAAAAATTGAATGGTTTATACCTAAAACCGGCGGCGACGAAGTCTATGGCGAAGGCGGGATTCCGGCGGCGGCGGCATCTCCGGCGCGGGTCAGCGGGCGGCGGCGTGATCCGGCGAGCGGGGCGGCGTGGGCGACGGCGGCGCGGGCACGGGGCTACGGGGTGGGGCGACGGCGGCAGCGGGAGGCGCAGCGGCAGCAGTAGCGGCACGGGGCGGCGGCTACGCGGCGGCGGCGACAGATGCGGCGACAGCGGCTTGGGACAAGGAGGAGAGGGCTCGGGCGACGGCGTTTATAAATGGGAGGGGCGCGCGGTGGCTTGGGGCAGGGGCGCGCGGCGCGGCTCGGAGCCGGCGTCTGGCCGGTGTCCGACGCGGGCACGGCGGCGGAGGCGGTGCGGCGGCTGGGCCGAGGCCTGGCGCGAGCTGGGCCGGCCCAGTTCGGCCGCGAATTTTTTTATAAAATATATTCCGCCGAAAGGAAAAATCCTAAATAATATAAAAAATTCTAAAAATGCCAAAAACAATTTTCACCGTCTAAATAAAATATTTAGAACAAAGTGAACATTTTTCTGGCCTAAAAATACAATTTTGAAAAATGCATGTTTTTTCTAATTCAAATAAAATAGCAATAAAAATCCAAATAAAACTATTTATTTGATTTTAATATTTTTCCTCCAATATTTCTTTTTATGTTGGAGAAGTCATTTTATCTCCTCTCTTTTATTTTTACTATTGAAAATATTTTGGAGAGAAAAACAATTAAAACCAAAATGATCCTCTTTTCAAATTTGAGAAAAATTCAAATATGAAAATAAACGGAATCCCCAACTCTCTCCGTGGGTCCTTGAGTTGCTTAGAATTTCTAGGATCAAAACCAAAATGCAAATAAAATATGATTTGCATACGGTGACCTATGTATAACATTCCAAATTGGAAATTTGGGATGTTACAGTGTCTGTGTGTGTGTGGAGGGGGGGCGCGGGGTGTTTGAGAAAATGACGCGGGTACTGAAAATTTTTCTACGCGGGAGTGAAATGTCGGGCTATTGAAATTTTTGATCATAGTGGATCGCACACGATCCGGAGATAACAACCATGTGTTTTGAAACAGAAAAACCCTCGAGGCAGGCAGATATTTTCTAGGGATGCAGGCGGGGTTGGGAACAAGAAACATCGCACACGGTCCGGAGATAACAACCGTGTGTTATGAAACAGAAAAACCCTCGAAGCGGGCAGATATTTTTGAGAGGGGGAGCCTCGTGGAGCCCAATGTACTGTGCGGATGTGTGCGTGACAGGTGCACCGGCGTCGCACATGGTTAGTTTGAGTGAACCGTGTCTGTTGCGTCATCCGACTTGTCTAATGTTCATAAATTTGGCGAAAAATGACACGGGAGAGGGTCAGAACACGAAAACACTTGCATGTGGACCAAATTTATGTATCAAAAGGGTGGTTTGATTTTCAAATACCAACTACAACTTCGATGTGGCACCTCTCTTGCAAAGCGCACGGTATTGCTTGCCCCCATCCCCCTCGTGTCGGCACGAAGGGAATCCTAAGCTTTGAATGTGTAGCGACCCGACCACAAATGGTCAAGTCTCTGTGCTTAAGTGTTATCCCTGGATCGGTATTGCTGACACACACAGTACTCAAGGATTTATAACAGAGTTCAATCACACACTTATTACATCGAATGTCTCAAAAGAGAACTTATTACAATAATATGACTGAAGGCCATCTAAACACGATAACATCGGAAGCTTTGAAGGTAGTAGAGTCCATCCAACTCCACGGCAAAACTTAGCGCATGACAACGACCTAGCGCACCTTACTCTTCGTCTGAAAACTCTGCAACATAATACATTGCAGCCTGTGTAGGTCAGCACATGGAATATCCTGGCAAGATAACACTATAGAGCAATGAACAAATAATAGCTATCACTATATGCATATATGGCTAGTGGAGGATCTATGGTTATCATTTGCATAAAGCTAGTTTTTCCCTACAACAAAGGAATATATTTTATTTAACTACCAAGTTTGTTGAAAACATTAAGAATGGTAACCCCATCTCAATCCCAATTAAAAGTTAACAACCCAACAAAATTAATTAAGTAGAGTGTTGAGATCAACATAATAATTCAAGCACCAGATACTCAAGATGTCCATAACCGGGGACACCGCTAACCATGATTAGTTTGTACACTCTGCAGAGGTTTGCACACTTTTCCCCACAAGACACGATCTCCTCCGTTAAATTTCTCGTACTGCATGATGTTTGAGAAACGGATGACTGAGACACAGTCTTTCAGAAGCATTAACTCTTTCGACGGGTAGACCGTACCACCTACATCCCCTACATCTGCTAGTCTACCACTGAAAGTGGTCACACAACATACTCAACTATGCTAGAGGCCATAATGTCTTGTGGCTGCACACGGAAGTTTCGAGCATGAATAATCTTATGATCCCTTTGAGCCTGGGTGGCAAACCATAGGAAAATCACACGGATACCCCGGGATCTCCTTTGGACAACACTGGATTACCCTAGGTGCCCACAAACCAATCCACCCAGATGTGTATTAAGTAGCCACCTTAAGTTAAACCTTAGTTAACAATAACTCTCACATCTATCATGAATTCTCTCAAACCAAACCACGTCTACGAGCATAGCATAGCAGTATAAGCATAACATAGTAACACCCAGGGTTTACATGCAAGACAGTAGGTTCTACCTCATCAACTACTTCCCAGTACCCATATGTTATCAAGCCCTAACCATGCTGCGTTTGAGGATTGAAACTAATGCATAAAAATTGGGTAATAAGGGATATGATCAAAGTGTTACTTGCCTTGCTGACAATCTGAAAACCCTAGAGATTTGTAGTAGCAAGCCTCGCACTCCGGAAACTCTATCGTGAACAAACAATAGCATACATAAGCACTCAAGCATAATATGCAAAGGTAAAACTCAAAAGAAAAGATCTGAACAGAAAGCTCAAGAGAAGAGCTTTGATTTGCAAAAAGAATCAATCAAATCGGAGTTACGAAACTCAAACTATGATCAAAAGAAGTTCAAATCAAATCTGCTTGAAACCAAATTTTAATTTGTCCAAACCATGTTCAAGTTGATTATCTGGAAAGAGGGAAACAATATGAAGATTTTTGCGTTGGTTTCACTGGATCTGGACAAGCGAGCAAAAAGTAGCGAGGGTTTGAAGATCAGGGACTAATCTGTGATAAAAGTATTCGCGGATAGGTCCCTGGCCGAAAAATAAACAGAAAAGGAAAAATCTTTCGGACGAACGTCCGCTAATAGAACTAAACGAACGAATCCGTTCGTTAACACAAACTAACTGATGAACGTTCGCTAATTAACCTAATAAATAAATAAATAAACGGTCTAACCTAAACTGAAAAAAGAAAGATAACCGAAGAAAACCGAACGGTTTTTACCGGTCAACCATAGAAAACCAGCGGCGAGGTCAACGGCGAGATGCGGCGCGGCTCTGGCTGCTTCGGCGGTGAGCGGCGGCAGCAGCGGGCGGCGGCGGCGTGGTCGAGGCGCGGTGCTACGGCAGCAGCAACAGCGGCGGGCGGCGGCGGCGGGGTTGGCGGCGTCGGGTGGTGAGGAGGAGAGAGGGGCTGGACGGCGGTATTTGGGGGTGGCCGGCTTGGGGAGGGGGTCGCGGCCGACGGCGGAGTCCGGCTCGGACCCCTCCTGGAGTTCGGCGGCGGCACGGGGAAGGAGGCGGTGGCGCGGCTGGGCCAAGGCCCGGCTCGGCTGGGCCGGCCCATGAGATTTTTTTTGAATAAATCCGCCACGAAAGAAAAATCCTAATAAAATATATAAAAAACTCGAAAAAATACCAGAAACAACTTTCACCGTCCAAACCTAATATTTAGGACAAGATGAACATTTTTCTGGCCTAAAATGCAATTTTCAAAAATGCAAGTTTTTCTCTAACTCATATAAAATAGCAAATAAAATAATAATTTGATTTTAAAATTTCTTCTCCAATATTTCTCTTTTGTTGTAGAAGTCATATTATCTTCTCTCATTTATTTTTTTATTGAAAATAATTGGAGGGAAAATATTAAAATCAAATTGATCCTTTCTTCAAATTTGAAGTAAATTCAAATATGAAAAATTTGTGAAACCTCCAACTCTCTCCTTGGGTCCTTGAGTTGCTTAAGATTTCTAGGATCACAACCAAATGCAAATAAAAATATGTTATGCATATGATGACCTATGTATAACTTCAAAATTGAAAATTGGGATGTTACAAACCTACCCCCCTTAAGATGAATCTCGCTCTCGAGATTCGGGTTGGCTAGAAAATAGGTGTGGGTGGTCTTTCCATAGGTCTTCCTCTCATTCCCAGGTGGCTTCCTCCTCGGTATGGTGGCTCCACTGAACTTTGCAAACTTGATAACCTTGCTGCGTGTAACTCGGCTGGCAAACTCGAGAATCTTGGCTGGTTTCTCCTCGTAAGCTAGATCACTCTCCAACTGAATTGCTTCCAGGGGCACTGTATCTCTCAGAGGAATATAGGCCATCTCTGGCTGGCACTTCTTCAACTGGGAAACGTGAAACACATCATGAACTCCTAACAATCCTTCGGGTAACTCCAACTTGTAGGCCACTTCTCCCATACGTTCCAAAACTCAATATGGTCCTGCAAATCTTGGGGCTAACTTTCCTTTAACTCCAAATCGTTTAACTCCTCGCAGTGGGGATACGCGAAGATATGCTCTGTCTCCGATTTCATAGACTACCTCCTTGGGTTTCGTATCGGCATAGCTCTTCTTCCTGGACTGATCTACCTTCAGTCTATCACGAATCAACCTAACCTTTTCTTCAAACTCTTTGATTAAATCCGGTCCAAACAACTGACGGTCTCCAACTTCATCCGACATCAATGGTGTCCTGCACCCTCTTCCATACAAAGCTTTGAAAGGGGTCATCTTCAAACTATCCTGATAACTGTTGTTGTATGAGAACTTTGCGTAAGGCAAATTATCATCCCAACTAGATCCATAATCTAGCGCACAAGCTCTCAACATGTCCTCCAGAATCTGGTTGACTCTCTCGGTCTATCCATCTGTCTACGGATGAAAGGCTGTACTGAACTCTAGCCTAGTACCCAAAGTCTAGTGCAATTGATTCCAAAACTTTGAGGTAAACTGTGTTCCTCTATCTAATACGATGGTCCTCAGAACTCCATGCAGACATACGATCCTGGTCATATATATCTTGGCCAACTTCGCGCTCGTATAAGTGGCTTTCACGGGGATAAAGTGAGCCACTTTGGTCAAGCGATCTACTACTACCCAGATGGAATCATATCCCGATCCTGTCCTGGGTAATCCGGTGATAAAGTCCATACCAAGTTTATCCCACTTCCATTCAGGTATCGGCATAGGCTGAAGTAATCCTGCTGGCTTCTGGTGTTCTGCCTTCACTCTCTGACATACATCACATACTGCTACATACTCGGCAATATTCTTCTTCATACATGTCCACCAGAAACGTTCCTTCAAATCCAAATACATCTTGGTGTTTCCGAGGTGAATCGAGTATGGCGAGTCATGAGCTTCCTGAAGTATTAACGTCCTGATCTCCGCATCATTGGGCACATAAATACGATCCTCAAACCATAAAGTTTCGTGCTCATCCTCACGAAAACCCTTGGCTTTTCCTTTGCTATCTTCTCCTTTATCTCAGTAATTTCCTTATCATCCTTCCGAGCTTCTCGATTTTTTCCAATAATGTGGGCTGAACCTCCATTGCTGCAACAAAACCTCTTGGAACTATCTCCAAATGAAGTTCCTTGAGATCGTCGACTAATTCCTGCGGTAATCCTCCGCTTACGAGGGTATTGACATAACTCTTGCGCCTCAAAGCGTCTACTACGACGTTGGCCTTTCCTGGATGATAATGTAGCTTCATATCATAATCGTTTATTAGTTCCAACCATCTCCCTCTGCCTGAGATTCAACTCCTTATGTGTGAAAATATACTTCAAACTCTTGTGATCTGTGTACATATCACAACGGTTTCCAATAATAAAATGTCTCCAGGTCTTGAGCGCATGCACTACGGCTGCTAACTCTAAATCATGTGTGGCATAATTCAATTCATGCGGTCGAAGCTGCCGTGAGGCATATGAAACAACTCTTCCGTCTTGCATAAGTACACCTCCAAGTCATAAGCGAGAAGCGTCGCAATACACTTGAAAGTCCTTGCGTATATCCGGAAGAATCAGCACTGGGGCTGTAACCAAATGTTTCTTCAACTCCTGAAAACTTTCCTCACATTCCTTGCTCCATTTGAACTTGGTGTCCTTCTTCAACAACTCTGTCATGGGTTTCACAATCTTGGAAAAATTCTCAATGAATCTCCTATAATATCCTGCGAGTCCAAGAAAATTGCGGATCTCTCCAACTGAGGTGGGTGCCAACCACTTAGTGACAGACTGAACCTTGGTAGGGCCTACTGCTATACCTTCTCCTGATATAACATGTCCAGGAAATCCAACTTCCTTCAACCAAAACTCGCATTTGCTGAACTTGGCATATAGGTGGTGTTCCCTTAGCTTCTCGAGAACCAGTCGCAAATGTTCCTTGTGTTCCTCTTCATTCTTTGAGTATACCAATATATCATCAATGAACACCACAACAAACTGTCGGTGTACAAAAGTAGGGGCTCTCCTTTTGACTCCTTTACTTGTGCACGGGCAGTCAAAGCCACGCGACGCGGCCACACTTAGCAGGGCAGAGGAGGGAAGCCAGAGAGAAGCCAAAGCACAAGATAATCAAGGCAACGCCAAGACCAGGAACACAGGAGAGCAAGAGGGCGAGGTAGGCTCCCTCGGCAAGATCCTTGCCGAGGCAGGCTCCGCAGCCCCGGCAAGAGCCTTGCCAGGGCAGCCTGCCCGGTGCCAGCGGAGCAAGCCACCCTTGAGCCCACGGGTTCCAACCCCACCAACTACATTGGAACCAAGGCTCGGGAGGCGCCTCTGTGGTGGCATGCAGATTTTCGTCAAGATCATAAACATGTGAGTTCAGATGAGGACCAGGAGACGACGACCCTCGGCGGGATCCTGGCCGAGGAGATCCACAAGACCCCCGGCAAGCGCCTTGCCGGGGACGACTGCAACGCCACGGCAAGACCCTTGCCGGGCCCCTGGCAAGCCCTTGCCGAAGGCGTCAGCAGGGCCACTGCCAGGCCCGCGCCAACCAAGACTCCACCGCCGTCCCAAGCAGCTGCTAGCTCAACCAGCTGGGCAGGCACCTTCGTGGCGATGGGCGGCCTCTACACCGACTCAGCAAGCACCTGCGTGGTGGCATGCAAGCCTTCGTGAAGGCTCCACCACCGCGCCAGCTCAGCAGCCAGCCAATGTGGCGCCACGACGCCTCGTCAGCTCGGATGCGTGTCAAGGCCAGGAGAGGCAGCGACAGCTGGGACGTGCTTCTTTGCCGTCCCCGATAAAGCAAGGGGGACACGTCGGCAGCGCATTAAATGCGTTTGTCCGACGGTCCCAGAGGATAGGCTTGTCAACTGTAGACCTTTCCACCTCATGTGTGCCACTGTGGCAACCCCTTTTGCCTATAAAAGGAGGCCCGAGGCGACCAGGGGAGGTATTCGGCTCTTTTGGGCAAGTTGCACCGCGTAGCTAGCTCAAGAACACAAGAACACTCAATACATCCACCAAAGTAGGACTAGGGTATTACGCATCTTCGTGGCCTGAACCTGGGTAAACGACCCGTGTGCTTCCTGTCAGACCTGCTCTTTGCACAACCTCGCGCCAGTCGACCGTAGAAGGGATCCCAGTGACCCCATAGGTGTCGTTCCCACCGACATCTTTGGTGCGCCAGGTAGGGGGTGCACAGTTGTGAGAATCTGGTTTAGCAGTTAGCCTAGCAGGTCTTCATCGCCATGGCTCCCAAGAAGAAGACGATCACGGCGATCGGCTCGTCGGGAGCCGAACAACCCGTGCCAGTGCGGGCGAGCAGCGGGCCGGTCGCGGACAGAACCCGAGCCGCGGCCCGCGAGCACCAGCATCGCTCTGGCAGTCAGAGCCTGGCGAGCGGCGTCGTTCGTGCGCCAGGCGACGGGCCGCACACTGCCAAATCCAAAGACGGGGCTGGGGCCCCCGCAGGCGGTGCGGGGCCCTCCAGGGGTGTCGCTGTGCCACCCATGGGCGGCGCAGCAACCTCCAAGACGCCTACGCTGGCGCCCACAGCGCGCTCTTCCCAGGGTGTGCGCAATGAGCAGCGTCACCACGTCGGTGACCCTGGACACCGCCGTGGGAAGAGCCTTGTGCATCATCTGCGGGACGAAGGAGGCCAGCATGCCCGCCGAAGTGCTGGCGAAAATGGCACGCAGCCGCTGGGCCGTGATAGAGCTCCTTCTAATGTGGTTAGAAGTCGAAGCACGCCACTGTCCACGCAGCTTTCGCCACCACCCACGCCAACAGAAGCTTTGGCGCGCGTGCAGCTACTCCTCGACTTCCCTCCTGCCGCGGAGAAGCTCGACGAATGGAGAGCCACCATCCGGAGCCTCGTCTCCGTCGCCAACAAAGATGATTCGCGACCGGCGGGGCCCTCGGGCCGGCTCTCCGTCGAGCCCCCACATGCCAGCGGTGGGAGGACCGGGGGAGCTGCAGCCACAGTGCACTCTCCTCCCCCGCGCCAGTTGCGGCCGGTGCCGGTCCGTCGTGACGACGCTTGTGATAACATTTCCATAGCGTCGTCCGACCCACGGACCCACCGCGACCAGCGCCAAGTTCTTCGAGAATGAGCCCATGAAGACGCTCGAACCACCATCGAGCGTCGGCGCGATACACGCCGCCAGTCAGATAAGCGGGCAGGACCCGCTATGGACCACCCAGCACCGGGGGGCTCTGGCGGCCTACCTTACGAGGTGGGTTGGCCAGCCTTTACCAGTGAGTTGCGGCAGTTCCAGTGGCCGTCCCACCGAACGTTCAAGCCCGATGTCGGCGAGAAGTACAACGAAAAGACCCATCCGTCAGAGTTCCTCAGCATCTACACCATCGCGATGCAAGCTGCTGGGGCTCGCGACGACAAGGTGCTTGCCAATTACTTCCCGTTGGCACTGAAGCCCAACGTCATGTCTTGGTTGATGCACTTGTCGGCGGATTCCATTTCTTCTTGGTCGGATCTGTGCCATGAGTTCGTTGGTGCCTTCACTGGAGGCCACCAAGCTCATGGTCAGGCCAGTGATTTGCATATCATTCCCCAGAAGGAAGGGGAAACCCTGCGCAAGTACATACAGAGGTTTAGCCGGGTGCAGTACAACATCCCTGATGTTCATCCCGCCGCTGTGATTAGCGTGTTCCATTAGAACGTGCGCAATCGCAAGATGCATGAAGAGCTGGCGATGAACAAAGTTAAGGATGTGGCCAAACTTTATGTTCTGGCCGATGGGTGCGCCCGGGCTGAAGAGGGAAGGAAGTACCCCGGCGTGGAAACCGACTCTACTGATGAAGACACCGCCGCCGCGACGAAGAAGGGCCGGCGTCACAACAGGAAACGCAAGGGCAAGGCCGTGCTTGCCGTCGAGGGATCCGACGACATCGGCGCTGCCAAGAAGGCCAAGGCAGACGACCCCGGCAAGGAGATTGCGGGTGCGCCGCCTGCCGGGCCTTGACAGCTGCCGACAAGCCAGGAGGCTCCGACAAGCAGTATTGCAAGATCCACCGCACCAAGGGCCACAACCTCCAGAACTGCCGACAGGTCGAGCTGCTTGCTGAAAAGCAAAAGGCCGAGTATGAGAGGCGGGACAAGGAGAAGGGTTAGGATGGTGCCGAAGGATCCGACAAGAAGCGTGGCGGCCAAGGAGGCCGCCGTGGCAAGGACAACCAGCAAGAGAGGCCCGCTCGGTGCCATGACAAGAAGTAGGAAGACGATGATCATGACAAGTACGACGAGTCCGGCGAGCAAGAGTTTCAGAAGGCTACGGAGGCCATGTGCGTCGATGGTGGCGCCTCGCTTCACACTTCTCACCACCAGCTCAAGCAGTGGGCGCATGAGATCACAGCAGCGGAGCCATCGTTAGACGCCCAGAAGCTGCTGAAGTGGTCCAGCACGCCCATCATCTTTGACGCCGAGGACCACCCTGATTGCACCACTGCGGTCGGGTGTTTGCCATTGTTGGTCTCACCAACGATACGCAACCTCAAGGTGAACAAGATGCTGGTTGACGGCAGGGCCGGTCTGAACTTAATCTCGCCCGTTGTGATCAAGAGGCTGCAAATTCCCGACGGAGACCTCGAGGAGACGGGCACGTTTCAAGGGGTCAACCCGGGAAGTAGCTAGCCAAAAGGGAAGGTCACGTTGCCTGTGATGTTTGGAGGCGAGCTGAACTACAAGACGGAGAGGATTGTCTTCGATGTAGCCGAGATCCCCTTGCCCTACAATGGGATCCTCGACCGCCCGGCACTAGCCAAGTTCATGGCAGCGTCGCATTACGCCTACAACACGCTGAAGATGCCTGGGCCGATGACTGTCATCACCGTCCCCTGCGACAACAAGGATGTGTTAATCTGCGCCGACCTACTCTACCGGCAAGCAATTGCAGCAGCTGCCGCCAAGGCACTTGCTCTTGCCGCTGAAGTCCCGGGAGGGAAGAAGAAGACCGGCAAGACCTCTCGCACCCACTCCGGCAAGTGCGCCTCTTCGGAGTGTTGCGCTACCATCGAGGACGTGCTAGAGAGATCCACCGGCAAGAGCAAGAAATCCAGAGCTGCACCGCCACAGACCAAGAAGGTGTCCATCAGGGAGGATGGCACGGGAGGGGCTTTCACCATAAGCTCCACCCTCGAAAGCAAATAGGAAGGCGCACTCGTCACCTTCCTACGGGCGAATGTCGATGTGTTTGTGTGGCAAGCATCCGACATCCCCGGTGTTCCCAGGGAGGTGATTGAGCACCACCTTGCTGTCTGTCCTCATGCGCGGCCCGTCAAGCAGAAGGTCAGGAAGCAGGCTCTGGAAAGGCAAGAGTTCATCACAGAAGAGATCAGGAAGTTGGAAGCGGCAGGCTTGGTGAGAGGAGTGCTCCATCCGACGTGGTTGGACAATCCAGTGGTGGTATGCAAGGCAAACGGGAAGTGGAGGCTGTGTATTGATTACACAGATATCAATAAGGCTTGTCCCAAGGACCCTTTCCCGTTGCCGCGTATCGACCAGATTGTTGACTCCACAGCCGGGTGTGATCTGTTGTCATTCCTTGACGCCTACTCAGGATATCATCAGATATTCATGACCAGAGAAGACGAAGAGAAGACAACATTCATCACCCCATGTGGTAAGTATTGCTTTTTACGGATGCCTCTCGAGTTGAGGAGTGCTGGCTCAACGTTTGCAAGGGCGGTCCAAATTGGTTTTGAGCCCCAGCTACATAGAAATATGGAAGCTTACATGGATGACATAGTGGTCAAAACCAAGGACAAGGCAACTCTTGTACAAGACTTAGAAGAGACGTTTGCCAACCTGCGCAAGATCAACCTCAAGCTGAACCCTGAGAAGTGTGTCTTCGGTGTTCCGTCCGGCAAACTTCTCGCGTTCTTTGTGTTGCAGCGTGGGATCGAGGCAAACACAGACAAGATCAAGGCTATCAAGCAGATTGAGGCGCCCAAGTAGATCAAGGATGTGCGTCGGCTCACTGGCTGCGTTGCCGCCATGAGCCGATTCATCTCCAAGTCTGTCGAGCGCGCCCTTCCCTTTTTCAAGATTTTGAAAAAGGCGGGCCCAATGGAGTGGACCTCGGAGGCCGAAGTAGCACTGCAGGATCTGAAGAAACACCTCTCTTCTACACCAGTACTGGTGGTGCCTAAACCACAAGAGCCGTTGCTGCTGTATCTGGCGGCGATGAATCAAGTGGTCAGCGCCACGCTGGTGGCGCAGAGGGAGGTCGACGAAGAGGCAGTGGCAATGGCAGGACCGGCGGATGGCACATCAGAGATTCCCCTGGCAGGGCCTGATGCCAGCAAGGCAAGGCCCCCGGCAGAGTCTGACGCCATCAGGACAGGGCCCGCACAGCCAAGTGAAGTGGTGCAGAAGAAGATGATGCAGCACCCGGTATACTTTGTCAGCTCCCTCTTGCAGGGTGTTAGGTCAACGCACTCCGGTGTGCAGAAATTGCTCTTCGGCCTCCTTATGGCCTCGAGGAAGCTGCGTCATTACTTCCAAGCCCACGAGATCACTGTCGTCACCCGCCTCCCATTGCAACGGATACTGCACAACCCAGACGCAACCGGAAGGATTGTGGAGTGGGCCTTGGAGTTGTCGAGCTTTGGGTTGATGTTTGAAAGTACTTCAACAATCCAGAGCAGAGTCTTGGTGGAGTTCATTGCAGAATGGACCTCAACCCCTGACGAAGAAATCCAGGAGACCGCTCTCCTCGGCAAGGAAGCAAGTCGTGACTGGATCATGTACTTTGATGGGGCTTTTTCGCTACAAGGCGCCGGTGCCGGTGTGCTGCTTGTCGCACCCACCGGAGAGCACCTCAAGTATGTAATCCAGATGCACTTTCCCAGGGAGATGTCCACAAACAACACTGCTGAGTACGAGGGGCTGCTTGCTGGTCTCAGGATCGCGGCAGACCTCGGGGTCAAGAAGCTCATCGTCAGGGGTGATTCGCAACTCGTCGTCAGACAAGTCAACAAATATTATCAGAGCCCGTTGATGGAGGCCTACGTAGATGAGGTGAGGAAGTTGGAGGAGCGCTTTGACGGTATACAAGCGTAGCACGTTCCCCGAGCGAAGAACGACATCGCTGATTACCTGTCGAAGCGCGCTGCATTTAAGCTACCTGTGGAACCAGGTACCTTTTTGCTTCGATTAACTCAACCATCCATCGAACCATCAATGGGGAAGAACAAACGGAGGAAATCAGGCCCCGACAAGTACTTTCCCGCTGAGCCCCTCTGCATTCAAGCTACCTGTGGAACCAGGTACCTTTTTGCTTCGGTTAACTCAACCATCCGTCGAACCATCAATGGGGCAGAACAAACGGAGGAAATCAGGCCCCGACAAGTACTTTCCCGCTGAGCCCCCAGGGGCCGCCGGCGAGGGTGTTGCCGCGGATTCTGAGCCTGCCGAGGGGCGACTGACTCCAGCAGGCCGTCAAGCCCTGACCGTGGAGACGGCCGCTCCCATGGCAGAAGAAATGCCTTTGGTCCTTGCCGTCGAGCCCCAGGCTCCGGCATGGGCACAACATACTGTCTGATTCCTCCAAACAGAGGAGCTTCCTGAGGAGCAGGAAGAAGCGGAAAAAGTAGCCCGTCGGTCTGCCCTGTACCTGTTCGTCGACGACGTCCTGTACAGAAAAAGATCGAACGGTGTGAAATTGAAGTGCATCCCCCGGGAGAAAGGACTGGGGCTGTTGGCAGAGATACATGGAGGCATATGTGGCTCCCACATAGGGTCGAGGGCCCTTGTCGGCAAGGCATTCCGGCAAGGCTTCTTCTGGCTCACCGCCCTCCAGGATGCGGCGGCACTAGTAACCAGGTGTGAAGCGTGCCAGTTCCATTCGAAGAAGCTTCATCAACTAGCTCAAGCCCTTCAAACAATCCCCCTCTCCTGGCCGTTTTAGGTCTGGGGGCTCGACATACTGGGCCCTTTCCTTTGCGCTGTCGGGGGCTTTGAGTACTTGTACGTTGCGATCGACAAGTTCACAAAGTGGCCGGAGGTGGAAGCAGTGAGGAAGGTGACAGCATAGTCAGCCGTCAAGTTCTTCAAGAGACTAGTGTGCCGTTTTGGTGTGCCCAACAGAGTCATCACCGACAACGGCACACAGTTTACAAGCCACACCTTCATGCAATACATCCAAGACCTCGGTAGCAAGGTATGTTTCGCTTCCGTGGCACATCCACGGAGCAACGGCCAGGCGGAGAGGGAAAATGCAGAAGTGTTGCGAGGCCTGAGGACAAAGACTTTTGGCAGGCTGCACAAGAGTGGAAGGCGCTGGATTGATGAGTTGCCGGTGGTTCTTTGGTCGATCAGAACAATGCCAAATCGAGCCACCGGCTAGATACCATTTGCCCTGGTATACGGGGCAGAAGCAGTTCTCCCCACGAAACTCACATACGGGTCACCTCGAGTGCTCGCTTATGACGAGCTTGAGCAAGAGCAATTGCGACAAAATGACGCAACGCTCCTTGAGGAAGATCGTCTTCGGGCGGCTGTGAGAGCAGCACACAACCAGCAAGCCTTGCGCCGCTACTATAGCCGCAAGGTTCATGCCTGAAGCTTTGAGGAAGGCGACCTTGTTCTTCGGCGCGTTAAGTCGGCCAAGAATTCCGACAAGTTGACGCCAAAGTGGGAAGGCCCTTATCGGGTAATACGAGTCACCAGGCTCGGCGTAGTCTGCCAGGAGACCGAAGATGCTGTCCCAGTGAGCAACTCCTGGAACATCGAACATCTTCGCAAGTTTTACCCATAAGGCGCGGCTGCCGGGCCTCCCGGCAAGCCACCTTTTGTACAAGCTTTGCCTGCAAGGCATGTAACCCTCTGTACAAAGCCAGGCGCAGACCCTGAGCATAAATAAACGAAGCGCTGGAGCCCTAAGTTATAGCATGCATGCTAGGTTAAGTCTCTCCCTCGGTTAGGGTTGATAGTGCTTAGCGGCGACTAATCCCTAGCCTAGAGGTCGAGTTTGCGTCTTTCTGTCCTCTTTGGTTCGCAGGGCACATGGGCACTTCTCCTGAGCCGCTTGGGAGAAAGGGGACGAACCGGCGCTCCGGCCCCGGCAAGCCAAGACTGCCAGGGGCTGAAGACACAAGGATCCAACCACGGCAAGCCAAGGTTGCCGGGGGCTGCGGATTCAGATAAGTCTTTCATCCCCTATTATGCACTTCCGTATGGAACTGGGACATGTGAAACCACATTTATATTCTTAAACCACCGTGCTCCCCTTTTCCTGTACCCAAGAGCTATCCCCTGGGTCAGAACTTGGTCGTAGTCGTGGTGTCAAGAAAATGAATGAGGGGCCTAACTCTACTTCACCCCTGCCTCCGCCAAGAGCATGAGAATGGCCGACTGAAGTGGGGGGACGGCAAGGCCTGTTGCCGGGAGACAATGTTTATCTTAAAAATAACAAGGATTCGTCCCTTGGCATGGGCCTCGCTCATGCACAAAGAAACCCGACAAGCACCCTTTTTCTTAAAAACGTCCCATACAGGTACAGTTCATACGGGATGAAAAACATGAGAAGGGGATTACAAATTTTAAATCTAACAAGTGCCCGCAGGCTTACAAACTAAAAAGAGAAAACGTGCCCGTAATCCTTTTCTTGTCCCTCTCCTCAGAAGGTGGAACAAGACAGCAGGAGGGAAAAAAAAGCGCCTAGGCAAGGTACGAGGAGCAGAAGGCACCAAGAGAACATCTTGGTGCCGGAAAAGGAGCTGGAAGACGAGGCAGCGGGCCGACAATACGCGACGAAGGCGTCGGTGCCCGCGTACTCCGACTTGACGGCCGCCACCCGCCTTGTTCGCCTTCTCCGGCCCTCCTACGCCAGCCGCCCAAGGAGATGACGGGGAGCGCCCTGATGGAGAGCTTGGCGAGGAAGGCCCTCGGCAGGGCGCGTGGCCGAGGGAGGGGCGGCGCGGTCAGTCGAAGTCGGGGTCGGCATCCTGCCGCTCGACTCCCTCGTCGTCGCTGTCGTTGTCCTCCTCGTCACTCCCGCTTGAGGAGGAATCTTCATCATCGGAGGAGATCTCCACGCAGCACCTTAGGAGAGTTCCAAGATCTCCGAAGACCTTGACGGAGAGCAGGCCGCCCTCCATTAACTTGAAATAGAGGACGAGCCCCGCTGTCAGGCTATGGATGCGAGCAAATGTCTTCCATCCGCGACGGAGGTACATAACGTGAGGAGCGGGGAAGTCGACGTCGACCCACGTGCCGCCGTTCCCGCAGCCCCTCATGTGTAATCTGAGGGTCTGGGGCAGATCGAGCTCCATTTCCCGAGCGAATGGGGTAGGGAGACAGAGACGATGACACGGTGGCTGGCGTAGCCTGATGAAGAACTCCCGAGGCTGGTCCCCGATGTGGCCCTCCATCACGGGTGGCATCACTGGCGGAGGCACAGCCATCGCGCCGCCTCGTCCCCCTCTCCCCCGACCGCCGCGGCGACCTTGGCCTCGCCCCTCCCCCTTACTCTCGTGGCCGGCTCCACCGCCGCGAGCTCGTGGGAAGAAGGAACGCGCTGTCGAGCGGCGACCCTCGCCCCCACCGTTGAAGGGCCTGCGCCCCCTCTCGCCATGATGGGTGGAAGGAGGGAGCGGAAGTGGAAGAAGATGGATGCTGGGAGAATGTGGGATGACATCCCCTCCCCCTCCTTATAAAGGGGCGGGGTCGAGGCTCGGCCGCCCCACTCGACCAATCCAGCCATCGGAGGCGCAGGGAATCAGAACCGACCCACTGCCCCAGTCAACGACGGCCGGGTTTCCCGCCTCCACTGCCTGCCACCTCCATGAAGGACGCGTGGCGAGCGAGCAGGATCGAGGGGACGGGTGAGGCGACCGTTCCCCGCCCCATGATCGTGGGGTGTGGGCGCCTTGGAGATCGCAACCCGAGTCCCCCCCAGTAAATGAGCCGCACCTCCACGCCTCCCTGTTTTTACGGGGAAGGCGCGGGCCACCTCTTTTCCCATTAACTGCGACGTGACGCATGTGTGCGGGAACCGCCCCACGCATAACCCCCACGTCACGCACGACCC